>NC_051404.1:30019569-30020178 GCF_015228065.2 Penaeus monodon
GACAGGAAGGGGCAAGGGAGACGGGATAGGTAGAGGAGAAGGCCAGGAGAGGGGTAGGGGGTATCCATAGGTGTATGAGGGACGGAGGGGGGAGGAGTGTTAACGAGGTGTTCCCCCGGTTGAGTGCATGATAATACGGTCATCGCCAGGCCTGCATAACGAGATTGACACCGGGCAATGTTCGTGATAACCGGGTTTAAACATCGGCAAACTCATCGCTCTTAAGGATTTGCGATTTAGTGGCCGGAAGCAGCGAGGCCCAGAACCACTTTCCCAGAAGAGCCTCTCCCAGCCGCGACCTGCTTGCTTGCTTCTTAGTCCTTCCGACTGCTTTCAAGAAGACGAGCATGGCAGCGGCAGACACGTTCCAGCGGCGCTCGTGGAGTAGGTTCTCGCCGCTCGGAAGACTTCCGCCGTAACGGGGTCGGGCGGAGGCGGCGTGGCACCAGTCGACGACGAGCATGAGGCTGTCATCTGGCACTCACGACCTATCTACAACAACACAGGCCGAGCGGGGATGCCAGCCCACCCCCGGTTACGCCGCGTGTATTGCACTGTTAACTGAGCCTTATAGCTCGTTAAGGTCCACGCTATGATGGAGGGTGTGGT
>NC_051404.1:30020440-30020536 GCF_015228065.2 Penaeus monodon
GTGTTATGCAGTTGGTGGTTGATGGCCACAGGGGGACGGATTGGCCATAATGGGGGTAGTTAGGGAAGTAAATGAAACGGTAGAAACGAGAGGCGG
>NC_051404.1:30021213-30022049 GCF_015228065.2 Penaeus monodon
CGGGATAGAAAGTGGGTCATTTCCAGCTCAAGAGGGGAGTCCCTGGTCGACCTTTTCCTCCCTCTCTCCTCCCTTTCCCCTCGCCCGGGAAGAAGGGGAAAGGGGGAGGAGAGGGAAACGACAGTGCATATTCGCGCCAAAGACACTGGGATTAAGCGATTGCCGTTAATGAGCCGAGAGTCGGGAGAGGAGGAGGACGCTGTCAGTCTCGCTCTCGATGGGGCTATTTTGGGGCTCCTTCGCTCGGCGCACAAGGATGGCGTCGCGAGGCTCGTCCTGGTGTCGTTTTGAGGGAGTTGGTTTGTCTCCTTTTCCTCGTTCTTTGTTTCGTTTTTTCCCCCTTTTCTCCTTGTTTCTTCGTATATTTTTTCCCTTTTCTCCCCTCCTTCTCCTCTCTCCTTGTCTCCTCTTCTCCCCTCCTTCTCCTCTCTTCTCCCTGCCTTCTCTCACCTTGCCCTCTCTTCTCCCTACCTTCTGTCTCCTTGTCTCCACCTCTCCTATTCTGTTCCTCTCCTTGTCTCCTCTTATCCCATTCGTCTCTCCTTGTCTCCTCTTCTCCCCTCCTTCTCCTCTCTCCCTATCTCCCCTTCCCCCTCTCTTCTTATCTCTTCTTCCCTTCTTCCCCGCTCTCCTCTCTTTATTCCACCCCCTTATTCTCTCTTTCCCCTCTCGACCAGATGTTACGGTAGAGGGGGTGATGACGGGGATCTTGGGGTGGGGGTGGGGGTACGACGACGTCTGTGATCGATCGATAGATAGTCCGCTGTGCTTTGTTTCGCTGGTGTGGTCATCGTGATTAGAGTGCTGTTGCTCATGTCACTTTCACTGTATCTTTG
>NC_051404.1:30022415-30022770 GCF_015228065.2 Penaeus monodon
ACGAAGCTCTCCATGGTTTACCGACGTTAATAGCATTAAAGTGTAATATGCGTTCGGGCAAAAACAAAAACAAAGATAAAAAAGCATTTGTTTAATATTACACGACGAGGGGATATTTGCGTGCGTTCAGTTTATTCATTGCAATTGCATCCGAGAAGCATTTTGCCATCTGGTGATTAAGCCACGGGAGAGAGGGATAGTGTCTTTGTTCGAGAATGGGTTCGTGTGTGTGTGTGGGGGGGGGGGGATTAGACACGGACGTAGTTAGATGATGAATAGAAATGAAAATCTAGTTAGTGTGTACGCAGGTGATATAGAATATAGGTACAGGGAGAACAGGGTGATGCGTCGTTTG
>NC_051404.1:30022923-30023245 GCF_015228065.2 Penaeus monodon
TTTTTTTCGCGATTCCCCTCCCACTCCTCTATCTCCCCCTTCCCTCTTTCCTCCCTCTCTCCTTTTTACTCACTTATTTTTCCCTCTCCTCTTTCCTCAGCCTCGTCCTCTCTCGCTACAAGAAGAGCAGCCTTACCCGGTGCTATTACTGTCAGGTGCAAAAAAGTAACCTCATGGAGAAGGGAAAAGTTAAAATACCCTCAGTGTCCCCTCCCCTCCCTCCCTCCCTCTTGCTGCCTTCACTCCCTCCCCACTCATCCCTACACCTCTGCACCCCCTTCCCTCCTCCTGTACGTAACCCCACTCCCCCGACCCCCGATGA
>NC_051404.1:30023329-30023660 GCF_015228065.2 Penaeus monodon
GGAAAAGTTAAGAGTTAGAGGCCGTGACTGTTTGTTTAGGAGGTGTTTTGTAGGTCCTGTTAAAGCCCCAAGGTGAACGGAGGGGAGGATGGGGGGGGGGAAGAGGTGTTGGGGCACAGAGAGGAGGTGAGGGAGAGGGGCATAGCGGCCGCCTCGAGATGAGGGAAGGGGAGAGGGAGAGGGCCATAGCGTGGGCTTTTGAGGTGAGGGTGAGGGTGGGGAGAGGGAAGGGGTTGGTCTTAGAAGGAAAGCGGGGAATGGGGAGGGATTGGGGTATACCAGAGGTTCAGTAGGGGAATGGGGGTAAGGGAGAGGGGATAGCGGGGGCTCT
>NC_051404.1:30023713-30023823 GCF_015228065.2 Penaeus monodon
TTCGGTTGTCTGGGGCGCATTTCCAGTGCATTGTGTCGGATTGGGGACGCCAAGTTGAGCTGCGCCGCTGAGACCTCGCTGTGATTTGTGCGTCGAGACAGAAAGCTTTT
>NC_051404.1:30023864-30024170 GCF_015228065.2 Penaeus monodon
TTATAATGAATATATTCATATTTTTAAAAGCAATATACTCTGTATGTTGTTTTTGCGGTTGGTCTGATGTGAAACATTTATTGGTGTAAAGCCATTTTTATAGTGTGGTCAATAGAGGTCATATATATTTGCAAATGTAACAATTACGCTCATTTACATGATTATGGAAACACGGGCTTTGGAGGTTTATCGATGCATTGCCATCGTTAATCCAATCACGAACGCGGCAAAGAGGAATCGCCATAAACAAAAAGACTGCGGCGCTGCGTGGTCGCCCGTCGTTTTGTTTTGTTTACATAAGTGACC
>NC_051404.1:30024359-30024520 GCF_015228065.2 Penaeus monodon
TGGGGGTCGGGCTGATGGCGTGCCGAGATCCATTAACGAACCGCAAGACAGACCGCAGCGAAGATAAGAAAAGCCTCACTCAGCGATTACGAACTGGGGCATTATCTCCCCGATAGTTTCAAATCCTCCCCAAGATTTATTCGCTATTGTTGGAGGCCCCG
>NC_051404.1:30024573-30025182 GCF_015228065.2 Penaeus monodon
AACAGTAGAAAAGAAGGGAGTGCTAATGAAAAAGGGGGGAGAGAACAACTTTTGTTTCGGTCGCAGTGCCAGTGGGACCGACCATGATGATTATGATGATCTGGTAACGCCGGCGCAGGTACGTTATCGACGCTGATGCCAGTCTAGCACGCGACCCCCTCCCCCTTTCACCCCACCTCCTTCACTCCGCCCTCCGCCCACCTCCTTCCCTCACCCCTTCTCCCTCCGCCTCCGTCCCTCCCCGCCTCCACCCCTTCTCCCCCATCCTCCCACCTCCACCCCTCCCCCCTCCCCTTTCCCCCACCTCCTTTCCACACCCCTCCGCCCGCCTCCTCCCCCCTCCCTCTCTTCCCCCCTCCTCCGTCCCTCCCACCTGGCGCCAGTGCGACCGGATCCGGCGCCCTCGCTAATCCGGCCTCTCGGCGCTCGGGGGAGATTTATGCAACGGCGCCTCCGGAATACCGAATGCCTTTAAGCCATCGATTGTCTGCGGCGGGGATTATGCATGTAAATATTCTCGAGAAGGTGTATTTAGCGGAGATTTGGGGCGGCGCCGCTATCTGAAGGAAGAACTGCCAGCGAAAAAATAGGAAATGGCGCGTTTTTTAA
>NC_051404.1:30025203-30025756 GCF_015228065.2 Penaeus monodon
TTGCATTTTTCTGGGGACCAAAGGAATTGACACTGATTTTTTTTTTTAGATTTAGTATTATAATTGCATTTTCCTGGGATGGGGGAGGTTAAATGAACAGTCACAATTTTCTTTAATAAGTGTGATTCTTAGCTTTTTTGTGGGGGGAGGGGGAGAAGGGAAAGGAATTTTTTTCAGCCTCGAGAAGATTCTCTTATCTTTGCGTGGCAGAAGGGACCTTGTGGCAGAGCAACGTTATTCCTTTCCCGGTTTCGGAACGGCGCTGATCGATCAGTCGTCTTGATATGACTGTAGGGCCGAGATTGTATTATATCAGGCCGTTTAACAACTCCATTGATCCATTTATTAATATATGTATATAGTTTTTTTCTTTTTCTTCCAAGTATGATTGCGGAGAGAAACTGATTTTTATTCCGCTATTTATTCCGGTTTGTTAAGGGTGTGTGGAAGTCGTCGGGTATTCAGGACTGGGTTTGGCGTGGACAGTCAGTAATGGATTTTGCATTCACGTGTCAAGGTCGTCAATCGAATGCGTTGACTGTGACGGGGGTCC
>NC_051404.1:30025986-30026987 GCF_015228065.2 Penaeus monodon
GTAAAGGTTAGACAGGACAGGCAAAGACCGTAATAGATTTAGAAAATGCTATTAGGCAAAACACAAACTAATATGAATGATCGATTACAAACTAGCGGAGAGAGAGAGAGAAAACGAAAAATACGAACGAAAATTTTATACCTCATCTTCTCGCGATAGAAGACTAAGTTTAATCATATGGAACATTGCCTTACATATTTTTTTCTTCTTTAACCAGAAAATGTAGGTGAATTACAGTGTAAAATTAAGGTACAAAAGAACAGGAAACAATTTTACACATTCTTCCTTTCCCTGGTATTAAGGCGGCGACCTGTGCAACGCTGTTATATTAAATTAGGGGAGAGGGACGGGGAGGGAGGAGAGGAAGAGGGAGTGGGAAGAGAGGGGTAGGGAGAGGAGGGAGGGAGGGAGAAGAGGAGATGGGGTTGGGGTGAGTAAGGTGAGGGGAGTGGGAAGAGGGGAAGAGATTGGGGAGAGGAATGGGTGGGGGAATAGGGGAAGAGACTAGGAAGAATAAGTGGGTGAGGGGGGAGGGGATGAGGAGAGAGGATAATACTGGGGAGAGTAAGGGGTGACGGGGAGGAATGAGGAGTGGATAGAGGGATAGGAACTGGGGAGAATAAGGACAGGGGGATGGAATAAGGAGAGGGAGAGGGGGGAAAGGTGATGCAGCGCGAGGCCAGAAAGGGGCGAAAGAGGAAGAAAAACGTTAAGGGAAGGCAGAAGGAAGATTAAAAAAGATAGTAACATGAATAAACAAATAAACCAGTGGAAAAGAGAAAAGTTTCATATCCAGTCAGTGTTGCCAGACCTAACATGACGCCAGAAAGCATTGTGCAACACGACAGCATGCTCATTATTGACTCATCGATGACACTTAGGAATGGGCTACATGAATACACACTGGGTCTTGTTGACCGCGTGAATAATGAGTTCTATGGCGATGTCCTGAATAACAGTTCGTTATGAGGTGTTTAGTGGTGTGTTGAGTATTATTGTAT
>NC_051404.1:30027079-30027187 GCF_015228065.2 Penaeus monodon
TGTATGGTGTGATTGATGTGTGATTTGAAGAGGATATTTAGATATATGTGAAAATTTTAGGAGTATTACAGAAAAAAAATCATTAAAAAGGAGGGAATGGAGCACTAT
>NC_051404.1:30027223-30027930 GCF_015228065.2 Penaeus monodon
CGTAGGTTTTCAGCTCAGAAGAAAATAAAGAAGAGGTAAAAGGGATAATAAAGAATCCCAAAAGTTTTCTTTGGACTTGGATAAAGATGACTTTAACTTGATCCTGTATATTACACTTTTTTATACATGTTTTGCGAAACTTTGCAAAAAAAAATATATATATTTTCTACCATGCCACTATTACATTTTTTTTTATCTATCTGAAAGCCCTAATTCGGATATATATATACGCCGATATCGAGAGATTCATCTTAACATTTTTTTTTTCTTTAAACTGAGCTAGGGTCATCGTAGAGAGAGAAAATAAAACAAAAACAATAGAGGCGATGAGAACTTAGGATATGTTGCGGTAGATCGGTAGAGTGTTATGTACTGGAAAATTGGGGCATTTGTCTAGTAATTATTAGTAGACTGGAAGACAGACAAATGAAGTGTATGGGGGGGGGGGGGTCATCAGTAAAGTGTAATGTCAGGTGATGGGGGCAGTCAGCTGTTGTCAAGAGAGGTGGATACTAATAAACCTGGAACACATTGCTCCCATTTCCATACGGGATCTTCCATTCACATACCGGCTGTGTTTGCCTTAGATATATGACAAACATTTATTTGGGCCTAATGTATGAGCGCTCCGTCACGAAAGGCAGCTGGTGGTCCGTGTTTTTGGAAAGGTGCGTGTGTTTTAATGATTTGTGTGTCTGTGGGTTATG
>NC_051404.1:30027964-30028126 GCF_015228065.2 Penaeus monodon
GTCAGGTGATTCCTAATTTCTATGTCTGTATGTCAGGATCTTTCTCGAATATATATGTACTTGTCTTCCCTACCTGTGTCTACCTGTCTCTGAATGCCTTTCTGCTTTACTTATGCCTGTTTACCGATCTCTGTCCTCTATCCATCTATATCTATCCGTCTA
>NC_051404.1:30028484-30028849 GCF_015228065.2 Penaeus monodon
GCATGGCCCTCCAGCATTTATCTTCCTCCCTGACTGGACACTCCCCACTTGCTGTCTCTTACTCTCCCCTCACCTTCTCCATCTTTTCACTCGGTCCTCGTTTCCTTTTCCATTTTCTCTCCCCTTTCTTCGCCGCTTCTCCCTCTTCCTCTATTCCTATTTTCCCTCTTTTTTTTGTTCTACTGTCTATCCCTTTTCTCCCCTTCTTCCCATTCTGACTCCTTCTACTTCCTTCTCCCATCTTCCTTATCTGTTCCTTGTGATTGCACCTTCGTACCTGTGTCCTTTTGGGAATCCTTCATCTTCTCTCTCTCTCTGCGTATCCGTGTTTATCCGTTTCTCTGTATCTAGTGATCGGTCTGTCT
>NC_051404.1:30028947-30029262 GCF_015228065.2 Penaeus monodon
GAATGCACATATACATATATGCTTGTATTCATACAGATTTTTCCTTCCTCCTTTTCATCCATTTCTTTGCAACTTGTTTCCTTTCTCGTTATTAACTTTCGCCCGGGCCCAGCGAAGCGAGGAGAGGCGAGGAGGCAAGGAGGCGACGACTGAGGCGAGGAAGGCCGCAGTTGAGGCGAGGCTGCATGACTCCGCCCCCGTGTGATGTCTCGCCTCATAAGCAGACCAAATAAACAAAGTTGGAATCATGTAATGAGACGAATTAATTAAACCTGTTTACCTTGTTAGCGCTGATTAAATTTGCCGAGCTTTTCG
>NC_051404.1:30029556-30029697 GCF_015228065.2 Penaeus monodon
AACGTATGTTTCGACATGGTGCTTTTGTTTTATTTCGGAGGTACTCAGCTCTGCTGTTTCATTCACGTATGCATGGATGCCAAATGGAAAAGGGATGCTTGAATTCGATTTGTACGATTTGGAGCAGCTTCTGACAGAAAA
>NC_051404.1:30030059-30030234 GCF_015228065.2 Penaeus monodon
AAGTGGCTGATAATAAGTGGAGCGTGACTTCGAGGTACAACTTGATCTTAAATTCTAACGACACAGGAAGCCAAGCCAGCGAGAGGAGCTCCTGTTGAGGGCGACCTGACTGCCTGGTACACGCATTCGCCCCCGAGTTTCTGGAAGCGAGACCTAATGAAAGAATCACGAATTT
>NC_051404.1:30030714-30030968 GCF_015228065.2 Penaeus monodon
GGTGGGTAGATATATGGATAAGTGTGTGAAAAGCATACCATTGAAAGGTACGAAAAAGCGAAGGGAAGAGGTGACATAATTTTACGTAGTAATCTGGATGTTTTTATTATTTTATTTTTGCCTTCGATGTTTAGGAGATAGGGATAGGAATCTTAAAGGGAAAATATCTGCTCAAATATGTTAGTTGGGATATGTTGCACAGCATGAATAAGGCTGTCGCTATCATTTCTGTCTGGCTCCTGTTTTGTTACTTC
>NC_051404.1:30031442-30031719 GCF_015228065.2 Penaeus monodon
CATCTTGCTCCATCACGCTCTGAAGGAGACAAATCATGAGCGTCCGATTCCTCCCTAAATGTAACTGGCGGCTGGCAGATGGAAGACATTCATCCCAGAATCTTCTGGAACAATCTTTATTCTTCTCTTTAATTGCCGTCTGTCTTAGGTGCTGTCTTACGCTCATTGATTTTGCTAACGTTGGTGCGCGGATGCAGCTGCTCATGTCACGTGCTGCTTTGGATACAGAGGGACGGATACATATCTGAGAACTGACGCAGTGTATGCAGACAAATAG
>NC_051404.1:30032020-30032388 GCF_015228065.2 Penaeus monodon
GGATGCTGAGGTCCTCATTATCCCCGATAAAGAATATCTGTAGAGAGCGTCTCGGCGGTGGAGGAGTCGTGTGTCAATGGGCGAAAACACGGTCTGCTTCCGAGGCTTCAATTTACGAGACCGTGATCTGTGATCTCGGAGCCACGGGTCGTTTTTGGGTTTAGTTTTTTTTAGCGTTTTTTAGATCTGTTCTTGGTATCGTTGAAAGAGTTGCGGAAGCTTTTTTTTTTTTTTTTAAGGAAGTTGTTACTGTGAGTCTGATTATGCTGGAGTGTGCGTGCGGAGTTTATTAGAATGCGGGATGGAAATGCGTCTGATGCCAAGTCGTATGTATGTGTATCTCAACAACTTCTCTTTCTCCTTATTGC
>NC_051404.1:30032526-30032642 GCF_015228065.2 Penaeus monodon
GTAGACCTATATCAGTGTTATCCCCTTCATCAGAGGGCGAAGTACATTGATTGAAAAGGGGTTTTGAGAGAGTTTAGTTTAGTTTTATTCCATTTGTTACATTGGTGTGACATGCT
>NC_051404.1:30032812-30032878 GCF_015228065.2 Penaeus monodon
AAGGGGCGCCATCCATACTTGATATTAATTATACTTTCCAAACTCGGGAAAGTATGAGTCGGTGCC
>NC_051404.1:30033151-30033594 GCF_015228065.2 Penaeus monodon
GTCTCTCTCTCGGATTTCCCTGAGCCATGTCCCACTTCAGGAGGCCTGTGGTTCTTGTTCGTTTCTCTTTTGTAGTTCCTTTGTATTTCTGTTTCTTTTTGTTGTTGTTTTTCATGTTGCCTATTTTGTTTTGTTTTGGCTTCTTTTTCTCCTTATTCCTTTCCTTTCGTCGTCCTTCTCCTCTTCCCCATCTCCCATCTTCTTTCTCCTCTCCATTTTTTATCTTCCACCTCCGTATTCTTCTTGCTTCCTCAGCTCCCTGGTCATCGCCCTCCCCTTCTCTTCAGGTTCCTCCTTCCCCTTTTCCTCCTATTCGTTTGTTCCGACTAGTACTACTGTCCCTACTACATCAACTCTTCCTCTTCCACTTCCTCTTTCTCTTTTTCTCCCTCCCCCTCCATTTTTAACTGTTTGTTTTTCCTTCCTTCCTCGCAATCCCCCCT
>NC_051404.1:30033810-30033954 GCF_015228065.2 Penaeus monodon
CGTCATCCTCTTCTCTCCTCCTCATTTTCTCCCACTGCCTCTCGTCTCGCTCTGTTGGACTCTTCTCCGCTCAGTTTAGCTATCCCTGACACTGTCTGTAGTGGTAATCTAGACTAGACTGGCGTGCAGGTTCGTACTGGTTAT
>NC_051404.1:30037644-30037846 GCF_015228065.2 Penaeus monodon
CTGTATTCATAGGATAAAAAGTGATACGTTCGTCAATATCAAAGCCCCCATTCTTGATGTTTTTTTTTTCACAACATTATATATAAAATTTTTAATGATTTTCTTTTCATATGATTCTTTGTACAAAAAAAGAAAAAAAGAAAATGAATATATGCATTTATATTAAGATAACTATTCCTCACAATCAGAGAGAAAGAGATGA
>NC_051404.1:30038804-30039353 GCF_015228065.2 Penaeus monodon
AGTGGAGATGCAACACTATTTGTTTTCATTTCTAATTTAATGAGAAAATGAGCTGATACGCCATTCCGTTAATAAGAAAGACCATCTAATTAATTCGTAAGAAACCCTCTTATCGATAGAGGAAGTAAAGGCCAAAGTACAGTAACACTCCCCTGGGAACAGATGTCAGGCGAACATCCTGCCTGAGACGCACCGTTTCGGACGGGGGAGGGGAGGAGGGGTGGTGGGGTCGCCATCTTCCATATTGTACCGTTGAAGGGAAGATATAATACCGCGTTTTGTATCCACATTTCTCGCGACATGTTCGTTCATTAGAGGATAACTAGGTCCAGAGTCCTAGATTCTCTACGTAGGATGAACGACCATGTGGAATCCCTCAGTTGAACGAGGTTAGCACTGTCTTCGCCCGAACAGCTCAATTAACGGCGATCGCGGGAATGGTCCGTAATGTTCCCTTTCCGGGGATGCTGGCGAAGGGCGCGACTACCTGATCTCGGGTGCCGGTCGAGGGGGGAGGGGGCGTCGGGGGGGTGCTGGAGAAAGGAGGAG
>NC_051404.1:30039533-30039807 GCF_015228065.2 Penaeus monodon
GACCTCGATAGGCCGCAACGGACCACTTTCTTGTAAATCTTGTATGCTGTGGAAGTCCTTGGGTCGTTTTTCTGTCTTTAGGGCTCCCCCTCGAGGCTAGGAACTCATGCCCGTGGTCATTATCAGCTTTGGTTCTGATACGGGCGAGTGGAGCTGTTACACACGTCAGAAAGATCGTACAAGATTGTACAGAAGTGTTTTGAAGTGAAGGCCGGTGTGAAATGCAGGATTTTGCGAATGTTATGGCGGAGAGATGGTTGAAAGGAGCTTATGA
>NC_051404.1:30040125-30040315 GCF_015228065.2 Penaeus monodon
AACCAAAATATTTTCTTCTAACGGAAAACAACCACTCAATATATCATTTAATCACAGTAAATGGAGACCTTAATAAAAACAAATAAATCATGTGCCCGCGAAATTATTTATAGCACTATTTCTCTACGAATCGACTGCTCCGTAAATCACAAATATATTACGGCGATTCGTTCGATCTTCCCGTTGCCTG
>NC_051404.1:30041048-30041975 GCF_015228065.2 Penaeus monodon
TATATTCCGAGTGACAAACGATGGTCAGGGGAGTTGGGTTGGGTGTTGTCTGAGGATCGGGAAAGCTTGGCTTCGAGAGGGTGTCGTGGTTTGGAGGTGGTGGGAGAGGGGGGAGGGAGGGAATAGAGGTAGGTGGGGATGGGAATAGGGGGTGAGATGGAAGGGAGGAGGGAGGAGGGAGGAGGGTGGGAAGGGAGTGGGGAGGGAGGAAGGGGTGGGATTGAGGGAAGGGAGGAGGTAGGGAGGTAGAGGGGTGGGGAGGAGAGGGGTGGGGGATGGGAGGGAAGGGGGGGTGAGGGATGGGATAGGGGTGGTGAGGGATGGTGAATAGGGGTAGGTGAGGGATGGGGAAAGGGGAGGGGTGGAGAATGGGATGGGAATGGGGGAGAGGTGGGAGGAAGGAGGGAGGGATGGGACTGGGGAAGAGACGAGGGAGGAGGGAATGGGGGATGGATGGGAAATAGAGGAGGTGAGGGATGGGTGGGAGGTGTTTGGGAAAATGGTAGGTGTTTGGTGGGAATAGGAGGGTATTGGGATGAATAGGTTTAGGTTTCTTGGTTATCTACGGTTTTCCTTCGGATATGGGGTCTGTTTTCCGCATGGGAATGGTATGTATTGACTGGTTGGTTGCTCTTCCCTGCATCCTCCTTTGCTCCTTGTTCCTTCCTGCCTGGGCACTCCGCTTCCTCCTCTTGGGTGCATCTGGCCCTTCCTTTTCTGGCAATCTCGTAGTTTTCTGTCTAATTTGGTCTCCCTCACTTCCCTCGGCTCATGCGGATCTGGTAGGTCTCCTGATAAGGTGTTCGTATTGTCGGCAATGGTGGTCTTATTGGAGGGTGAATGTGGTAGGAGTTTGGTTGGGGGTGGTTGTCATGGGATGGGGAATGGTTAGGTTTTGGGAGGGTGTCCGCTGGTTTTGGATGGGGG
>NC_051404.1:30042598-30043509 GCF_015228065.2 Penaeus monodon
TAAGAGAGCGCGACCCCAGGCACGCAGGACCCCAGACCGAGTAGCGAGCGCCCGACAAAGGACCGGCGGGAGATCCTTGTCGAAACCAAGAAAAAAACGCCAGTGTCGAGGGAAGACATCGTGGCCAGTAACTGTTAATTTATGCACAAGTTTGCGTAGTTATAAAGACGTGGAAACTTAGCCGGGGGAACAAAGTTGCGCCGAATAAGATAGTCTTTGATGTTCTCCTTAAGACGTGTCATTATAACTTGCCGCGCTTGATGTCCTGGCGTAGCTTCTGCGTCAGTGGGACCGACGCGAGGGCGGCCGCTGCGTTCGTCGAGCGTGTGTGTTGGGGGGGGGGGGGGCAAGGGCTGCTCTCTTGGAATTTCTGAGTCACTTTTGAAATGTAGTTTTTGTTATTATGATGGAAATGCGGTTTGTTTTTTATAATAGTGTTATTGTCATATTGCTGTCGTGATCAGTAGAGAGATAGAGAGAGATTGTATTTGTTTCCTTCATTTTCTCTTTCCGATCTATTTCACTATTTCTCATTCTTCATTCCTAGTCACATTTTCCTTCATCACGTCTCTTTTATTTCTTTTTCATCTCTAACGTATCACGAGATGAAAAAGCCCGCCAATATGATTAATTAATCTCATAACTCAGCCCATCTGTTGTCGCTCGAATTCCCTTTAAATACCTATAAAACATGCTTCATTTCTGATCCGTCTGCGTTGTTCATTAACCGAGATAAATTGCGTTATACCCTTGTTCATGAATCAAGACAAAACCACCTAGTCATTAAAAGTCATTTGAGATCATTAAATTCAAACGCTTCGTAGGAATTAATTGATTTTGGACATAATTAAGAACTCCCCTCTCGTATCATTACCCGAATTGATAAACACAAAGTCAGTGGAACCAAGAAG
>NC_051404.1:30043951-30044031 GCF_015228065.2 Penaeus monodon
TGTAAGTTGATGAAAGGGAACAGGGAGAAAAGGAAGAAAGATGGAATAGGAGGATAGTGTGGATTCCTAGTATGAAATAT
>NC_051404.1:30044189-30044436 GCF_015228065.2 Penaeus monodon
GGAAGAAGCTAGTTTTTGCGGCTTAGGTGAATACGCTGAGTGGAGTATGAGGTTGTCTTCACCAAATGGGACAAACTTGTGTTTACTTTATAGTGTTTGTATTTTTCTCCCTTTTTTTTGCCTTGTTCTTTGGGGGGGGGGGAATTTGATAACATTTTCTCGGTTTTCTTTTTACGTTTTAAATTTATTCATCTGTCTCGATTCTTTTCTTTCTATTCTTCATGTTTCTCTGTCTACTCTTATCCAC
>NC_051404.1:30044630-30044707 GCF_015228065.2 Penaeus monodon
ACGCAATATATCAGATGGTGTCCCTCCCTGCCTCTTGCGCCGTTACGACCAGCTGAAGCCTCTGTGATCATCGCCAT
>NC_051404.1:30044912-30045061 GCF_015228065.2 Penaeus monodon
ATTGTGAAGTCCACGAATTAGAATACAAAAATAAATAGATGAATAGTTAGGAATATAATATGAAAAAAACACTACTGTTATGGCAGCTTCCGCCAAAAAACCGAACAATTCACCTTAAAGTCCGAAGCCTCGTCTGAACAGCGAAAATA
>NC_051404.1:30045146-30045241 GCF_015228065.2 Penaeus monodon
CAGCCCCTGTCATCCGCGCGTGTACCCAGCTGCCTCCGAGCCCGCTAAGCAGGAATGCACAAGGCACACCTTCGCGCACTCTTTGGTCTCCGCCC
>NC_051404.1:30046218-30046661 GCF_015228065.2 Penaeus monodon
CCCTCCCCCCATAGCACCTTCACTTCTCCCTCCCCCTCCCATCTCTAACCCTTAACCTTTACTTCCCCCCCTCCTCAGACCCCCCCCCCCCTTCTTGAGTCGGGCGATCACCGTCACTCCTGCACCAAGCACCACCTGGCGGAGACGGTTCACAATAACTATCTGTGGAGGGGCGGTATTAGAGAGGAAGGGGGTAAGGGCTAAAGGAGAGGGGGTGGGAGAGGTAAGGGAGGAGGAGGGAGGGAGAGGAATAGTTTGAGGGAGGGGGAAGGGAGAAGGATAGAGATAGGGATAGGAGGGTGGGAGGGAGAGGAGAGGAAGGGGGTTAGGGGAGTGGGTAGGAGGGGAATAGGTGAGTGGGTGTAGTGGGAGGAGGTGGGAGAGAGGAGGGAGAGGGGAGGGAGGAGAGGAAGATGGTCACGAAGCCACCGTATCGACGACTT
>NC_051404.1:30046830-30047145 GCF_015228065.2 Penaeus monodon
GCGTTTGGAGGAGGGGGAAGAAATCGTGTAACGGAAAGACGAATGAACCAAACGGAAGTTTTTTTGAAGGAGGCAAAATGTTAAACTAACCACCTAAAGAAAAAAGAAAAGAAGAAGAAGAAACCCACGGGGAAAGGGAGTCGATAAAGACAAGAATTAGGGTGGGGAGTAAATGCCCGCGGGAGAGAGACAGGGGGGGGGAGGAGAAAGAAAGTAGTTGATAGGAATGTGAGAGTGAGGGAAGATGCTATGACGAAGGGCCGTGAGAACGAGACGATGAGAGATAGTGGGAAGCTTAAAGATGAAGGACCCGGA
>NC_051404.1:30047472-30048359 GCF_015228065.2 Penaeus monodon
TGCACATACACAATACCTTGCAAACCAAAAATACACCCACATCGTCTTAGTACAAAACAAGAACATAATAGCAAATTCTAAAGGGGAGAAGAGAAAAGAGAATCTGAAGCGAAAACACAAAAGACGATGTCGGAGATAAATCCATTTACGATAGCGAAGAGGGACCGAGATAAGGAAAAAAGCGAGATAGAAGAATGAGACTAACAGGCGTAAGGGACGAATAGAGGAAGGAGGGGGGGAGGTTAGGAGGGATAGGAGGAGGGGAGAGAATACATACTGAGGGGGGGGGGGAGCATTCATACAGAGTAGAAGAGGAGAGAGGGGTTGGGGAGTACACAAAGAAGGGGAGAAAGGGGAGGGGAAAAGGGGAAAATCCATACAGAGAGGGAGAGAAGAGAGGGGTAGGGGAGTGCATACAGAAGGGGAGAAGGGGGAAGTAAAGGGAAAGGAAGAGGAAGAATACATAATGAGGGGGAAAAGGGAAAGGGGGAAGGAGAATACATACAAATGGGGAGAAGGGAAGAAAGAGTACATAAAGAGGAGGGAGAGAGTGAGGTGGAGAAATAAATGTAAAAGGAGAAACTGGAGAGGAAGGAAGGGGGAGATTAAATACAGAGGGGTAAAGGGGGAGAGAAGGAAAGGGGAAGAATACATAGACAGGGGGAAAAGGAGACGGGAGAGGTGACAATACATATGAACAGAGAGAGGGGGAATAATACTGAGGAAAGAGGGAAGAGAAGGACAGATAATACAAGCGGACAGGGAAGAGGAGAAGGGGAAAGGGGAGAATACACACAGAGAAAGAAGAGAAGATAATACATACAGTAATCGAGAGGGGAAGGGGAAGTTTTGAAGAGTGAAAAAGACGTCAGTCGTAGTGATGGTTG
>NC_051404.1:30048938-30049850 GCF_015228065.2 Penaeus monodon
TCGGTAGGGAGGGTATTGTCATCAGTGAATAGGAAGGCTGATGGCCGGGCAGAAAGAGTTGCGGCCGAGGATGGAGGAGGTTTTTCAGACTCCGGGAGAGTCGAGGGTCCGACGAGGGGGGTGGGGGTAAGAGGGGAGATGGGGGATGCTGCCAGATGAGGGATGTCAGTGGTGGGGAGGGAAGGAGGGGGAAGGGTATGTCATACGAGAGATGGCAGCGGAGATGCTGTGTCAGATATGGACTCTGCGGTGACAAGTGTGTCTGTCAGGGCTGCAGTTGGGATGTGTCAGAGCTGGGCTGTTTATATGAGGGGCGTGACACAAAGGGAGTCATCTGTGACGGATGAAGCCTGTCTGTGATGGGGGGGGGGGGGGGTATCAGGATTGGACTTATCGAAAAAAAAAATCGGTGAACACTTTCAAAAGCAGGCTGTCTAGTGGAAGTCCTTCCTTCCTTTCTTAGACTGTCAGGCGAGGCATTCCAAATGAAGCAATGTGTCGGAAGTCGGGCGAACCCTTCTGTCAAAAAGCCCTTGAAAGGAGGACTGTCATTTCGGTGATAGGTCAAATAAAGGCTGGTAGTACAAGGATACGTCAGATTAGGAGTCTTCGTAGAGTGAAAGCTGGAAGCACGAAGATTAGGGAAATGAGGGCTGTCAGTTCAAAGATCCGTCAGATGAGGGCTTTCGCTCCGAAGATGTCTCGTGCGAGGGCTGTCGAGCAAGGGTTTCCGACCGCAGTATGTTGGCCGCATGAAATGTTCTGAAGGAGAGGCCGTGACAGTCAAGAGTGCAGTGAGCGGTAGAAGAATCTGCTGATAAACGCTGTCACAGTCAGGCATGTAATGACGGTGGGAAATTAAGACAAGGGGACTCCAGCGGGAGGGTACTGATGAAGGAAGGGAAGTCTGCG
>NC_051404.1:30050755-30051011 GCF_015228065.2 Penaeus monodon
GGATTAGACAAACCATGACAGAGCTCGTGTTAGACTTTACGAGGCAAAGCAAGTGTTAAGTCGGTGTCCTGCAGGAGAGAAATGAGCCAAAAAAGAGACACTTCAGGGTTGAAAGAGGGTAGAGAGACAGTATGACCCTATAGTAGCAACGCGATGGACGTGTTGACAAATGAGACTTGGCGGATAAACTTTTTTTTTATTCATGTGACTTACTATTTGTAGAACATGATTTCTAAGTGTAATAAAAAATAGTGTT
>NC_051404.1:30051050-30051167 GCF_015228065.2 Penaeus monodon
ATTCGACCTTGCCGATGAATTAAGCAAACCGCGGAGAGTAAATTCACGGATCCGTTCGAAGCAGAATCGTCGATAGCAAGGTCGTGCAAAGGATGACTCATACGAAGCCGACGCTTC
>NC_051404.1:30051281-30051440 GCF_015228065.2 Penaeus monodon
CTCTCGAGGCTAATGTTTTTCTTTGCTGTTGTGTTTTGTATGCATACTGATGTCTGTATACACGTTGATTATATACACAATCGAAGCAAATTTGTTATCATAAGTCTTCGTTAACGATGTAGTGAGAGCATGAGGAGATCGATAGTTGAATATAATGGA
>NC_051404.1:30051480-30052340 GCF_015228065.2 Penaeus monodon
AGCAAAGCTCTAGACCCAAGAGAGCAGATTATGAGCTGCCCTCAAGAGTTCGTGGCCCGGCTTAAAGAGTGACACCGCTTAACTTTTCCATTTTAAGTGTTTACGGCCACAATAATCGTGATAGCGGGGACGGGCGTGTGACATTTCGCCTCGCGCTTTACGACATCTTTCTCGACCTCCATTGCCTGTCCTTAGCCTTATCCTCGAGGCCCCGTGGATCCTCTCCCTCGAGGCCTGCGGCGGAGGAGCTCATCGACTGACGGGTCTGATTGCGGGCGGGATGAGGGCGGCGCAGCGAGGGGGCGGGTCGTGGGGCTGGGGGTGTGGGCGTGTGTGGGGGAATAGGAGGGGTGTGTGTGGGGGGAGGAGGGACGTCTGTGTGTATGTGTGTGATTGGGGGTGGGCGGGCGTGTGCGTGTACGTGCGTGCTTCTCTTTTATGTACTTGCTTGTGTACGTTTTTTGTTTATGTATTTTAATGTTTCTCTTGTATATGTGGTATGTGTGTGCGTCCTCATCGCGGCCTGTTTTTGGCGATGCTAGCGGTAAGAGGGAGAAATAAAGAGGCGATTCCCCGGCCGCTTGCCCCGCGACCTGGCAGGCTGCCTCGTGCCTGGCACGCCGCCCCATGAACCCGTCTTCGCCCCCCCCCCCCCGAACCTTGGCAGGATCCCTCGTCCCCTCCCCTCTCCCTTCCTGGAGTGGTCGGCGCCGGAGTTTAATAACCCCTCAAGTAAGGTTTTATTGCAGCCGCCCGGCCTTTATATGCAGCCCTGATATTAGCCCCGCGGTATCTGAGGACGGCAAGCTCCGTCAGACCCACGGGAGGGGGGGGGGTATCATGCAGCCTCCTCTTGAAAT
>NC_051404.1:30052793-30053812 GCF_015228065.2 Penaeus monodon
AGAGACCATTCATGGCGTCCTCCGTCACACCCCAGCCCTGCCACTCTCTCATGCACAAATCAAGACAAATAAATCCCTAGAGAGGTTGTTTAGGGTCAGTGGGCGGCCACTCAGCGCGCACCTCTGCCTCCTCTGGGGGGCCCCTAATTGAGCGTAACGGCGAGGAGGTCAGGAGAGGAGTAAAGGAGGGCATTTTCAAGACCGTTTCTACCGCAATTACGACCAGGTTGTGTGACTTTGAGGGATCGTAGACACTCCATAGTGAATAATTGATTCGAGTGTCAGGGGTCCCTTGGGCGGAGTGGGGGGGAGGGGGAGAGCGGGTGAGTGCCGGGATATTTCGAGATGTTGCCCCCTATCTCCCCCACCTTCGATTTAGGGTTCGTCTGCTTTTGGAGGTGAGGGGAGAATGGAGGGGGAGGGGAGAAGTGGAAGGGATGGGGTTTGAAAAGGAGGGAAGAGAGTGGGGAAGGAATAATGAGGAGAGAGGATGGGAATGAATGTAGGTGGGGGGCAGAGGGGGGCGGAGAAAGGAGGAAAAGGAGAGGAAGGGAAGGGGCATAAGGAGAAGGAAGGGGCGGGAGGAGGAGACAAAAGATGTAAAAGAAGCGAAAGCTGGAGAAATAAAGAGGACGTTAAAGGGAAGAATAGAAGCGAGATCAGATAATAAAGGAGAGGCAAAGCGAGGCAATTAAACAGATAAGTATCTGAGGGAAAGAGAAAAAATGGGGTTTACTGACAAAAAAAAAATCACTAGATTTTTCTTGACGAACGGAAAGAGGCACAAAAGGTTAAATGGGAAATAGGTTATAAGATTCATAAAATAAATATAAATAAGACAAAGAAGAGAGAAAGGTTCGGTTACAAAAAAGTAGAATCATAATAAAGTTGACGAAAGTTAACAGAAACTCTAGATTGTCGAAGGAAACAGCAAAGTTTTGTAAGCGAGTTTCCAGGACAGAAAAGGAACCGAACTGAAGACACGGAGGAGGCGCAGAATCAGAGCCAGGCAGGCGGCA
>NC_051404.1:30054400-30054555 GCF_015228065.2 Penaeus monodon
TCGAACTTACAGCCAAGGGACATGTCATACTCGGCTCCGGTTTTGCGAACAAGAACTCTCCGCAATATGCATAAGAGAGTGAATAATACACGTTCACTTTGAATTTATTATGCATCCGAAGAGGGAAGAGGACATTCGGCTTGGGGGAAATATTC
>NC_051404.1:30054798-30054912 GCF_015228065.2 Penaeus monodon
TTGATAATAACCACGTCAGCCGAGCTTATGCAGGTAAAAATACATATTTTACTCTGGGTGAATTATTTTACTAGGACACGAAAAACACGTTTTTATATCTTTTCAAGTTTCAAG
>NC_051404.1:30055173-30055473 GCF_015228065.2 Penaeus monodon
GTCCTCGAGTCTTACAGTGCGTGTATTGTTGTCGAATATAATACACCCAAACATATTTTAGTCCACGCGTAGCAGCAAATACGCATATGTTATAAATATACGTCTGTCATATGAATGTGCTTGTTGATGCTTTATGATGAACGAGAGAAATGTTCTTGGTGATGACTGTGATGAACTGGTTGTGATGATGAGAGTAAGAGTGTGTTTAAGGGTTGGGAGGACGAGTACGCTGTCATCTCTCACTTTAAAACCGCTCGCAGTCATGTGATGTTCGGTGTGGTGAAAGCGACCCTACGACAG
>NC_051404.1:30055657-30055878 GCF_015228065.2 Penaeus monodon
GCTATATGTTTATAATGCGGGGGCAGAACCTGCTTCGATAGTCGTTTTTTCTCACCATTTCCATTTTCGTCACAACTTTTCGTCACATTTTCGGTCCTAATACTTATTTTCAGATATACTTTCTACAACCACCCTGTTATTCCTTTAAGACCCACCCTTCGAAGGCGCTTTACAAGGGAAACTAACGAAAAGGGTTAGAGGGAAAAAGAGAAAATAGGGAC
>NC_051404.1:30055974-30056526 GCF_015228065.2 Penaeus monodon
GAAAAGGCATTTAGTGTGGAAGTATAAATTGAAAGTTGAAAAGTCTATGAATTTATTTGTATAGGATTGTGTATAGATGTATATGGCGCTTTCTATGTTCTAGTAATACTGGGGTTGTTTATATCATTTTCTTATTTTCCTTTAAAAATTCCCATCCCATTACTCATTTTATTCATCTCATTCTCCCCTCTCCTCCTCCTTCTTCTTCACTCTCCTCGCTTTCTCCCCTCTCCCCTCTCCTCCCTTTTCCTTCCTCCCTTTCTCCCCTGTCCACCTCCCTCCTCCTTCCCCATCTCCCCTCTCTTCCCCTTCTTCTCCCCACTCAACCTCCCTCCCCCTTCTCCTTCCTCCTCCCCCTCTCCTCTTCCTTCCTTCCTCCCCTTCTCCCTTCTCCTTCTCCCCTCATGGAACGTGACGAACTCACACCCACGGCCAATCGATGAGGCATGCGAGGTAGGGCTTGCCGGTGTGCACTACAAACCTATAGACTAGACCATTTCATACTTGGTTCACGTGCCCTTGTACTTTCGAGTAAAAAAATAAATCTCCAAA
>NC_051404.1:30056604-30056833 GCF_015228065.2 Penaeus monodon
GGTTCTTACTCTTTCTCCTGTCTCTCCCCTTTTCGAGTCCTTTCCCCTCGTCCCCTCACCCCCTTTGTTACCCTCGACCTCCTCCCCCCTTCCTTGCCCTCGACCTCCTCGCCCTCTCACCCCTCCCTCTCACCCTTACTTACCTTCCTGTAGGTGCTCTGGAAAGCCGACCTGTCTTGTGTAATTTATGGCAATGATAATTTTATGAGCTATGGGAACGGGCTGGGTC
>NC_051404.1:30056852-30057724 GCF_015228065.2 Penaeus monodon
AGAGGTGTTAAGAGGGGGGTGCAAAAAAAAAAAGGGGGAAGGGAGGAAGCAGATAAAGATATGGGCAAAGGGGAGGGCCGGTTGAGAGGTTGATGGCCGAGGTGAGGGTCCCCGTTGGAGAGCGATGGAACTGAGGGGAAAGGGGGGGAGGGAGGGAATGAGGAGGGGGGCCAAGGGAGAGGGAGGGAGGAAATGAGGGGAAAGTGGTCAGTGGGGAAAGTAGGGATTACTCTGGGTAGTGGAAAGAGGGGAAGGAGAGGGGAGAAAGAGGACGATTCCGAAGGTGGGGAGAGAAGTGATTGTAGAGGGGAGAAAACGCATTTTTGCTTGTAGATTGCACGTGAGGGAGAGGAATGTATTTTGTGGAAGAGAAATTATAATTTGTTTTCGAGGGAGAGGTATGCGTTCTGCGTAGTAACTGCTTAGGGAATTTATTTTTCAATGGCGTGCACAGAGGTCATTATCTAATGGAGAAATGGTGTTTTAAGGATGAAAGTGATGGTTTAAGGGAAGAGAGAACGAGGAAAAGGGGTCGTTGTAATAGATTTACGAAACCGATTAATTCCATACACAGTTAGTAAAAGCCGATTATGTCACTTAATCGTAGAAGTTTAGAAAGATTTAGATTGGAACGTACTCGCTGATCACAAATTAGCTGTTCATAATGCAATAAGTAGTTTCCCATTTGTTGAAAATTAGATGTAATGCGTGTTATCAGGTGCTTATTTTGTACAACAGCTAATGATGGGTTTTGAAATCAGCTTTTAGTTATTTGTCCAAAGTGACGGATTGCATATGCTAAAATGACATATTGCAGATGTCATGAGCTAATGATTATCCGATGGCGATATTTAGACCTTTACTAACCCCCC
>NC_051404.1:30057883-30058073 GCF_015228065.2 Penaeus monodon
ACGTCTCGTGAAAGCTTCGAATGAACATCGACTTGCGCACGGAAAAAGAAAACGAAAAAGAAACCCTTAACCGTTTCCCATAATTCAAATTAACGTTAAAATAGCAATATTACGTATGAAATATTAACCCCTTCTCCCCCCCCCCCCTCCAAGTTACACTTAGAAAGGAATGACCTTTCCTCGTGTGACC
>NC_051404.1:30058530-30058693 GCF_015228065.2 Penaeus monodon
AGGGACATCTCTCTCCTTCTCCATCTCTCTCCTCCATCTCCTTCTCCATCTCTCTCCTTCATCTCTCTCCTCCATCTCCTTCTCCATATCTCCTCTCCATCTCCTTCTCCTTTATCTCTCTCCTTCTCCATCTCTCTCCTCCATATCTCTCCTTCTCCATATT
>NC_051404.1:30058774-30059659 GCF_015228065.2 Penaeus monodon
CTCACTCTTCTTTATATGTATATGCATTTACTATGTATCCACACGGGAGATGGATCTGTCCTCTGTAAGTAAACAAGGTCCTGAAGGGGCTCTCCTTTGGGATTTCCCCCCCTTTGATGGGGCCATAGATTACCTGTCGCGGGCCAGAGGCGGGGGCGGGGGGGTGAAAGAGGTAGAGAGTAGACTTGGGAGATTGGACGGCCTCTCTTTATAAAAGTCCAAACTCATCGGATTTGTGAAATGTTTGTAAATATACGGGTGTGTGTTGGCTGTAAATACGCTCGTCCGTATGCCCAGCGTTCATACGATGCTCTTACGTGCGTAAGTCCGTTGGATTTTCAATCCACGCGAAGGAGTGGTAGTCAGCAAGGGCAAATATTGGAGAGTAAAGTGAAAACGCACTGTATTTATTCATTTTTTATTTTTTATCTATTTATTTTATTTTTTTATTATTATTTTTTTGAGGGGGTCAGGACCAAGTGTGGGGGTGCAGGACAAAATGTGGGGGTTGAGAAACAAGTGTGGGGGATGAGGACCAAGTGTGGGGGTGAAGACCAATGTTTGGATTAAGGACCAAGTGGGGATGAGGGCCAAGTGCGGGGGTGAGGACCAAGAGTTTGGGGTTGAGCAGGAGTGGGGGTTGAGGACCAAGTGTGAGAGTAAGGACTAAAAGGGGGGCGGGGGTCAAGGAACCTCTTTGTACACACGCTGCTGGCCAACTCACCCCACTTGTAGGAGGGATGAAATATTCCCTCGATATAAAATAATCTCCTAGACGCGGCCTGTAATATCTTGTATGTACTCAATCTCGGACCTACACAACATTTTTCTGACAATTTAGACTAGGCCTAACTCTCCATGGATCCAGTTCGGCACTCGCCGATC
>NC_051404.1:30059997-30060183 GCF_015228065.2 Penaeus monodon
CGTCTCTTCCGGCGGAGAAGAGACGGGAAGGGGGGTGAGGGGGGAGCGGGGAGGGAAGTTCTGCTGGCGAGTATTAACATTGTGGAGAAGTTTGTCGTGAAGAACCTTAATTTTTATCTCGACTTTGTAACACAGGATTCACTTGGATTTAGGACAAACTTTTTACCTTCTCTTTACAATATCTAT
>NC_051404.1:30060389-30061226 GCF_015228065.2 Penaeus monodon
ATTTACAGTGAAGGTTTTCGCATTCGTGCGCACGCAAACACGCACGTGCGGTTGCGGTCTGACATAGACTCAGGACTCGGGCACACAAAGGTAGATACTCACACGCAGACAGGTGCGCGCACGTTAACTCGCAGTCGTGTTGGGGCATCCGGAAACTCATTAATGAAGATGAGTTGGGCGTGGCTGGAAACATCCGCTTAAAATGCAATGTAGATATATCTTTAATTGTTAGTTTACACAAAAAAATGAGCGCAGGAAAATGCAAGAACCTTGAATCTGAGGTACAGGTATTGCCAGATCACGGTAGTGTGGTGTGCTTTAAAGTGCACCGACATGAGCTCGGAAACATGAATCATGACAAGGGAACTGAGCGCGGGTTTTGTCGAGCTATCTTAGCCCGGGTATGGCGTTCGGGGCAAGTAAGAGCCCTTCCGCACTCACTCTCGCAGCCCCAGATGAATGGCAGAGACGTCTCCATCAACACCGGGAAGATGAAGCTGTTCCCTCGCCGTCTCTCCCGCCGACATTCCCTCCGCGAGCGATAACGAGGTCGGCGGAACGAGATTCGCGTTGTCGCCGCCGGTGATAATACGGAAGGTTTATATGCCTACATAAAGGGCCCGCGCAATGGCGTTTGGGGAAGAACCTCATCTGTAATTTAATTAGCGGGTTGTCGGAGGGGTGTGCCCCACGACGCCGCCCGTTTATAAACTGTATGGAAAATATTCTAATTAGCGCGGGCGGGCGGGCGGGAGATCAGCAGTCGACGTAAAACAGGCGTTACGGGCGCTTCCCAACACGACTCGTAATGTAAACAAAGCCATTTCCTCCGCCATC
>NC_051404.1:30061741-30062003 GCF_015228065.2 Penaeus monodon
ATTCTTTCCCCTCTTTGTGGAAAAAAACAGAGCTCTTGTAGACTGACGGTGAAACTAGGCAGGACGTTTTCCCCGTCATATCGTGTCATTTCCACCCTTAGGCTCCGTCGCCGGGATGACTCAGTGATATATACAAAAAAATATGAACAGTTGTGGATATTTTTTGAGTTCGGTGTCGTCTTGGAGGGGGGGGGGGCTTTATAATTACCAAAGTTAGATGATCATCTTGCAGAATTTTGTGACGTCAAGGGTGGGGCAATAT
>NC_051404.1:30062059-30062139 GCF_015228065.2 Penaeus monodon
TGTAATCTAAAACATACTATAGTTGTCGTGGGGAGAGAGAGGTAGTTTTATAGAAGACGAAAGGAAAATAGAGAGGGAAA
>NC_051404.1:30062608-30063176 GCF_015228065.2 Penaeus monodon
CATCCAGTGTTCATAACCTGTTAAAACCTCGCCGTGGACCTGCATCGCGAGCCAGCGACACCACACCCTCAGTAATATCACCAAGCACGACGCCAGATGTCAGTAAACGAAGTCAAGCGTCGTTCTTCCCTCCGCGTGGCGCCAGGGCCCTCTCGCACCGGAGCTATTTCGTGAGGAATTCTCGCGCCGCCGAGACGAAGGCCAGATGTCTTGGCGCGTCTGGAGACTCCGGCCAGCCTACGCAGGGCGCGTGGCTTGTGAAAGCTTAATGTGATTAGCGTCGGGAAGTGTAATAAAAGAGTCTCCGAGGCTCTGTTTCCCCGGTGATGCTGCGGCCAAGGAGGGGCTCTGTAGCGCCGCTAATGTGGAGGAACGAAGGGCATCGCCGGCCCGTTCCGCCGCCCTAATGACGTCACTGGCCGGCCTTGAGAACTTCACCTTGCTAGTTAGGGCCAATTTGCCTCGTAGTTAGCGCCGGGAACTTGCTAACGACGGGAAGGCGAGGTGGGCTGCGAGGGGCTCAACGAACGCGGCTCTCACGGTTTGCTTTACAAGCTTCCCATCTTTC
>NC_051404.1:30063565-30063830 GCF_015228065.2 Penaeus monodon
TTTCAGAAAGTTGGGTCATATTTTATTGTCACTGAAAAAAAGATGGTGACGTCACTGTGATGAATATACACGTCCTCCCACTAATAACTCATTACCATCAGTGTTGGATATTAACAAGAAGTCGTTAATTACTCCTCGCCCTCTTCTCATTAACATCACGCCCGTAAAAAAATAAGACCCAGCAACGCCGTTTAGCCCAAGTAAGAGGGTGTCACGTGGTGCATGCAGGAAGCAGTCCCAGCGTCCTTCATCGCCCCTAGCATGT
>NC_051404.1:30063938-30064065 GCF_015228065.2 Penaeus monodon
TAAAGGAGATAAAGATACAAACACACAAACATGAATAGAAACAAAGGATAGACATAGGTTAAGATACAACATAGTAGTGAGGGACACATTAGAGAAGAAGGAATTGCAGAGCCACAATGAGCTCTCT
>NC_051404.1:30064084-30064918 GCF_015228065.2 Penaeus monodon
CGTGGCAAGGACGGGCGCCAATATCCCCCCATGTCCATCATATGCGCGGGGAGGAGGGGGGAGGACCATGTCGACGTCACATCCTCTTAATTACTTCATCCCTCCGCCCTCCCTCTTCTCCTCCTGCTGCGCTTCTAACTCGTCCTAACTCTTATTCCGCTTTCTCCCTATCTACCCCCTCTTTTTTCATCTCTATTCGCTTCTTCCACTTCTTCACCCCTTCCTCTTAACTTCCACTTCCTCCTGCTTTCCATCTTCTTCCATTTCCTCCCTCTTCTCCTTTTCTTCCACTTCCTCCCTCTTTCCCTCTTCAGTTTTAGACACTTTCCCTGTGTGATTTTATGCCCCCCCCCCCGTCCCCCCCGCTACATCATTTTACAATCGCGCAATGCTTTCACTTCATACATTCAGATATTCGCTGTGTAAATGCCTGATATCCACGCGTCATTTACACACTAGATGAAGCAGTTACAGTAGAAGTGATTCCCGTTGTCTAATCAGTGGAGGGTCAGTGGAGGGTTATGTCGCCGCCTCGGATCCCTGTGGTCACACTCCTCGCCGCTCGCCGTCGCTCCAACTACCAAACTTTACTCGTCCAAACGTATATATTTTGTCAACACGCGCACCCTTTGCCTCTCGCCCCTTTTCTCGTGGTCCTCATATACACATAGATGCTCGCATAGACACACGCCCTCGGCCGCCATAGACACACGCCCTCGGCCGCTGTTCTGTGAGGGGAGGCCGATCGCCTGGGCTCGAGTGAGGGAGGGGAAAAGAAGGGAAGGAAAGGAAGGGCTTATTTAAGGGGTATTCTGGGGAGCACACCGAGGATAG
>NC_051404.1:30065161-30065563 GCF_015228065.2 Penaeus monodon
ATGTTGCATTTCACCAGGAGAATAAATATCTCAAAATCCATACACAAAAGAATATCTGAAACTATTTTACTGTACTATGGCAAAGGCCCCTGGATATTTTCACCGTGGAAAATGTCTTGGGACATTCTTTCTAAGAAGCGCCACGGGGAGGAGCTTACAACTCCTGTATTGGAAAAAGGGTCTGGGAAAGAGGTGATGCTTGAGGTGTGTAAAGAGAAGGGAATTGATATAAGGAATGACATGCGAAAAAAGGTCGTATGTAGAAGTATGATAGGGATGGGGGAATGGGAGGCAAGGGTGAGAGTTACATTGTATTAAACGTGGCATTGGAAGGGAGAGAGACAACGGAGAATAAGTAGAGATAGAGGAATTGGAAAATAGAGGGGTCAGACAGTGGGGAAT
>NC_051404.1:30065834-30066371 GCF_015228065.2 Penaeus monodon
AGAGAGAGGGGGGGAGGGGGAGGCAGGTAAATAGAGAATAGCCAGAAGGGTAATGTGAAAAAGAAGAGGAATAGAAGACTTAAGAGAGAGACATGGCAGTTAGCATGACAATGAAAGAGAGGAAGAGAGAAGAGGGAAGATGAGAGACAGAGAGAGGGAGGGAGGCAAGCATGATAGGAAGGGCAGTGGAAGATTAGAAGAGGAGGGGAGTGAAGGGTAAAAATGAGAAAGAGGGTAGGCGAAGAGGGGAAAGAAGAGATTGGAGGATATTTCCAGAGGAACTGAGAGAGCGCTAGTCTTGTTGCAAGAAACCGACTGGAGAAAGTGGGCGAGGCGAGAGGGCTACAGAAAGTTCGAAAAAGAAGGGCGAAGGGGCGAGGTGATAAAGAGGACAAAGATGGACCATGAGAGAGCGAAAGGAGAGAAAGGGAAGGGAGAAAGATCCCTTTTCTTCCTATCCCCCCCCCTCCGCCTTCCTTGTTCCGCCTCTTTGCCTTAGGGGAAAGACTAAGAAAATCATATAACAAGAATGTGTCT
>NC_051404.1:30066400-30066576 GCF_015228065.2 Penaeus monodon
CTTAAATCCAGGCGTTCAGAGAAAGAGAGAGATTAGAAATTCCGAGGAAATGCTCCTCCACGTCTTGGTGTTTGGACTTCCTCACTCCGGCTCTCAGTGCCACCTGCATCCCTCTCGCTCTCGCTGTTTCCCCGCTGCGGTAATGGCTTCCTCCTCCTCGGCCGCAGAATTATTGA
>NC_051404.1:30066759-30066994 GCF_015228065.2 Penaeus monodon
TCTGCAAATCGCCAGGCGCAACCGACAGAAAATCGCTGGAGTCACAATTCCAGCAAGGAAATTAAGGGCTGTCACTATTTCACCTCATGAATTAGGCTCCAGCGCGCCGCGAGTAAATTAGTGTTTCACCAACGCTGGATTAGTGTATGTGGGGGGGGGGGCGTTTCGTCTACCCCTTCCTATTCCCCCCTCTTCTCTTTCGCTGATTATGCCCTCCCCCCCTTTTCCTTCAATA
>NC_051404.1:30067427-30067549 GCF_015228065.2 Penaeus monodon
AGGTGAGCTCAGTAGCCAATTAGCCCGCCCCGTCAGCCTCGTCGCGTCGCCGGGCACCTGAAGGGACCCGCGCCTTTGATGTGTGCGGCGGTGATTACATATGATTAATTCTCACACGGATA
>NC_051404.1:30067905-30068225 GCF_015228065.2 Penaeus monodon
ATATCTTCGTGACCCTGGATTGGTAATGTCGCCAGCTTGCGTGGAAACTCCTATCTGTGTTGCGTCTTTGAGCTGCGATGGATGTACTAGAGCTTTTGCCATGAAAATAAGACAAGGATTTGTTTCCACTTTTAAAGGTGCACCGTGTACATTTTGACCATCGATAATGTTAACATATATAACAGATATTCCTCCAGTATTTTTTTTTATGTAGATATGTTTAATTTATGCGTAGGTTTCTTTATATTAATGTAAGGCTTCATTTCCTGACTAAGACATAGGCTGTCATCAATTCCAACGTTACCACAGCTGTTATGTAC
>NC_051404.1:30068494-30070414 GCF_015228065.2 Penaeus monodon
CAGACCAAAACAGGTACTGATCCAATAATATTTACACTGCTTTTATCAGGAAGGGACCCTAGTGTTTACTTAAATCATCCCAGTATTGTTTGTTTATTGTTTTGTCTCACTTTGTCCACATTGCATTCATCCGGCCTGAGATCGCCAACTCTTTGAGCGAAAAGTTCAAATCTTTTCCACCAGATTTCGAATCAAATACGAAGGAAAGTGGAAAATAGTTTTGGCCAGTACTGTACAGTATGTGTGTGTATATAATGGCAAAATGGGTAGCACGGCTGTTTCCGTTGCAGAGGCAGTAAACGCAACAGTTAACGAAGTTGGTCACTGGTGTAGAAAGGGTTGCGTACAAGACTCTGGTGTTCTTAATAGTAACCCTACCGTCCGAATTATCCTCATTTACAATACCAAGAGTACTATTGTTACAACAGCGGTCGCGACGACGGTAAATTTGGCCTGTGGTCCGTGTTATATAAGCTGTTCCTTTGTATGGCGAACCCTAGCGCGGCCGTAATTGTCTCAGAGTACAATATCGCCGGGCAGTTTCGTTTTGGAACATATAGCGAAGTCCGGGGGATAGAGGCGGAGGTGGGCGTGGGAGTATGGAAAGGATGGGGGGGTGAGGATTAGTAAGTGCGCTCTTGATAAATCCGGGGACTTCCTTTAGGCGAATGGATGTAAGAGGCAAGGAATGAACAAAGAATGAACTCTTAAGGATGGGAGTGAGTAGGGGGGATAGGAAAGTGAAGGAATGAGGGAGAGAGTGGAACGAAAGAGAAGATGCCACTGTGGCTTCGGACGAGAGGGAAACGCCGCTGCCAGCCCCGCTAAGCCAGAAAAATTGAACAGGCTCAGCCGGATGTTTCACCCCGGACGGACATTTAAACGTTTAGGGTAAAGATGGCGCGGGTCTAACACCAACCACGCCGAGGGAGTGTTTGTACGCGCGTGTGATCGATGGTCGAGGGGGACGTTGTTTTCGAGGCGCAGGGACGGCCGCCGGAGACCGATTCTTGTGGCATGCGGAGGGACGAATGCAACAAAGCGACTGTTTCCCTGTTCGGTTCGTGTTGCAGAGTCACACGGAAAGCGAACGGGGCCTCCTCCCTGCCACGTCGCCCGCCATCAGAGTGTTAGAAATCGTGTGCTTTCGGCGATAAGGAGAACGCCGGAAGTTTAGTCGTGATGATGAATATATTAAGAGCGAAACGGCAGGCGGGGCCCGAACATAAACGCCGATCCAGAGGCAATATTTTCCCGATCGTGGCAGTCATTGCACGTAGCGCGCGAGGGTTTTGCTTGTTCGAAGGAGGACTTCAGGACTATATTTCGCAAGGTTGCACAGAAAACAGGGACGCGGACGCAAACTCCTTGGAACAAAACGCGTGATTCACGTCTGCTTGCAATGGTTCGGTTTGTGAGGGTAATATCTCTTGCAGAAAGTTCGCGAGTTCATCTTTTTCTCTTTTTGTCGCGTACGTTAAGCACCTATAAAACACATCAGCCTCTACCCCCCCCCCCTACCCAATGATGCATTACCTACCAGCGAAAAAGAAAATTACGAGTGTTAAATAAATCCACCGAAGCATAAAGCTGCAGATCGCCAACGAATAGGAACTCCTTGTAAGACGAAAAGCAAGCTGTTTGATGGATGTCCTTGACGTCGGACATCGGACTCCAGAGTGGACTTCCAATTACCCTTCCGTCGGGGGGTCGCGGCCTCGATAATGGCCGACGGAGGCCTAAACGAAAGGAGGCTGTAGGTTTACAAATTATGTCTCGGGGCTGTCGTGGACGCGGCTTTTTCTGCGTCGGTTTTCGGGGCGAGGCGGTAGAAGAGGGAAGGGCGTGGGTGGATGTTGTATTCTGGGTGGTGATTGGACGGGAGTGGTTTGTGTGGGGGGAAGGGTCGTATGTGTGTAT
>NC_051404.1:30070477-30071506 GCF_015228065.2 Penaeus monodon
CGTTTCCCAAAATGCCATTGACTTGTAGATGATGAAAACCCGTGGTCCAGAAGCATCAGCTCCCGATCCTCTTCCGTGTGAGAGACAATTGGCCTCCGTTCTTCCGTTCATCTCGCCGTCCCCGGAATCCGGATCCCGGTGTTCATGGAGCCGGATGCTGGGGACGCGAGGCCAAGATGCTCGCTGATCTGATTTGGATCTCCTGCGCCGCCGAAGAAGGGGGGCGCAAGGGCCTGCGAGCGAAATTGTTTTTTCTTTCCTGAAGGAGGAGGAAGAAGGCGACGGGCGGAGTGGGGGGGGATGGGGCGAGGGGAGAGATGGAGGAACAAGGGAGGAGGAAGGCTAGGGGATGATGTGGTGGAAGGGAGAAAGTGGGAGAGGGAAAGAGTGTGAAGGACCAGGGTAAGGAGAGAGATGGAGGAATAAGGGAGTGGGAGATGCAGAGAAAGCGAGGGAGGAAGAGAGAGGGAAGGAGAAGGAAGGAAGAGGGTAGGGAGAAAGATGGTGGAAAAAAAATAAAGAAAAAGAAAGGAAGAAATGGGGAAGGAAGAGGAACAAGGGAGAAAGAAAGGAAGAGGAGGTAAAGAGCGGCAAAGAAAAGTGAAACATGAAAACAAGTGAACAAAAAATAGAGGAAAGGGTTGGAAAAAAACTAACAAAACGGGCACGTGCCATCGCCGCCTCCTTCTCCTCGTGTGCCGCATCCATCTACATCTCATAGCCCTCGCCTACAAGTCCCCTCGCCCTCTCCCTCCCTCCCCCTTTACTGCCCATTCGAGGCCGTCTTCCCTCGCCAGGCCAAAGGAGGAGGCCCCGTGCTCGCTTTTTTTTTTCTCTCCAAATTCACACGTCTCGAAGGAAGCCGTTTGTGCCAATTTCGCTTGTCTCGCGTACACGGCCGGTCGTTCAACTTCCCTTCACCACCCCCCCCTCCTTCCTTCCTAGTCCCCCTGCCCCCTTCCTCATCTCCCTCCTCTTCAGTTCCCTCGCCCTCGTCTCCGATATTTCCGATCGGTCTTCCTCACCTCA
>NC_051404.1:30071586-30072202 GCF_015228065.2 Penaeus monodon
TATCTTATCTCTCTTCTCTGTGCTTCCCCTCCTCCTCTCCTTCTCTTTCCTCCTCTCTCCTCTCTCTATCTTTCCTACTCCCTCCGTCCCCACCCCTCCTCCTTCCTCTCATCTTCCCCTCCTTCCTCCACCTTCTCCCTCGTTCCTCCCTTCCTCTCCCTCGTTCCATCCATCCTCTCCCTCCTCCCTCCTCTCCTCTTCGCCTTCTCCCTCGTTCCTCCCCTCTATTCCTCCTGTCCTCTTTTCGTTCCTTCTCCCTCGTTTCTCCCTCCTCTCCTCTTTTCCTTCCTTCTCCCTTGTTTCTCCCTCTCATCCCCCTTTCTTCCCTTCCTCTTCCCCTCCCTTCCCTCTTCTCCCCTCCCTTCCCTCCTCTTCCCCTCCCTTCCCTCCTCCTCCCCTCCCTTCCCTCTTCTTCCCCTCCCTTCCCTCTTCCTCCCCTCCCTTCCCTCTTCTTCCCCTCCCTTCCCTCTTCTCCTTTTCCCCTCCTCTGCCCCTTCTTTCCCTCCTCCTCCGTCGTCCTTCCCCTCCTCCCCCCCTCCTCTTCTTAGAAGAGAGGATGAAAAATGCAAGACAAGGCTGGGATTAGGGAGTCGCGGTTGATGAGTGGGAAGGGTCT
>NC_051404.1:30072246-30072474 GCF_015228065.2 Penaeus monodon
CTAGGAAGCACCGGAAAGGAGGGATAAAAAAGGAGGAAAGGAATTGTTAAAGGAGGAAACAGATTGAAAATGGAGATTAAAGGAAGGAACGAGATTTTTTTTTTCTTCAATGGGATTCTTTTTTTCTTTTTGCGAGAATAGTAATGGTTAATGGTTTTGGGTTGATAGCCTTACCATTATCGGTAGTGGTGAGCAAATTGATTAGTCTAGTCGGAGATTAGTCCAATT
>NC_051404.1:30072871-30073038 GCF_015228065.2 Penaeus monodon
AAGTTTTCTTGGAGTCGGTCACCACAGGAGGGGAGGGGGGGGGAAGAGGGTGTTGGAGGAGCGATGGAGAGATTAAAGAGTGGAGAAGGAGGATATTGGGGAGGGCTGTCATGATGGATGAAGGGACTGGTTCAAGAGTAGAGGAGGAGATGGAGTCATGACGAAGC
>NC_051404.1:30073374-30073482 GCF_015228065.2 Penaeus monodon
ATTTTGAGGGAGGACGATTTGGTCAGGAGATCAACAAGAAGGAAGGAGGTCAGGTCAGGTCAAGGCGCATAACGGTAGGAGAAGGTGGCCACAAATCCTAGAAACCGA
>NC_051404.1:30073514-30074387 GCF_015228065.2 Penaeus monodon
GCGATAAAGAAGGGGATGGTCGAAGATACGAAGAAGTAATAACACGATGGGAGATAAAAGCAAGAAAAATGACGCGAGAAAGATGCCATAAAGAGGACCAGCCAACTATCCAGGGGGGAGGTGATAGCTGAAGGAAAGGGGGGGGGGGCGTCGGGAGGTGACAATGACGGGAGATAAAGAACGCTTACAAAGAAGATAAAGATTAATGGAGGAGAAGTAATGAGAGTGATAAGAAAGGCGCAAGATAGACCGGAGTTGTGAGAGAAATAATTCAATGATAACGCTGGCAACCGTGGAGTGGAATGTAGAAGTAAGTTGGGTCATTTCTCCCTGTGTGGAGGAGCGGGTGGAAGGAGAGGGAAGAGGGAAGGAGAGAAAGAGAGACTAAAGAGGAGGGGAATGAGATAGAGCGAAAGGAAAAGGGGAAGGAGATAAAGAGGGGCAAAAGAGGAAAGGGAGATAAAGAGGGGCAAAAGAGGAAAGGGAGATAAAGAGGGGCAAAAGAGGAAAGGGAGATAAAGAGGGGCAAAAGAGGAAAGGGAGATAAAGAGGGGCAAAAGAGGAAAGGGAGGAAAGTAAAGGAAGAGACTGACATAGAGTGGGAAAAGAAGGAAGGACTTGATGAAATGAAAGGGGAGAAGGGGGATAAGCGAGAGTGAGAGAAGAGGAAGTAGATGATAAGGTAGACAGTAAAGAGAAGGGAGGTAATGAGATACTGAGAGAAAGAGGATGCAAGGATAACTGAGAAGTAAGAAAAGGAGAAGACCGAGAGAGAAAGGGAGGGAGGGAGAATGAAAAGCGAAGAGAAGATTAGGAAGAGAGGTTATTATTATGTTGCGCACGTTAGTCGTTTCATGCGTGTATGTATACCCC
>NC_051404.1:30074548-30074658 GCF_015228065.2 Penaeus monodon
TGCTTTCATAGTAAGCTTCCAGCCTCCCAACTTTTAAACTTTCCCATCAGCCAAATCTTATCAAGTTCTCAACTCCAAATCCTAATCTCCTATATGTAACACCCATTTTT
>NC_051404.1:30074763-30074936 GCF_015228065.2 Penaeus monodon
TACTCAAAGGGCAATTTGTCAAGCTTTAATTGTTTCAAGCTTTTAAACTTGCAAGCCTAGCGGTCCTTTATTGAACATATTTCTTTTTTCTCTTTCTTTATATTTATCGTTGTTTGGATTGTTTTCCTTATCATAAACTTGATCTTCTCGCCTTTAAAAATGTCATAGCAAAG
>NC_051404.1:30075098-30075628 GCF_015228065.2 Penaeus monodon
TTACGCCTTTACGACTATGCACCTCCACCTTCGATCCTTCTCTCCTCACAGGACAGGTTACAATGACGAGAGGGCGTGTCTGTCTCCCTTTTATATGAAAGCTCCCCCGTGATTCGCTGAGGTGCCGGTGAGCCTAAAATTGAAATTCACTTAGAGCCCAGGATGGAGACTTCAGCCGGGTTGAGAGAGGAAGATTAGAGGGAGGATGAGGGCCGACGAGGGGAAGGGAGGGTTGGGGAGAAGAGAAGAGAGGGAGAGGCAGGGGAAGGAAAGGAAGGAGGGAGAGAGGGGAGACTAAGGCAGGAGGAAGAGGAGGTTGGTTAGGAGGAGAGGGACGGGGATGAAGGAAGAGAAGGAGGGAGAGGAGAGGAAGGGTTCAGTAGAGAGGAAAGGAAGGAAGGGGAGGAGGAAAGGCTTAAGAGGGAGAGGAAAGATAGGGGGAGGAAGGGCCAGGAAAGGGCAAGGGATTGAGGGATGCGAGGATGTACATGTGTCTGATATGAGAGGGGATTTCCGACGTCGGTCAGATA
>NC_051404.1:30075664-30075826 GCF_015228065.2 Penaeus monodon
ATGATCGTGTGTATTCCACCTCCTCTTCCTCTCATTATGCTTTGACTTTTTTCCTCACTCCTTTTACCATTTCTTTTACAATTCCCCTCCCAAGAAATATACGCTAGACGGCTAGACCAAATTCCTCCCCTTATTTCCTCTTTTTTTCCTCCTCACCTCCTT
>NC_051404.1:30075887-30076068 GCF_015228065.2 Penaeus monodon
CTCGACGTCTCGGCAAACAGATCTGGTTACGTATTCCGGCCGTCACGTCGGGGTAGTGGCCGGTAAATTGAAATTAAACTTGAGATATCTTTGTGTTCTCCGGTCGACCCGCCTCTGTAACCTGCTAAAATATGCTCCTAAATCGCTGGTTCTCCCCTTCGATTCTGCTTGACCTTCCTTG
>NC_051404.1:30076122-30076521 GCF_015228065.2 Penaeus monodon
TTTCCTGTTCGGAGTACTTTCTTTTTTCCCTCCTACGTGAACTCTCTCTCTCTCCTACCGCATCATTTTGTCTTTTTGGTTATTCTCTGCTTCGTTTTTATCTTTTTAATCTTTTTCGCATTTTCCCTACTACTAGTACTATCGTTCTATGTTTTCCTCCTTTTCCACAGTTTTTACTATTTTTCGTTTTCATCTTCCTCCTTTTCCTTTTTTATTCCTCTTCCTTGTGTCCACTTCCTCTTTTCTCTCCCCTTTTCCTCCTGCTCTTATTCCTACTCCTCTCCCTCCTATTCGAAAGCCATCTGTTCCTACTCGTGTTTTTGAAGAGCCTTTTTATTAACAACTTTTATTGGCTTTTCTGTTTGCGTTCTTTTTTGAGTTCTATCTTTGTATCTTTGA
>NC_051404.1:30076634-30076865 GCF_015228065.2 Penaeus monodon
CCTGCCCCCCGCCCCTGTTTCTGTCCTTGTCAAGGGGTCACAGTACTCAGCCTGACACAATCACAGTTAATTGTTGTCGGGGTCGGCAATGTTGTTAACTTGGGCGTGATTGCTGAGCTGCGGCCGTAATTAATTGTTTAATTAAAGAGGGTCCTAAGGGGATGCCTTCGCCGCTGCCCTTTTAATTTCAATATTCCATGCCGCTGAGTTTGGGAGATCTCGGTCCGGTTT
>NC_051404.1:30077817-30077934 GCF_015228065.2 Penaeus monodon
ACCCCTTTTATCCCTGCTCTCTCTCCTTCCTCTCTTCTGAATCCTTACAATTCTACATTATTCCCCCTTTTTATTTTATCTCATCTCTTACTTTTCTCTGTCTGCGTCTTCCTCCCC
>NC_051404.1:30077986-30078182 GCF_015228065.2 Penaeus monodon
ACACTTATCTTATCCTCCGTCTCCCTTTTTCTTCATTTACATCTTTAACTCTCCTTATATTCCTCTCCTTACACCGCCCTCTCTCCTCATCCTTCCTAACCCTTTTCTCAGTACTTATTCTTCTCCTTTCCCTATGTTTCTCTCCTTACACTGCTCTTAATAATCTTTTTCCTCCTTCCCCTTCCTCTGCATACAA
>NC_051404.1:30078272-30078628 GCF_015228065.2 Penaeus monodon
TCCCCTTCCTCTGCCCTCTTCTTCTCCCTTCTCTTCCTCCGCCCCCGACGCTTTATCAACATTATTAATACCGAGAAGCAAATCCCCGTAAAGAGTAACAAGGTTTTACTACAAACGAGATTTAAAGTTCATTTTCTGGGTCTTTGCGCGCGAGAGTTGGAGACGAGTGCTGATTTATGCAAGCACTTGGCTGCTTCGGCGAGACTCCCTGCTTTTGGGGAGGAGGAGAGAGGGGAGGGGGAAGGGGGGGTGAGCGGGTGAGGGAGGAAGGGATTTAGGGGGATAGAGCGGAAGGGGAGTTTGGAGGGAGGAAGGGAGGTGGTGGGGGGAGGGATTTGGAGGATGGGGGGAAGTTG
>NC_051404.1:30078680-30078925 GCF_015228065.2 Penaeus monodon
ATGGGAGGGGGTGTGTGGGAGATGAAGGGAGAGAGGGAGATGAAGGGAAGAGAGGGATTTTAGGAGGAAGGGAGAAGAGGGGTGAAAGGAGATTTTCGGAGAGGAGAGGAAGTTGGAGAAGGGGATTTTTGGAGAGATCGGGGTTTTAGAAGAAGAATTTTGGAAATTTGATGAATGAGAGGGAACATGGATAGAAGAAATGGATAGGAAATATTAAGAAAAGTGAATAATTCGATTTGCTGTTG
>NC_051404.1:30079054-30079229 GCF_015228065.2 Penaeus monodon
AGCAATCAAGCAAACCCATGCAAACTCGAGTCCACATCCACCCACGCTAAGGCCTAACGCGGCATCGTGAACGGGCGGAGCGAACGCGAGCCTAGTTCACGCCCGAGAAACGCCCACCAGAGTTGCGGGCGACGCGGCGATCCGTCTAAAATTGTCTCCCGTCTTGCCTCTTGTT
>NC_051404.1:30079990-30080456 GCF_015228065.2 Penaeus monodon
ATGGGGAGTGATGGTTACTAGCAAGAGGAATATAATTGATATTTACCTTATTTGCATTATTCATTTGACTGTTGAATATTGACGGACATTTATCATTGCCTGATTAAATTATTTGATGGTGCTTCAAGCACACTCTTAATTAATTAATAGTCACACATATTTTTTATCTATCTAGTAATATTTGAAAGATTTAAGAATTAATCAATGCATTTACTTTTTTATCTATATATTAATATTTAAATGTTGTTGAACTTAATTATTTATCGATATAGGATAATTTTTAAAAAATATATTTATTGAATTTTCTCTTTTTCAGGTAAGCTGCGAGACACCCCTGTCCGGCGGTCAAGTTGCAGGTCGATCGCCATGACCTGACCTTGTAAGTACCGGCTCTTGTGTTGGTTGTCAAATGACCTCGCTGGCTGTCCTTTTGACCAGTTAGGAGTTGCTGCGTAGATATGCTTTA
>NC_051404.1:30080567-30080739 GCF_015228065.2 Penaeus monodon
AAGGAGAGAAAACCTTTTTTGACACAAAAAAGTGATAGCAGAATCAGCTGTTTTTTCCAGTATGGATGAAAAACCTTCCTGGATTCCCATCACCTGTCGCCAACAGAAATAATTCCAAGAAAATCGTAATCAGCTCGCAGACTTTTTCTTTTTCTTCCGGAATGAGTCATTC
>NC_051404.1:30085188-30085411 GCF_015228065.2 Penaeus monodon
TCCTCCGGCTATCTCGCACCGCATCCGCACAAGCTCAAGTTTCCAATGAATAAATTTGTTTTTGGACGAAAGAGTACCGTCAGTCCAATCAGAGTCGAAAAAAGACAGAGACCAGGAAGAAAACAGTTAAAGCAGAGGAAAAGACGCGGATCGGGAAGGGTAAACACCGCGTCGATATTCCTGGGAATTCAATCTCGACTCGGAAATGCTATCGCTTCGTGGG
>NC_051404.1:30085723-30085813 GCF_015228065.2 Penaeus monodon
GTGTTCGAATTCTTTTCGGTTTGTAGTCCGTGCGGGGGTTGGGAGGGGGGGGAGTAGGGAGATTTTTGTTTGTTTGAATGCGGTTTTTTT
>NC_051404.1:30086253-30086441 GCF_015228065.2 Penaeus monodon
ATTTCTTCCATCAGGCAGTCATTAAACAGTCGCCCGCCGCGACCCCATCCCTCGATGAGATTATTAACCCAAAGAGTTATTACCTAATTAGCAAACTTAATTCATCCACGCATACCCGTCATGATTAATTACGAGTCCGGAGTGTTTGTCTGCGTGAATGTCATACTGTAGCGTGTCATACTAAGCAT
>NC_051404.1:30086797-30086904 GCF_015228065.2 Penaeus monodon
TGGGTTACCACTCTTTTGTCCCTGTCATACTCACTCCCACTCCTTGTACGCCGTGGGGGGGGGGGGAGATATTTCTATATCAGGACAGGGAGGGTCATCAGTCATCA
>NC_051404.1:30086937-30087070 GCF_015228065.2 Penaeus monodon
TTAGTCATCGCTCATCTCTTGCACAATGGTTTCCTGACCCCCCCCCCCCTTTCCTTTTTTTTCTTCCAGACGCTACTTCTTTCTTCCTTCTTGATTTTTTCGAGATGTGAATGTAACTTTTTTTTTGAAGATC
>NC_051404.1:30087133-30087207 GCF_015228065.2 Penaeus monodon
AGCAATATTTCCAATTTTTTACTTCCATTTTTCTGTTTATTTACGTAGTTTCTCCGTTCCCTCCTCCTCTTCCC
>NC_051404.1:30087262-30087336 GCF_015228065.2 Penaeus monodon
TCTTCCTTCCCACTTTCTCTCTCTTACCTTCTATTCATTTTCTCCCATATTCCCGTTCAGTTTTCGGTCGATTA
>NC_051404.1:30087482-30087558 GCF_015228065.2 Penaeus monodon
TCTGTAAATTCCATCGCCGATGACAACAGTTGTGTCATTACGTGGTTATGAAAGGGAAGAGGCCTCTGCATCGGCG
>NC_051404.1:30087993-30088161 GCF_015228065.2 Penaeus monodon
GAAAGAAAGATGCGAGAGAGATATGCCGTCGAGAGAAAACGTCCAGTAGGATTCCACGGCTCCTGTGCCGAAAAAATGAAAGGATTCCCAAGGAGGTCGTACAATGCTGTCCTAACCTTGTGAGTCAAATAATAATTCTCCCGATGCAGCCTCACACAGTCGAATGCG
>NC_051404.1:30088585-30088797 GCF_015228065.2 Penaeus monodon
CATATATATGGAAAGAAAGAAAATAAAAAAATAGACGGGAAGTTAAAGGAAAAAGAGCGCGGAGAATTATTTACAATATACTGGTATCCATCATAGTTATAGGCAAAGGGCTCGCCGCCGCCTCCCTTTCCTAGCGCCGTCACAACAATTTATTGTTTACTCGGGCGATGCGAGAGCCTCACGACCAACAGGCTACGATTTCCGACAAGACA
>NC_051404.1:30090750-30091045 GCF_015228065.2 Penaeus monodon
CCTTCGTCTTTATCACCCCCATCCCTCTCCCCCAGTGATTTCTCCCCCTCCTTTCCCCTCCCTCTGTGCCCGCCCCCCTCCCACTCCCTCCCCCTGTGGTTTATCCCTCCCTCTCCCTTCCCCTGTGGCCGTCTCCTCTACTGTCCCTGGCCTTCGTCGCGGCTCTCCTCTGGCCATTCCCTTCGCCGGCAGCTAAGCCATGGCCTCACTCCATTATCCTGGAACAATATTTCCATCCTTATCAGCGCCTATAATGCTCTCCCTCCGTCAGTGCTCGCTGCCCGGTGCCATGTTG
>NC_051404.1:30091205-30091979 GCF_015228065.2 Penaeus monodon
TCATTTCATTTATATATATAATTATATTTCTTAACGTTTCCATTTTCACAGTGGCGTCCCCTTTCCCTCGCCTTATGTTCCATCTCATTCTAAGCCTTTGTAATTTCATCTAATCCACTTTCTCATTTTTCCGTCTCTCCTTCATGCTTTGTTGCACATTACGTCTGTTTTGCCCCCCATTTTAATCACTAATTAGGAAATGTATTTTTTGATAGCATGTCGCTGCTTTCTGTTTATGATTTGCCTCCCATTGCCTCCTCTTCCTTACCCCCCCCTCCACCCCTGCCACCACCCCCATCCCCTTCCCGTCCTCCACCCTTGCCCTTCCCCTCCCCTTCCTCCACCCCCTGTCCCTCCCCTTCCTCCACCCCCTGTCCCTACCGTTCCTTCACCCACCTCCCCTTCCTCCACCCCCTTCCTCTGCCTCATCCATCCCTTCCTCCAACTCCTCCCCCTTCCCCCCCTCCTCCTTCCCCCTCCCCCTCCCCTTCCGGCACAGGCACCTTGGCCCATTACCCTCCAAGTGCCTCTGTCTACTTCCTAACGAACCACGTCGCCCTTCTGACCGCTTCATCCCACGCCCCCCCCCTCTCTTCCCCCCCTGCCCCCTCCCCCTACCCCCCTCCTTCGGGATGTGGTTCTCTTGAGGTGCATCTTCCTTGTTTTTGCTCTTTGGTTTGACTGTATTCATTTGTCTCCCATTTTCTTGCTTTCTCTCTCACTCGTATACTTTTTCTTTCTCTGTCTCTGTCTGTGCTTCTTTCTGTCTCATTT
>NC_051404.1:30092050-30092480 GCF_015228065.2 Penaeus monodon
TTCTGTTTCTCACTCTTTCTCCCCCACGCTCCTTCCCTCTCCTTCTCTCTCCCTCTCCCTCCCTCCACCTTCCTCCCCTCTCCTCTCCCCCTTCCCCTCCCCATCTCCCTCTCCCCCTTCCCCTCCCCATCTCCCTCTCCCTACTTTCACAATATGCAACCTTCGTACCCCCCACCCCGCCTCCCTCCCCCGGCGAAGAAGTTCCTGCCGGCAGTTGCACCGATTTCGGAACGGAGGCGAAAATACGCCACCGTTATTACTGCACTTTATGGCCAGACGACCGTAGCAAAACCAAGCTGGCTGTTATGGCCTGTGCTTTATTGATATTATTAATCGATTTGTTATCTGCCTGCATGTAAAGTGGCGGGCGGGCGGGCGGGCTGCTGCGTTAGGTGTTGGGTGAGGCGGAAGGGAGGCTCGGGATCCGATT
>NC_051404.1:30092616-30092696 GCF_015228065.2 Penaeus monodon
ACCTCCTTTTCCCAATCCCTCTCGGAACATGAGGGGATAATCTAATTTCCTCAACGTTGTAAGTAGCCGACCCCTCCCCC
>NC_051404.1:30092922-30093029 GCF_015228065.2 Penaeus monodon
TACCTTTCCTCTCCCTCCGTCCCCTTCCTTATCTCTAATCTGTCGCCTTCCTTTCCTCCCTTCCTTCACCCTCTCATTTCTAGATAAAGCGTGATTTCTCTCCCTCT
>NC_051404.1:30093080-30093371 GCF_015228065.2 Penaeus monodon
TATCCATCACTCACTGTCGTTATTATTAGGTACTCACTTTCTCATTCTTACTTTCCCTCTTTCCCTCTTTCCATCAATCTCCAACCGGGTGTCTTGCTGTCTACCCATCTATCACAGTCTGTTAATCTCTTTTCTATCGATCGACATCACCTGAACATCTGACCAATCAATCACCTCTTTGCGTGCCTGCGATAGCGTGCGTGCATTTCCTTGAGTGAATGTATCTCTCTCTTTCCTTCCCTCCGTTCGCTCTTTCTGCCCCCGACTCTCTGTGTGTCTGCCTCTCTTTTT
>NC_051404.1:30093539-30093746 GCF_015228065.2 Penaeus monodon
CTTTTCTTCCATTAATTTTTTTCCAATCTGAAATACACAGGTCACTTCCGAGCGCGTGTTGGTTCATCGGTCGCGCTCATCCCGTTCCGAGAATTGGGAGACTAACCGCCCGCTAGATCAGAGGCTTAATTACCGAATCATTCATTCCTGATAATCTTTATTTTATGACTGGCTCTCCGCCTGGCACTGTTTTCCACGAGTTATATC
>NC_051404.1:30093783-30093982 GCF_015228065.2 Penaeus monodon
AGATTGAATGAGTAGGAAGATTTGAGTAAGGATTGTTATTATTAGTGTGTGTCTGATGAGGGGTTACTGTAAGTTAACGAATTTTAAGGGATGGTTTGGTTTCAGAGATGGTTTGGTTCTAAATTATTTTTTGGGTGGTTAGGTCTGTGTTTTTGTTTCCTTTTTGTTTATCCACCCCTCCCCATTTTTGGTTCCCTGT
>NC_051404.1:30094419-30094657 GCF_015228065.2 Penaeus monodon
TGCTCATACTGTGCACGAGGATTGATATTTGCTCTTTCTATTTTACGTTTATCTCGCAAATTAGGGCTTTATCTGGTTCGTGTCGTCCGTGCGAGGAGGCGGCCATGATAACCCGGCGCTCTTCTCGTAAACTCTCACGAGTCAATGGCAGATTTTGTGATATCGGATTTATGTTATCGGGTCGAATGGCCTCGCTGATCTCTACGCAAATATATCCCGATTTCAGGCACGCTGGCGG
>NC_051404.1:30094833-30094986 GCF_015228065.2 Penaeus monodon
CCCTCCCGCGCGAAGTTTCAACTTCGCCTCTTCTCTGTCCTCACCCGCGTCACCTCGTTCCCTCGAGTCGCTCAGCTCACACGTTCAACTCGCACTACTATGTCCTCTCCATCTCTCATTGTTCTGAATCCACCACTTACTAACTTAACTTAA
>NC_051404.1:30095391-30095912 GCF_015228065.2 Penaeus monodon
GATCATTAGTCTCGACTAAGAATAACGATGGTACCTGATTATTAAGACGAATCAAAATTAAAAGAGATTAGTTGATTTTAAGACTGGTAAATTAGATTTGTTTTAGCGATGTGTGTGATCTGGTTTACACGGACAGGCTCAGATAAGGGTTAATTGAAAGCCCCTTTGTTTCCCCTTTTCATCCATCCCCCCTCTCGTCCTCTCCCCCCCCTTTTCGCCCTGTAACACCCCTCCTTTCGCCCTGTCTCCCCCCCTTCGCTCTTTTTCCCCTCCCCTTTTCGTCTTGTCCCCCCCCTCACCCTGTCTCGTCCCTCCCCCTTTCACCCTGTCTCACCTCCCCGCCCCTTTCACCTTGTCTCGTCCTTCCACTCCCCGCCCCCTCGTACCCTGTCTTCCCCCCATCCCCCCCTCTCCCCGGCCCGTAGAGCCAGAGACATGAACAAAACCTGTTGACGACTCTCCGGGCAGGTCCATCCGCGAAATAAATGAAGGTCACGATGTGTTGCGTGTACAGGCCGCCA
>NC_051404.1:30096075-30096245 GCF_015228065.2 Penaeus monodon
ACTTTCCTTTCCTCCACCTCCGCTGTCATTCTCCACATTAAAGAGGGAACATCTCATCTGTTTTAGATTACGGGGAGCATCCTGCCTTCTCCTCCTTCAAAAACTCATTTTCTCTTTAAAGTTTTAATGGCTTCGTTATTGACACCTCGCACAAGTGGTTACCTGAGCGA
>NC_051404.1:30096282-30096408 GCF_015228065.2 Penaeus monodon
TGGGTGGCACTGGCCCTGGTACCAATACTTCTGCGGGAAATGGTAGTGCGAACTGTGGCAGTGACGGTGGTAGGTAGAAAGAAGGAAACTAAAAGGAAGTAAAGATTTTTTGCCTGCACGAGCCGC
>NC_051404.1:30096655-30096828 GCF_015228065.2 Penaeus monodon
TATTCATGCAGTACTACTCTATACTGTTTATAGTGATAATATTACTGAAGCGATAAATAGTTGCTAATACAGTAATTGTTAAGGTATATATCAGCCAGGATGTGGGAGGATAGTTGGACCATGGAAAAGGAGAGGGAAATAAAGAAGGCAAGAGAGGGTCCCGTGCCTCAAAG
>NC_051404.1:30096859-30096950 GCF_015228065.2 Penaeus monodon
GGGGGGGGGGGTAGGGGTGGATACAAGCGTGAAGGGAAATGAGGATATGTGCGTGTGTTTGTATGTTTGATAGACAGGGGTGACGAAAGGG
>NC_051404.1:30096987-30097441 GCF_015228065.2 Penaeus monodon
GAAGGAAATACGTACAAAACACACACGCGCTTGCCTGCCTTCTCACACACAACCACACACAATAATCCGCACCCATGCCGTCGGCGAATAAACAGAGGATGAGATGAAGGCGCCGATAAATTCATAACACGGAAATCCCGCTCGAGAGACGTCCGAGGGCCACAAAGCTTCACCGAAAGCAGAAACAGCGAAAGGAAAACAATATTGGACTTTTTCTCCTCCGTTATATATATATAAATCCACGGAGGACACGCGGGCCTCGAACATGTGGATGGTATACAACAAAAGACTCGTTTCTCAAAAAAGATGGGGGTTGGACGGGTAGGGAGGAAGGGTGAGGGGGTGAGGGATGGGGAGTGGGGGGAGAGAAGAGTTAGGGAGGGGTGAGGGGAATAGAGGATGGGGAAGGGCTGAGGAAGTGGGGATGGGAGAGGAGGAAAGTTCTCCCCCCCCC
>NC_051404.1:30097528-30097666 GCF_015228065.2 Penaeus monodon
ATTCTCGGGGCAGGGGGGGTGCTATGTGTGTTCTGATTTTTTTTCCCACTTTCCTTTTAAAGGGCCGTATTGTTTTATATTCCCTTTTTTGCAGTGAGCGTGTTTAGATATCGTGGTTGTTAATGGTTAAGAATATAA
>NC_051404.1:30097864-30098213 GCF_015228065.2 Penaeus monodon
GTCGACAAGAACGTACACAGACGAACTATAGCATTCGAAAAGTGAACCACAAAGAAGCATTAATCCGAAACTAGAGAATTATATTAATTTTAATGATAAAATGCTGACGTTAAATTTGCCGAAAATGGGTTCGGGAGGGCATCGGAGAAGAGGGTATATATTTGCATACCAAACTCTAGAATGGCATTAAATATGCGAAAGAAGGTTTTTCCGTGACGAAGGAGATCCTCAGCGTCTTCTGGGACGTGTGAAGAGGGGAGGTGGAGGAAAATAAGGGGAAAAAGGAGGATTGAGTGGGAATTATTGGAAAATTGAAAAGGTGGAAGGTAATGGAAGTTTTGGTGGAAAT
>NC_051404.1:30098403-30098477 GCF_015228065.2 Penaeus monodon
AAAAACATTTTAAAAATCAGAGATGATTTTAATGACAACGATGAACAACCAAGGAAGAAGGAAAACTGGGGCAA
>NC_051404.1:30098520-30098585 GCF_015228065.2 Penaeus monodon
TAAGCAGGTTTTGCCGAAAGGAAAGGGACCACGGCGGCGACATAGCACATAAAGACCTCCTTATT
>NC_051404.1:30098635-30098841 GCF_015228065.2 Penaeus monodon
GAGAGAGTCCCAAGTGCATCCAGTTCATCAGCCGTAGAGTAATCACCGCACGGGAGGACCAGGCAGCCGGCCCACCTCGACAACCTACTTGATTAAAAAGGTAGTTTCTAGGTAAAAAAAGAGGAATTTGGAATGAGAGAGGGGGAAAAAATGTTGGAAAGGTAATTATATATGCTTAGAGTACACTGTAAGACTCGTAGGGCTAA
>NC_051404.1:30098943-30099975 GCF_015228065.2 Penaeus monodon
TATACCCTTCCTCCTCCCTCCCCCAGCCCTCACCTAATCCCTAATCCCGAGTCGGCTCGTGCCACACCGTGGTCTGGTTACTTAGGTTGGCACTGCAAACAGTTATCACTGCAAACGGGTGCAACTGCAAACAGGTACCACTACAGACGGTAGCCACTGTAAATGGGTAACACTACAAACGGCTGACACTGCAAGCGGGTGCCACTACAGACGGGTGAAACTGCAAACGGGTGCCACTACAATTGAGTGCCACTACAGACGGGTGGCACTGCAAGCGGGTACCACTACAAATGCAGACGGGTGCCACTGCAATAACACGGGCGAACGGGGACTCCTAATGAAAAAGTTTCCCTCCGAGTTTTTGTCGCTAATATTCTGTCTTTCGGTTGTGATTAAGGCTCCGGTATATAGAGGGGGAAGTGGGGGATATTCGTCGGGGGAGCTGTGGGAGTACGGGGAGGGACGGGGGTGAAGAGGGCGTTGGGGAGGTAGGGATAGGGAGAGAAGGGGTTGGGAGGTAAAGTGAGGGAATGGGGTAGGGAGGGTAAACAGGGCTTGATGGGGATGGAAGTGGGGAAGTAGGGGGTTGGGACAGTTGGGGATGGCGGGGTGGTATAGAGTGGGGGAGGGGTTGGGAGAATTTAGGGGAGTAATTGGGGGTTTGGGGGTTTGGAAGGAAGGGGAATAAAGGGGAATAACGATAGTGAGTGAATGGGGGATGGGAAAAAAGAAGAAAGGTAGTGAGTATGGGGGGGGTTATGGAGGTAGGGAAGATAGGGAAATAGTTCAGGAATGGTGGTCTGTGGTTACCGAAGTTGTTTTGGTTAGAAAGTTGTGCTTAAAGACTGCGATTACCACGATGAGATCGCCGGCCTATTTTACACTTTAATTTCCTGTTTCTGACTTATTTCTTTTCGTATTTCTCGCCCTCTTTTTCATCCAATTCACATACGAAGAAAATCTTTTTACTTCAGAGCCAAGAAATTTAATTAAACTTCTCTTGATGTTCTAAACTAAACCCGAGACTTGCCA
>NC_051404.1:30100391-30100514 GCF_015228065.2 Penaeus monodon
TGCTCTCCGTGTCAGGTAGCTCGGTTTTGTTGATACTGAATCGCGGAGACCGGAGGAAAACACTCGAGGGAGGTTTTATGACCGGGTAATTGTTATCTACCGACGCCCTCGTGTTCTTGCCGT
>NC_051404.1:30100764-30100861 GCF_015228065.2 Penaeus monodon
CCCGGAAAGACAGAGCGAAGTGGAAGAGTGACACCCAAAACGCGACCTTATTGCCGACGTTGGATTTCTATGAATTGTTGTCGTTATTTAAGAAGCT
>NC_051404.1:30100885-30101254 GCF_015228065.2 Penaeus monodon
CTGTTTCTTCCATTAAGCGGTGTGTTATTGCTCTTAACTTAGACCGTAAATATAGTTTTTTTTTTTCAAACTTCTTTTTTGTGTGTCTTTTCGTTTGTTAATATAAAGGAGAAGTTTATTTTTTCCCGGGATTGGAAGTCATTTCGGATGTCACTTTTATTTCTTTATTATTTTTTTTTTACTCTTTTACTTTTACTTTTTTCTCTTTTTCGTTTTTGTTCTTTTAAGTCTGCGGATGTTTGTCCTTAATTTCCGCCGTAATAGAAATAGGTAATTTACTGGTCTTTTTTCCTTTTTTCTGTAATTTGTAAATCAATGAGTTGAGTGATATCGCTTTGCAGTTGCTTGTGTTTGTTTTTGTGCTGTTGT
>NC_051404.1:30101416-30102101 GCF_015228065.2 Penaeus monodon
ACGTTTTTTTGTCTACTTGCATGCCTCTCATTATCGGTGTCTGTCAAATGAGACAGACAGAGACGTTATTTACATACTCTCTAAAAGTTGTTCATCAAGCCAAAGGGATTTTTTTATCCTGAAACGGCAGCCAGTGTATCAAGATATTAAACCGAGAGAGAAAGAAAAATGTGCATAGTGAAGATCAAGAGCTAACAAAGAGCTTGGACGATACCGCGGGAGATGACTAGAGGAGAGAAATGAAAAGGTCGAGCGAACGCCTTGGCAGCTTAATGGCCGCGGAGGCACAGGATAATTACAACTTCAAAAGGCGCCCACGTTGGAGAGGGGCGGCGGAGAGGTGCGCACACGCCCTTTCTTCTCCTCGCACGCCCACACTGCCCCGCGGTCGCCAGCGCTGCACGCCCAACAGCGCTGGCACTTCGTTCCGCTTCCGCCCTCTCTTTGGGCCCGAGTGCAGCGCCATCGCTCCGGTTTTCGCTTTTTTCTCCCTATTTCTCCTTTCTTGTTTTGTTTCTTTTGCTTCTTGTTTTTGTCCTTTGTTGCTGCTTCGCCAACTCGTTCTTTTTATTGTTATTCCTTCTTTCTCTTTTTTGTTTTTGTTTGTTTGTTTGTTTTTTCTCTTCGTTGTTGCTTCTTATTGCGATTTTTTAAAAATTCTACTTGTGTCTTTTATTTATTCAGT
>NC_051404.1:30102168-30102326 GCF_015228065.2 Penaeus monodon
TCCGGCTCTCCTTTTTTTCATCACCACCTTTTATCCTGCTACTTATGTCCCTCCCTCTTACCCCTACTGCCCCCACCCTCCCCTCCCCATCGCTTTTAGCCCCCCCCCCCGCACCCTCTCTGCCAGCACTCAGCAGCTCCCTTGGCTGCCCTTGAGAT
>NC_051404.1:30102359-30102461 GCF_015228065.2 Penaeus monodon
TACACCCCTTTTGAGGGTCTGACCCCTTTGAACATTTCTTTGACCTTTGGAACACTTTGGTTCTTTTTACCTCTTATCTGTGAGGTCAGTTTTGTTTGCCTT
>NC_051404.1:30102574-30103034 GCF_015228065.2 Penaeus monodon
GTATTTGAGTTTATGTGGGGTGCATGGGGGTGGGTGGAGAATGGGGGTGCGGAGGTGGGGGGGGGTATCGCCGTGATACTTTTTAAATGATAATTATGTTCATTTGTATTGCATTTCCAAAGGGCTGCTCACGTCACGTTATAAATCGACCAGATGCGATCATTAGTGCGATTAATGTTCGGTGCGTAATTTTGTGAATTAGCACGTGCAAATTTGATTCGAAAGTGCGATTATCGGCGTATGTCTCGTCTGCTAATACCCCCCCCCTCCCCCCCGTGTATGAATCACCCTGGCAAGTGATTTATCTTGTGATTATTTTGATCGTATATATGTTGTTTTTTCACATTATTCTATGTAATTTTTCGCTCTTTAATTTATGGCTAACCATATGTCTGTCTGTCCCTTTATCTCGAAAATATACGACCTCGCAATGTTATTTCTTAAATTCTTTTCGTTTCTT
>NC_051404.1:30103065-30103968 GCF_015228065.2 Penaeus monodon
CCGAGGCCCTCCTTTTGTCCATATTTTCTCGCGTGTATCTTTCTTGCCCCCGTAAACGATTAATGGGATGCACGAGAACCACAAGGTTATGTCAGGGTGCAATAAGGGTCACATTCCGTCGACGATCAACCCCGTCACCAAGGGGGGGAGGGGGTAAAGGGAAGGTCGGCCACTGTAGATTATTTCCTTATGATATAGTTTCCCGTTAGTTATCTCCTCCTCTGATTGTTGATAAAGCACTTAGCGCATAATTGTTTCTTGGAACGAAAGCAATGATGGGGAGGTTATTACGGTGATGGGGGGGGGAGGGGGATCAGATGAGGGGTGATGGGGGGAGGGGGACGAGATAAGGGGTGAAGGGTTGGTGGGGGTCGAGGTAAGGGGTGATGAGGGTGGGGGGAGTTCAGATAATGGGTGAAGGGTTGACGGGGTCGAGATAAGGGGTGCGGGGGGGGGGGGCATTGTCTCAGAGGATAGGGGAGGAGGTTAATGGGTAATTACCGTTCCGCATAGCGATGGCTGGATCATTATTGTTTAAGGTGATAATGGCGTAATCGTTATATAGGGAGGCGGGATAGGGGGGACATTGAGGTTGTGGGAAACATATGTGTATCGTATCTCCCCCATCCTTCGAATCTCTCCCTCCCTCCATCCATTGCATCTCGTTCTCCCCCTCCACATCCCCTACCCACCACATTACCCCCTTCTCCCGTCCCCACCCCATCTATCATACCCCCATCCATCGTATCTCCCCCCCCCTCCCCTCCCATTCCCCTCGCCATCCCCCATCCACCTCCATCTGCATCAGAGGAATATCTTATTATTTTTACCTCAATTTTCTTTCCTCTGCCCTCAAGGGACATCCACCCCCTGGTGATGGAGGGGAAGAAAATACCATTGCCT
>NC_051404.1:30104329-30104519 GCF_015228065.2 Penaeus monodon
ATTTTATTGCATTATCGGGAAGATGAATTACGTTACGACCGATATGAGTATCTGGATCCCCCCCCCCTTCTCCTCCTCTCTCCTTCCCCCAAATCGTCTCCAGAACCATTTAGACTCACAGTAGGATATGAGTGAGTCATTCTTGAGGGAGTCATGAGGACGTCAACTCAGGTGCGGGTGAGTCAAGAAG
>NC_051404.1:30104671-30104762 GCF_015228065.2 Penaeus monodon
ACGCAGTTGTTTGTGGCCACGCCATTAGAAGGCTATTAGCTTATTGGCTGTGTTTCGTCCGCCTCTCTTTCTCTCCCTCGGCATGTCTCGT
>NC_051404.1:30105109-30105388 GCF_015228065.2 Penaeus monodon
CTTGGTAAGGAGTAGATGGGAGTGAGTAGGAGGGACCTGAAATGAAAGAGAGGAGGAAGAAAAGGACTGGAAATGAGGGAGAAGAAGGGAACTGCGGAAAGACGAAGACGATTATGGATCGGCAATCGATTATTTTGTTTCGGGATTTTATCAACAGATTTGTTTTACCTTTTCCTCGAAGCCAAATGCGATTCTCTTGAAATAGATTTTCCTTGCATGTTCTGTGCTCCGGTTTGGCAAGATAATTGGCCGTTTTCCTTAATAGGTTGTTTGACGTAG
>NC_051404.1:30105778-30106107 GCF_015228065.2 Penaeus monodon
GTTTCGCGTGCGAGTCTCAGATCCATAATTTTCCAACGACACAGATAACGGGAATTTTCCAAAGACTCGCGAGAGGGAAATTACAGCATCCGTTGATTTACGTTTCATCGTCGCCACCTAAAGAAAAATGAATGAATAATGGAATGGCAGAGATAAACAAATTGATGAGTATTTTTTTAATGGAAGAAAAGTAATTCTAGGCATAACAAAATAACAAAGAAATTGATGAATAGCTTTAAGAAGAAGGGAAAAAAATCAAGGCATAACAAGAATAAAAATAAAAAAGATGCTTACGTTTATCCACTTACGTCACGTGACAAAAAATTACC
>NC_051404.1:30106170-30106660 GCF_015228065.2 Penaeus monodon
CCCATCTATCGTACGTTAAAAGACTACAAAATCTTCAGTCTCAAAAGGTGATATGAACGAAGGTTTTTGGATGCGTGAACGAAAATTCACAAATAATTGGCACTTGAGCAGATGGGAAGTTCCTTTCGCGCGTCTGTTTCTTTGTTGGCGGGAGAAGAAGTGTGATAAAGAAGGAATATGCAGTAAATTGAAATAAACTTGAATATGTATAAAAAAGTAAAGTTATAGTTCTTGTTATTCATGTGATTGATATATAATTTCTAGCTTTTAGTTTTTAGTTTTTAAAGTCATTCTATGTTGTTTTCCCGCATCATAATTATTGTATAGCGTAATTGAGTTATATTTCAAACACTGAATGCTGCGCTGGTTTTTTTTTTATGCGAGTGCCATACGCGTTGGCAACACTGCTGACGTATTGTTACGTTTGAATTATCTGTCTGTCTGGTGGGCGTTGTCGGCGGGGGGGGGGGGGGTAAGGATGTGATTTGCT
>NC_051404.1:30106698-30106843 GCF_015228065.2 Penaeus monodon
CATTTAAACACAAGAAAATACACAAATCGGTGGCAAGGGAGAGGAGTATAGACAGTTATGGACGGAAGTTGGTATAAATTGAAGTGAGAATGGTGAATTTAGAAAGGAAAAGGAAAAAGAAAATGTCGTGGATATATAGCCCCCC
>NC_051404.1:30106922-30107359 GCF_015228065.2 Penaeus monodon
GTATGTATAATGTAGACACATACAGTGTGTGTGCGTGAATGTGTGAAGGTAATAATAATGTAAACAAGAACAAATCACTGGCTGGTCATACCATTCTATTTTTATTGGTGACCATTGACCTGATTTATTATTATTTTAGATATAATGTCAAGAATCATGTGAACAAAAAATAGAGAACGAACGGAATCAAATTCACTTACCGTTGTAATACAATAAAAGTGTATATTCCCGTAAACATATGGAACTGACGCGCAGAGATGTGGATGAAAGCCCTGCAATCGCTGATAAAATTTACATTCAACAACAGTTTTGATATTTATTTGACAAGAATAAAAGAGCTTAAAATAAACAGGATCAGATGCGCCGACGTGGAATCGAATACATTGTTGCTGTACATATTACTGTGATGTGGAATCTATTTCAGGCCAATTCTAAGG
>NC_051404.1:30107397-30107620 GCF_015228065.2 Penaeus monodon
CATATACGTTTTGGAGTCTGTTACAGATCATCCCTGAGACTTTTCTTTATACTTAGTACCGTACTTCTTCGGAATGTAAATACATTGTGTAATTTTAGTTAGAGTGCACGGTGCATTACCTAAAGCTTCTGCGTCGAAGATCTTTAGGCTTCATGATGCTACGCTTTACCTTAGAGTAATCATATGATTTAGGCGTAATTCTGTTTGGGATTACGTACACGGG
>NC_051404.1:30108058-30108232 GCF_015228065.2 Penaeus monodon
TAATGTGATGATGCTGTTAGTCTCAGGATGCCCACGTCGGCGAGGGATCATCTGGCAGAGGAAATGATGCTGAGCTGATATGCTTCGGGATTATCAAGTCTGCGGGATTGATAAACCACAGGTGGCCGCGGTCGGGATCTGGCGTGCCTTTCTTATTAATGTTGTGTTACATCT
>NC_051404.1:30108553-30108725 GCF_015228065.2 Penaeus monodon
GTCCTCCCCGGCATTCGGTTCCTCCGCCGCTGCCCTTCCTCGCCCTCCACTCCGAATTCCTCGTCTTGTGCATTTAATAACGCCCCTCCAAATCCTCTTCGTTTTTTCCCCTTTCCTTTTTTCATTTGGTCGTCTTAGTCTTCTGGCAAGACTTAAGCTTCTTCCTCTGTTT
>NC_051404.1:30108857-30109136 GCF_015228065.2 Penaeus monodon
TTTCTAGCTGCCCTAGGGGAAGAGAAAACGTACAAGTTACATATTTTAACGTTAATAGTAAAAAAAACAAAGTTTGGGTGTGTTTGTATAGTAAGAACAGTTGCCGGTTGTCATTTTTTACACTTTGCTACTGGGTTCATGACTACGTAATGACGGCTAATTATATCATCAAGACATTAGTTAATTGTATGTCTCGCTCATTTATCAGGTCAGAAGAGAATCGTTCTTCTGTCATTAGCATCCACCATTAATTATGAACGAGAGAGGAGGAAATTAGAG
>NC_051404.1:30109235-30110261 GCF_015228065.2 Penaeus monodon
CAAAGTTCTTCAACATTTTATACCACTTTTCTTTCTTTTTTATCTAATTAATAAGATTTTTTTTATACGAAATCCCATCAGCATGCCTTATGCAATTACTAGAGAGTGTGGCGTGGTGTGCCTACCCCCCCCCCCCTCATCTCTAAGATCCACAGCCCTCCCCCTTCTTGACCCCCCCCTAGGACCACCGCCCTCCCCCTCCCCTTCTAGACTCCTTCCCCTTCCTTCCCTCCTGCCCTTCCCCACTCCCCCCTCCTTCCAACTCCCTTCCCTTTCCTCCCCTCCTACCCTTCCCCCTCCTTCCTTCATTTCTACCCTCCCCCCTCCCTCCCCACCTTCCTCCATTCCCTCCCCACTTCCTTTCCCCTTCTACTCTCCTTCTCTCCCACTCCCCACCTTCCTCCATCCCCCCCCCCCCTCCGAATCATCTCGCCTCATAACGAATGAGGACAAAGGAGTTCTTAGGAGTAGGAGTTGCTTCGAGGCCGGAGTTAATTCGGCAGTGAAAGCGGAGGTGGAGGTTCATATATCATGCATCTTTCCCTCTTCCCCTTACGTCTTCCCCAACCTCTATCCCCTTCTTCTCCTGTTACCCGTTCCTCCTCTTCTCCTTTCCCTTATCTCCGTTTTTATTAGTCCTTTTTTTCTCTTTCCCCTTTTCCTTTCTTTCTCCTAACCCTCCCTCCCATCCGCTCCTCATTCCCCTCTTTCCTCCTCCTTATTCCTCACTTGCCTTCTCTCTCACCACTTCTTTCCCTTCTGCCCTCTCCCTCCCTCCATCCCCAACTCCTCCTCTTCCCCTCCCCTCCCCAACCCCTCATTGCCCCCCGTCCTCCCCTCTCCCCCCCACCCCTCATTACTCCCCTCCTCCTCCCCTTCTCCCCCAAACTAGTCTGCAATGGGGGTTGTGTGTTTGCAGCTGCGTAGGGATTCGGTGCAGTGATTAATTGGCAAGCTATCTCTCTCTATTTTATGTGCAGTTGTAGTGCTACGCCGGCGATCGATTCCATTTTGGTTTGGCATCAG
>NC_051404.1:30110473-30110787 GCF_015228065.2 Penaeus monodon
GCCCACTCAGTCTCCATCCCCCTAAACACAGACGATTTTTTTTTCCTTTTTCTCTATCTCTTAAATTCAAGTGCTCCTTCCACCCCACTCTATGTAGCAACAAGTCTCAAAACAGAAGCTGAGGTTAAAATAGTGAATTTGAAGACTCAATTAAATGCCCAGTGTATCTGATCGCATTCGGTGGACGCGCTTGTGCATCTCAAAGCAAGGTTAAGGGGGAAAGAAATGTATTTATTTAGAAGGAGTAGGCCTATAAGTCTTTGTTGCAGATGAAACGCGTAAACACAGGAAGTGGGAAGTATGGTTCTCGCATC
>NC_051404.1:30110829-30111078 GCF_015228065.2 Penaeus monodon
GACTCACTCCACTTCCCATTCTCCCCCTACATTGCCCTCTTCTCCTCCGTCTCTCTTCCTCCCTCCCTCTCCTACCTTCCTCTTGCCCCCTTTCCCTCCCCCTCCCTCTTCGTCCCTCCTTTCCCCTCTCCCTCCCTCTCCCCCTACACCCCCTCCCCCGGTCTCCTCCATCGACACCGCCGCCTCCGGAAGGCAAGGCCGCCTCCAAGCTCTGCCGGAAGATTGATGACTGCCACGTCCCAGCGGCCG
>NC_051404.1:30111507-30111685 GCF_015228065.2 Penaeus monodon
CTGTCAGAAAGATGCGCGTGCGTGCGTGTTACAAGAACGCAGGCTGCTGGTGTCGGACACGTGATTGATGGCCTTAGTTAATGCCTCGGCCGACGTTATTTTATCCATATTAATCTCAGAAAAACTACAGGGGAAGCTGCCTGTGGAGGAGAGGAGGGCGGACCTGTGGCTGGTAATG
>NC_051404.1:30111999-30112863 GCF_015228065.2 Penaeus monodon
TGGTGTATGGGCGCGCGTGTGAAAGGCTTTGGTGATATTAGCAGGACCCTTTTTTGTGTTCATTGATTAGTAACAAAAAATGAAAATAGATTCTATGTCCAGCATTTTAATGGTCTGCAATAGCGCTGTTGTGGACGCATTGTAAAGCAGCATTCAGACAGTATTCAAAGGTTATTCTTTGATGCCGGACATATCATTGACCAGGCCTTTAAATATGGGTTCGAATTTACACATCGAGCGACATCGTTGTTTTTAACAGGGTTTATTTTCCTATTGAACTAGTGTTTTTCAGTGCAAAATATCGTTTGGATTCAGGTCTGTGTATATGTTATCATTTAAATGGTTATTGTATAAACATTGGTGATATAGTGAAGACGTATGTACTTCTCTCTCCTTTCTGTGCGTATGCGTGCGTGCGTGTTTTTATCATTCCATAAACCCTCTTATTGTAACATTTAATCATATACCTTGTGTTTTTTTTATATACAATTATAACAGCTTCACTTTAGAAGAAACCTCTTGATAGTAATAGTCTGGGAATAGCCATTACATATCACAATATTCAGTACGTTTGTTTACCCCCCCCCCCCCCCGCGCCATGACAGCAAAGAATCAACTTTTTCAACCAAACAGCTAAACAACCGAACGACCTTCAGGAGCAACAACCATCAAGAGAAACCCAAACGTCGATGTCGCAGAGAATGCCAGATTTTTTTTTTTTTTTATTAAATCATATTAATTAATCTCGCCGATGGGATTCACTCGGATTCACCAGGATTCGTGCGGATTCAACGAGCTGCAGGATGTCAATGTGGGGCCACGAAATTACGAAAGGACGAAGGGAATGAGAACTGGCAATGGTTG
>NC_051404.1:30113081-30113278 GCF_015228065.2 Penaeus monodon
TAGTGGCCCTTCCTTGGAACCTTGAAAGATGTCACGGGAAGATAATGTGTGTTTAGCCATCACATTTGTTTTTTGTAGAAAAAAAGTATCCATCATCATAATCACCAGTGGCTTCTTTATTGTTATTAATTTGATTGCCGTTTCCTTGAAGGAAAAAAATCTCAGGAAAAAAATCAAATATATATATATCGTGTTTT
>NC_051404.1:30113502-30113713 GCF_015228065.2 Penaeus monodon
TTTTCCACTCCGACGCTCTTTAAGATTTTTTTTTCTTTTTGGTTCAACCTTCAGCCATCGTCGGGTACGAAGTGTTGTGATCCGGGTCCAAACAAATAACTTTCTTGTCGATGTGCGAGAACCCAATGATTTATATTCCAGGCGATCACAGGCAAGCTTGGCCTCTCGCAAAAATAAACACACCTGCTCGACGTTGCGCATACGGTTTTGC
>NC_051404.1:30114007-30114219 GCF_015228065.2 Penaeus monodon
TGTCTGGGCTTGCATATTAGGGGATAGTGGGGTTGGGTTAAGAATGGAATATGTAAATGGTGTTGCAGATATATATTTTTCGGTATTGTATATGCTGTATAATCTACCCTTTTAAAAGAAACGAGATCAGTTTCTAATATATTTCTTTTTTGAATACAAACAGTAGTATCATGTACATTGAGATAAAGAAACTCCTATTTCGGGTGTAAAAA
>NC_051404.1:30114304-30114674 GCF_015228065.2 Penaeus monodon
TCCGCCCATACGTTTCCCCTCCGCCCTCCCCACCTCCCCCCACCCCTACCCGTCAGCTCCAGACAGAACTCTTGTGTTTTGACGTCTCATTACTCCCAAGTGGAAAGGGAGCACGAGCGAATCCGCCCCATCTCCTTCCTTCCTCTGTGCCTTTTCCCTCTTTTCTCTGCATCTTTCCCTCTCCCCTTAACCCCCCAACCTCCCCCGCGGTACCTTCTCCCTCCTCTGGAAGTTTTCCGTCTGTCCCTTGTTCCTTTTTCTCTCTCTACCGTTCCCGCCCGTCTCTACCTCTGCCTCCTCCCTCGGCATCTTTTCCTATACCTTTCTTTTCCTCCGTCCTCCGTGCATATCCCCTCCTCCATTGTATCTT
>NC_051404.1:30115012-30115226 GCF_015228065.2 Penaeus monodon
AGACGCCCGTGTTCCTCCCCTGGCGAGCTTCAACCTTTCATTACGGACATGGTTATTGTCGGGGAAAATGTGGCCACGTTAATCCGGAGGTCTGGCAGCGACTGGCGGAGAGGAGCGGAGGGAAAGGTGGTCTTTATAGGGTGACGAATGCTCCTGCTGGCGAAGAAGGGCGGTTGCGAGAACGAGAGGGGCGTGTGAGTGCGTTTAAACGGAG
>NC_051404.1:30115261-30115342 GCF_015228065.2 Penaeus monodon
GTGGTGGAAGTAACCAGAAATATGTGAATAAGTAAGAGACTACGGGAGAGAAAATAAATAGCTGCCATAAAGGATTTAAGT
>NC_051404.1:30115393-30115913 GCF_015228065.2 Penaeus monodon
ATTTTAATAAGAAGGTTCACAAGATTCACATGGAGAAGAGGGAGCTTAAGACATCTAGTCTGGTTTACTTTGATAGGAGTCGTCTGTAAGGATGGAGATAATAGGACTCATTTCGGGATGCTGTTCATTCACTGGGGATGAATGTGATGAAATGAATAAGATATTACGGCATTGCGCAAGTATATTGACGTCGTGAGGTAATAGCAAGATAGAACAGTTTAACAAGATTGAATTACGGGTCGTGTAGAGGGTACGAAACCTATTTCCAGTTCGTGTTTTTGATGTTCACTTCGTTCAGTTAGCCGCTTCAAGTCAAAACGCCTTACTGAACACCAAGGAATTCATGGTAAAAAAAATATATATTTCTTTCTTTCTTTCTCTATGGGTGTGGAGTTCCTGTCGGCTTGTTAACTTGTGTAAAGGTAGGGTGTATGGGTCTCCAACCTGGCCTTTTGAGGGGAGGCAGTCGAGGGGAAACTTGTGTTGCCAGACATCCAAAGAAATAATAGAGACGTCAGAA
>NC_051404.1:30116092-30116806 GCF_015228065.2 Penaeus monodon
AAAAACCCTATTTATTCAACCCTTAAGGAAAGGTAGCAGGACCGGCGGGTGGAGGATAAGGAGACGGCACCGCTCTCCCGCTCGCCAATGCTTTGCTGTCCCTTTGTTGACGGTAGTTTAGAGTCCTAATGGTATCCTTTGTGGTGTTAGCGGTATCCTTATAATGTTAATGGTATCCTTATGGTGTTAATGGCATCCTTATAGTGTTAGGGGTATTCTTTGTGCTGTTAGTGCTATCTTTATAGTGTTATTGGCATCCTTATGGTGTTAATGGCATCCTTATAGTGTTAGTGGTATCCTTATAGTGTTAGTGGTATCCTTATAGAGTTAGTGGTATCCTTTGTGGTGTTAGTGGTATTTTTATAGTGTTAGAAGTATCCCTACAATGTTAATGGTGTTCCTATGGTGTTAATGGTATTCTTTATGGTCTTAATAATGTTAGTTGTATGCTTATGGTACTAATAATGTCTTTACGGTATTAGTGGTATCCTTATGGTGCTACTTGGTTCCTCTGGGTGTTAGTTGTATCCTTGTAGTGTTAATGGTATATTAATGGTATATGAATGTCCTTGTGTTGTTGATGTTGTGTAGGTCGAAGGCTGAGAGACGAGATAAATGCTTGAGATGAAATTGAATAGAGAACGGAGAGTTGTTTTGTTTAGATCCTTATATATCAGTATAATGGTTTAGGTGTATTTGATTTATGCAGGCCAG
>NC_051404.1:30116880-30117639 GCF_015228065.2 Penaeus monodon
TTTAAGGAGGGGGAGTGTATCTCATACACTTTATATAAAGAAAAATAGAACTTCTATTGTCAAGGGAAAAGAAAAATATATGAAGATGGACATAAAAAAATCCACAGAGTCCACGGAGAACGGCAAACACCAACAGCTAAACAAAATAAACAAGCAAACATACGACATTAAAAAAATAATAATAATAGATTTTAAAAAGTGAGAATTCAGAGTGTAGTTTTTTCTCTCTCTTCTTCTCCGTCATCTTCAACGAAGTAACTTTTTATCCCATTTACCCACGTTTTTATTCCTTTTAGACCTTTCCCCTCGCCCCTCCTATGAGACCATGATTGATGGGTGGGGGGAATGGGGAGTTGGGGATGGAGGGGGAGTGGGGGTAAGGGTAGTTGAGGGAGGTAGGGGGTGAGGGTAGGTAGGGTAAATGGGGAAGGTAGGAGGAGTAGGGGAAGGTATGACTATCACCGAGAAAGGGAAAGTAGACAATAATAATTTCCCAGAAATAACAATTCTATTTTCGGTTGATTAAATTCGCCTAATTTTTCCTCCGCCTCGCTGAGTGATTGGCTTTTTCCCCTCTTTTAGCAGATGCACGTGTGACACCTAGCTACAACCCTCGTAGTTTCCTCGCTGTTAGAAGGCATAAGGAGGTTTTTCGGAAGCCCTTATGAGGGAAAAGTTAAGCCAACACGTTAACTTGCGTCAAGTCGATTGGATGAACATGGCAACGACTTAGAAGAGGATTTTAAGTTACGTGTTGAT
>NC_051404.1:30117680-30117824 GCF_015228065.2 Penaeus monodon
TATCGGGAGAACGTAGGTAAGGGGGAGGGGTATCAGAAACTCGACTTGAACGCCTCTGGAATCAGCGTGGGTTCTCCTGTCACCGAGGCACTCTCTTGGATGGCACCTTAGGGTTTGGTGCCTATGTTTCTCCCTGTCGCTGTA
>NC_051404.1:30118144-30119179 GCF_015228065.2 Penaeus monodon
GGGGCCGCACGAGGCATCAAACCCGAGACGCCCCTTGACTCCTTGTGGAAGGAGTCTCTCGGCGGCGCCGAATAAGCTCCCGCCGAAAGGACCAGGGATTCGGATCTCGTTCGAAAGGAACTTTATTGCGGCGGAGAGTAAAGTTTGATTGAAAAGGGACTTGAGGCCGACGGACGAAGCTTTCTCGAGATGCGGGAATGTTGCCTGTTCTGTTGCTTGTGTATTTGTGTTCTTGTCTTTGGCTGTGCGTAATGCAGGAAGGTGTTCTGTTTTTTTTGTTGTTGTTTATTTATTTAGTTATTTCATATTAGGAGAGAAGGTGTTGTATTTTTTTGTTTATTCATTTAAAATTTTGTCATATTTTCTTATTTATGTATTTATTTTTATTATTATTTTCATGAAGGGAAAATGTTCTCTTTTATTTCATTTATTTTTATCATTTTTATGGAGGGAAGATTTTCTATTTATTTTATTTTTGTATTTTTTTATAATTTTTATTGAGAGATGTTCTATTTGTTTATTTATTTTACTTTGTTTTTATTATTATTTACATCAAGGGAAGATGTTCTATTTATTTATTTATTTACTTATTCATTTCATTTATTTTTATGAAGGGAAGATTTTCTATTTATTTATTGCTTATTTTATTTCTTATTATTATTTTCATGGAAGGAAGATATTGTGTTTATTTTTTATTATTTTTTATGGAGGGAAGATTTATTTGCTTATTTATTTACGTACGTATTTCTTCTTTTTATTAATATTTTTATAGGCGTTAGATCGGCTGTTTTATCACGTCTCTGATCAGGATCCAGCTGACTATCATTTCCTTTATCGTCCTTGCTTATAATGATGACTTCCTGGCCACAGCGTAGGTACATAGGCCATATAGCTAGTCTTCTGCATCAAATGGCCGCGTTAGTTCCAGCATAGGCCTATCGTATAGAAAATATCCTCAGACAGACAGATCGCCTACGAAACCTTGAGGGAGAACGAAAGGAGAAAATAACGTAAAAATGCGTTGTTTATTATTAT
>NC_051404.1:30119314-30120050 GCF_015228065.2 Penaeus monodon
TTGTGATTTTGAATGTGCATTTACACACTGTAGGTACGTGTGTGTGTGTGTGTAGCTGTATGCTTATCCAAAGCTTAATTCACATACTAAGAAACGATTAACTAGACGCAAAAGATGAGATAAATATGAAATAGAGAATCTGGCTTTGCCGATCATGAAGCGATCGAGAAAGTAGAAAACGCTGAGGGAAAGAGGTGTCAGATGTCTCCAAACTACTGGAAAGTCTCCGTTTGGATCCTCGCTCCGTTTGAACAGAAAAGAACTTGTTAGATTTTGGTTGAGCATCTTACGGTTTTGCTTGAACGTGTTACAATTTGTTTGAACGCGTTACGTTTTGTTTGAACATGTTCCGTTTTGTTTGAACATGCTATTACATTTAGCTTTTGTGGGAATTACTATATCCGGTGGTTCCCTAAATGCAATCCACTTAAACCAGCACTCTGACTTTTTTCTCTCAGTAACCTTGAAAAAAAACTCTAATTATATCAAAGAAATCCCTTTTATCCTCTTGGGTTTGTTAGCACTGGGAACTGACGCCTTGTTGACTCCCGTTGTGTCGAGCTGTTGTGTCACGTGACCACCTTCGTATGCCTGACTCTGCCAGTCAACAAAGCTTCTTGGGTGCAGATCTTTGATTCTGTCAGCGAACACGTGTCACTTCTGTTGACATTGATAACGTGATGTAATTATGTTTTTCTATGTGTGTAAATACCTTGCTGATTCGTGGTGGGATGGG
>NC_051404.1:30120203-30120616 GCF_015228065.2 Penaeus monodon
ACTACTGATTCGAACACAACAAAGCAGATTTCGTGAAAACATAATTTAGTGTTGTAGGAGGCAAGATTTACATTTTTCATTAGTTTACTCCGGATTTTTTTAAACATTTATTTTGGATCTCTGGATTAATCTCAGTATAGGAATTGAATATTTCTAGAAATTATTCCAAACGAAAACATGTCACACCGTAAATTAAATTAGATAATGATAAAATACCTAAAACAGAATTTTTTTCTACCTCGACATTTTTTTTTATTGTCAACTACCTTCCGAGTTTTTCAAAGCTTGTCAAATGAAGGCGAACTTTATGCTAATTCGTATGCAAAACAGTAGACGCCGCCTTTTGACAGAACCCACGAATTGAAGGAGAGATTCCCGAGATTTACAGACTCGGGGACGTCTTGAGCCTATAG
>NC_051404.1:30120733-30120877 GCF_015228065.2 Penaeus monodon
TTACTTTTATATTTTTTATACTCGCGTGTCAGGTTCAGAGACTCCGATCTCAATGGATTTCTTCCACAAAACAAAACGTAATTATAGTGTGTAAAAAGGGGGACTCTGTGATTAATTTATTTTACGGCTTTGTTGATAGAAAAT
>NC_051404.1:30121205-30121368 GCF_015228065.2 Penaeus monodon
GCAGGTGGAAAGCAGAGAAAAAAATCTTCTTGGAAATTTCCACCTCTTTTCATCGTTCAGTGTAAAATCGTAGATCAAAATACTTGTTTTAGCAGCGTTGTCCGTAACCATGGCAACGGGAGGTTCCAGACTTTTGTAACAAGGGTTAGTCTGTCATAGCTCC
>NC_051404.1:30121932-30122034 GCF_015228065.2 Penaeus monodon
CCCTCCCTCCCTATCTTTAACACGCATACACAATATCCCAGGTTAACAGAATCAACCTCTATTTATACTAAGTAATACACAACACATGACATTTTTAGGACG
>NC_051404.1:30122065-30122497 GCF_015228065.2 Penaeus monodon
GAGTAGCAGGTAACTCGCGCGATCTTGTGTTTACTTCGTCTGAGAGAGACGGAAGGGGGGGAAGGGGGAGGAAGGAAAAGGTTTTTATAAGTCGCCTTTGTGTCTATTTTCTCTTCCTTTTTCAATTCTACCTGGATGGGAGGAGAAGATAGTACAAGGAGAGATGGAGAAGAACACTTATTTTTTTATGTATACGTGCCAGTGAGACGAAGACAGAGACAAACAGACAGAGATACGGAGAGAGAAACAGGGACAGAGACGGAGAGACAGAGACAGATAGGTGATGAAGGGAGACGAGAAAGACAAACACGGCCGCATATGAGGATGAAAGAGCGACATAAAACCCCACGTCAGGCTATGTGGAGGATGTGCAGGATGACCCAAGTAATTTGTCAAGATTCTTTGTGTGCGCGAGTGAGGTTGGATCTTTAC
>NC_051404.1:30122562-30122767 GCF_015228065.2 Penaeus monodon
AGCGTCTCTATGCTTGTGCCTTCTGCCCTGAAATAAATATTTACAAATATAAATATCCCGAGTGTTTATCTCTTACAGACAGGTTGTTCTTATCATGTGTGCACACGTGTACGCGCTTGTAGGGAGATGCCTCCTTGAATGAAGAACACGTTTCGCTCACCAAGACGCTCGACAGGTGGCCAAGAGGGAAACAGAGACGCCGAGC
>NC_051404.1:30123261-30123421 GCF_015228065.2 Penaeus monodon
GCTGTATTGATTCAAGTCTATAACGTTAATGTATGACAGCGAGCAGAGTGAGTGATTGCAGGTGATCAGGTTGAGACCGAGAAGGAGCGCTGTTTGTAAGAAGGGGGGGGGGGGAGTGAGACTGAGAACCTTCTAGAAAATAACAAGGTGATTTTATAAG
>NC_051404.1:30123552-30123754 GCF_015228065.2 Penaeus monodon
CTAACTAGGGGCAGAAATTCGTTGAATCTTGTCTAAATGAAGACCAGTATTTCTGGATCCCTCTTCTCGCTTCTCTTCTGAGGAATTTTGTTTCAGTTATAAAGTCTCTTTTCAGTAATCATACTCCTCTGTTTTTCGCACTGTTTTTCGCACTTTCGACTGACTGAATTATGCAAATTCATGTGCTCAGTTTTGGTGTTCA
>NC_051404.1:30124031-30124227 GCF_015228065.2 Penaeus monodon
ATGGTCTCAGGTACACAGACTCGCATCCCTGTGGGGGAGGGTTGTTCCAGGCGAGGAGTCGTAGGCCTGGCGGAGGAAATATTGATCCGCGTTCAGCTTTTGCCACACATTATGGGCCTCGTCTTGGTGATGGCAGTCGCGATACTGTTGTGATTTGCCCTTCGGTTCTCCTCTCTCTTGGTGGCCGGTTTCGCAT
>NC_051404.1:30124374-30124528 GCF_015228065.2 Penaeus monodon
ATCCCATTGTTGACTCTTGTTTCGTCGTGCGGCTGTAGATATATACTTGATGTCATTATGGAGGTATAATGTATTATTGCTTATTATCGATAAATAATGATAATACTATTGTTTTATTGTCAGAGAGATGCTTTTATGTTGCTCTTAATTTTCG
>NC_051404.1:30124566-30124788 GCF_015228065.2 Penaeus monodon
CCTTTCTGGTTAAATGTAAAAGTCATTTCTAACGCAATTTTCTCCATCCACAGGTATGTCGTTGTGACTCGCACGCCGACGTGATATGTCAAGATAAGTATATTGTCCTTTTTCGGGCTCAAGTAGCAGGCTAACAATGTCATAGAGGTAAAGGGAACAAAAATAGAACATAATTCTCGGATCTAGGAAGCGAGATGGAAAAAAAGACATGAGAGGTAATCC
>NC_051404.1:30125287-30125731 GCF_015228065.2 Penaeus monodon
AACACAGGTACATGCATACACCTAAAATCGCCGAGAAACTTGTAAACGCTCGCTGTTCACAGAAGGACTCTGTTATGAAACAATAACGCTCACTCTCACACGCAAAATGCTAATTAAAAACACAGACGCACAGAATTCCGACGAACATTCCCGGCGCGTTGTCATTCCGCATTTGAAATTGTCTCCCTTTATTCAGCGGCGGAACTTTGAATCAATTACTTGGGCGAAATAAACAACCGGAGATTTAATGACTATAAAGTCCCTTCTATCAAGTAGCCGACTTGCCTCGGTCGACGCATTGTAGCGGCCTCGTGATGGAGAGACTCGGGACCGTGTGCAAAAACGGTGCCGGGAGCGTGTGTCGGAAATTAGGGTTGATTCTCTATGGTGAATGCAGTGTGGTGTTTTAAAAGGTGTTTTCTTGATGTCCGGTGTTGTATTTTC
>NC_051404.1:30125874-30127070 GCF_015228065.2 Penaeus monodon
CCCCATTAAATCTGGGAGACGACATACATACACCGAACTCCGTCTTGAATCCAGCCCGCATATACTGCCATTTATCACTGTGTTAAACCGGACGTTTCAAAGTACTTCATTAAAACCTCGACGGCGCAACGTTGTAATAACCATAATTCAGACACATTCATCACGACCACAGCCTCTCTACCTTCGACTTATCCATCCATCAAGTCATTGCTAATCCCTTGGCCTTGTATTAAAGCCCTTCGCAGTCTTGTTTAAGTCGCTCGCTCTCTGTCGTCGCGAATCGAGGTCATACGAGGTCATAGGTCACCCATCACGACCCGGCACTCCGCTCCTCGCCAGGGATAGCCGCGGGGTTGATGGCTCGGGGGTCGTCCCTTCTGCGAGGTCGTGCGTGTTTGTGGGATCCATATTATGATTTTGTCGCGTTGAGGAGAAAAAAGAGATATTGTTTTACCTCTCAAAACAGCAGAGGCGCGAGATAGTCACCGGCCTTGTTAGCAGGTCAACGGGGAAGGGATCTCGAAGGTCATGAGCTGAGCTTAGTCGTCGTGGATCGAAGATTCGAGGTCGTCCTCCGTGCCCCCATGCACTTAAGTCCGTCATTGCTATGGGCTTTGACCCGACTTTGATCCTTAACGATCCGGCCGGCGCAGTTTTAATCCCGGATCCCCGATACTGGGCGCTGCGTCATCAGTAACTATTATTTCCAGATTATGTATAATCAGCTGTTCACGTCCGTAATTTTCGGCTGGTCATAAATTGTTCCAAAATTTATCTTTGCTACGTCTGTGTAATAGACTGCGACGTGTTTTATGATTGTGTGTACGCAATCATTATCGCGTTATTAAGTTTGTAATTGTAATATACCATCAGTATGGTAATTCTACTCTGATATTAGGCTCGTTTGCAATAAATCTACTTCGCGTGGAAATGAACGGCCGAGGGTGATGGATTACGGTTCAACTTGGAGCCGAGAGTCGCTTCTCTTCGCCAAAGAATGATTAATGAGCGAATTAGCAAATATGAGAGGGTGCTTCACGATGTCGAATGGGTAATGGAAGTTTGTTTGGGGATTATGAGAAAGCATAAAGCTATAACGATTGTAGATTGTAGATTATATGATTGTTTCTCTTATTTTAGGAATCGTTGACATGTGCGATCTTAGTAGGGCAATTTTTAACTGACTCGTTTTTCAG
>NC_051404.1:30127215-30127935 GCF_015228065.2 Penaeus monodon
ACTTCAGATGGAGTACGATGGACATGAAAACTTAGTTATCTAAACTTTCTTGAATTTCATTATAAACCTCATTATCTGCGGACGACATTTAAACACATCTCTCGAAACGACGCAACAGAAGAACGACAATGAGAGCTGCAGGGGGGAGGGGGGGGCGTAACCTGGCCATGACGATGATGAAACGACAACACTGCGCCACAGTTAGCGAGGGGGTGGGGGAGGTGGGTACGTGAAGGATTTCGAGGCAATGTTGAGCCTTTGCAAATCCTGAGGAGATGGACACTTCGAGAGAGAGACAGACAGACACCTAGCTTTAACCAGGATTATTTTTCTTCACCTTTTCTTCTCTTACTTATGTTTACCTTAGGTGATTAAAACAGAGCGTTAAGAATAGGGAGATCAGTAATAGCTGCAATTTAGACGTAATTTCTCGCAGATGGGATTTTATAGGGTGATTTGTCCTCTGTTAATGGTAATGGTACCATTATATTGATCTTTTACCTCTTGGGACCACCTCCTTTTTCTTTTTTTTCTCCATTAACTTTTTTCTTCCTTTCCTCTTTCCTCCATTGTTTTTCTTAATTTTTTGTCTTCATCTCGGGCATCGCGAAGACCAGGTGTCCCCAGCGATTTTTGGCTTTTTTATATATATTTATAAAGCGAAAGAGCTCGTTTTAGCATTAATTGTCTCGTAATATCGGTCGTAAGGATTAAAGCGCC
>NC_051404.1:30127968-30128353 GCF_015228065.2 Penaeus monodon
ACTTCGCGGGCGGGATGGGCGGTAGTCATCCAACGGGCGGGATAGGCGCTAGTTATGCAACGGGCCGGGATAGGCGCTAGTTATGCAACGGGCGGGATAGGCGGGATTGATCCAGCGGGCGGCATGGGCGGCAGTGAACTCGCGCGCAAGGCCGGAGATCGCGTAATCCGAGGGCGTTGCGTCGGAGCCAGCGATGCTCCCGCGTAATTTCCCTCTTTAAAGCCTTCTTAATGACGGCGTCGATCATTAGGATGAGCGCCCAACGACCACACAATGTACGGCGGAGGAGAGAGGGGGAGGGGGAGGGGCTGGGTGGGTGAGAGAGGGGAGGCGGGAAGGAGAAGGGGGAGAGGGGAGTTAAAGAGGAGAGGAGGGAGGTAGATGA
>NC_051404.1:30128749-30128903 GCF_015228065.2 Penaeus monodon
TTTCCATTTCCGCGACAAAGGCAGAGAAGGCCACGCAAGCACTCCGGGCCCGAGGCTGCTGCTTTCCTGGAATATCGCGGGCTGGGGAGAGGGGGGGGTGGGGGTGACAAATAGTCATTTAATGGTGGCGATCCCAGCACAGGATCTGCGATTC
>NC_051404.1:30129198-30129412 GCF_015228065.2 Penaeus monodon
TCCTGCCAAAATGAATTAGATTTTGTCCTTTGCGGTCTCGGACTCTGGAATACCAAATCCCGGCTTAACTGACCGAACCAATCGGAAGGTGATTAGCGTTGTCGGCGATGTCAGGCGATGTCAGGCGATGTCGGGCTACTTGCTGGAGGTAAGGAGGCGTCGACCCTGCCTGCGAGGTAGGAATGTCATTACAAGGGCAGGCAGAAAAAAGGAC
>NC_051404.1:30129946-30130318 GCF_015228065.2 Penaeus monodon
GAGTCTCGAATTTGGGAGAAGCAGACATCGATATCGAGTCACATTTTTACGTCTTTCTTTTCCTGACAGCGTTGTGCACGTGAGAAATTCCCGATTCTCCTTTTTTCTCTGCAGTTCCATTTTTCCTTTCTTGAGTTCGAATATCACGTTTAATCAGATATTCAAGCTGCCTCGTATCTTCGTGTAAGTTGGCTCTATTGAGGGAAAATTTCGCTGGTTGAAAAGAGTGTTTGCTGTTACCGTTAGTTGAAATTCCTCCGTGAGTTAGGCGTTTAGTTGATTTTCATTGGTCGTAGCGTCATCTTGCGTCGTGGTCGTATATGATTTTCTTTGTCGTCTGTTTGTGGAGGGGGGGGGGGTTGGAGCGGTAAT
>NC_051404.1:30130414-30131277 GCF_015228065.2 Penaeus monodon
CACAGCAGCGGAGGAAATCACATTGTCGGTATTCTGAGAATCACTTCAATCCTAGTCCATTTTTGTCCGTTGTGACATGTGCATTAGCGAAGTCGTCGTATTGAAAGTCTTCTGGGAAATGAACACTGTTATTGTCCAACCCCGGGAACTTGTGTGTTGCATATTCTTCATTTTTTTACCATATGAAGTTCAATTTATCCTTTTTTTTTATTAATCCCCGGTTCTTGATACATGCATATGCCTTCAATGTTCTGCCTCTGAATATCGGTATTCTAATTGTATACCCCAGCTTGGAAACATTTCACAATCGTGAACACTCCCGCGCCGCCATTTTTTTTCTCTCTCGTTGCGGTGTAAATGGAATTCCTATACTGTCGCGCGATCATCTAGCGCTCGGAGACACATTTTGAGAATCTGGTCGGGCTCCTAATATCCTATCTTCCGAGGCCGCAGTTGACATCATGGCCTCGTAGGATCACATTTCCGGGGGGATGAGGGAGGGGGGACACCGCAGCATCCTTCAAGGGCGAGGGGAATTGGCCGGACGCATTTGCTCTCACAGCTCATAACCTGCAATTGAAGGGCTGGGGGCGTCGTGGCGCGCTGGCCGGACCCTCCGTATAGGCGAAAATCCGCGTCTCCGCCACGGAAAAATGCGCTTCTAAGGGAGCATGTGGTTTAGCGCTATGGTGTCCCGGGCGCTAATATCCTATTCATCGCCGAGTAAAAGCCCGATCGTTACAAAAGCCTTCACGACCTGTTAATAGCCGTACGCAGCGTCGCGGCCGGCGAGAAATGGCTGCTGGGACCGACAGATTGGCTGGCGCTTCATCTCGTAAACTACAGATGACGGGAGCCACTAG
>NC_051404.1:30131550-30131945 GCF_015228065.2 Penaeus monodon
TCCTCTTCCTCCCTCTCTTCTTCACCCTCTTTCACGTACACATTCTTTCTGTTTCCGTCCTCCTCACCCTCCCTCTCCTTTCATGTGCGTATGTGTCACACACACTCCCTCGAGCACCGCGGAGGATAAGGTCAAGTACCAAGACACTGCCATTAATGGTTAATGTATATGTAGATGACCCAGGACGCCAGCACCACCACCTCAAGTGTGATATCTGACCACGTACCCCATCGGCCGCTCCTTATGCAAATATACACCTCGACCATGCTACACCGGCTGAGCTGTACGTACGTCTTTAGTCGCTTTGTGTTATGCCAGACCTCGGCTTTATAGGGTATTCAGGTTTGGCAGGCTAGGTTGGACGCGTTGTGTTGATTCCAGTAGAACTGAGCCTG
>NC_051404.1:30132616-30132795 GCF_015228065.2 Penaeus monodon
ACCCAGACTCACCGGCCATTGGAGAAGCCAGAATGAGAGTACAGTAATTCGTATTTCTGATAAAGTCTGCGGTTTTCAAGATGCGTGTTTCACTAGCTCGTTCTTTCAGTATGTTCCCTACGATTTATATTTCATAGTTAATCTTAAAAGAAAAGTCTCCTTTATATATGGGGTATGGG
>NC_051404.1:30132879-30133089 GCF_015228065.2 Penaeus monodon
ATGGGACCAAAACGGCGAGAGAAATGCCGATAGGTTTTCTTTAGTTTACCTTCGCAGTCTTGAAATCGCTGCAGTAAAGTCCCGTTTTCTCTCGTACGTTGATATTGTAGTTTTCTTCCTTTGAGCCCGTTTTCTGTCGTGGAGCTATGCATATACCCATTTTCTGTAACGATAACGTATGGGAAACTAAGATAAAATTATTAAGGCAAC
>NC_051404.1:30133417-30133562 GCF_015228065.2 Penaeus monodon
TCTGTTGTTGCATTTGTAAGCATAATCAGCATCATGGTATTCTGTGAAAGCAGTAGTAGTAGTGGCAGCTGGGATGGAAATATTAGTTGCAATATTGCCTGCAGTTGATCATGTATTATTAGTAACTATACTGCAGTTCTAGTAG
>NC_051404.1:30134154-30134723 GCF_015228065.2 Penaeus monodon
TCCCTTGCGCCTCCTCCTTCTACGCCTACCCATTTTCTTCATTTGCTCTTTCTTTGTCTTCTCTCTGTTAACATCATGATCTTCCAATCCCCTTGAAGTAGGCCGTCATATGAGATACTGCGAAATCACGAAATGAAGCAAAGATGGATATTCCCGACCATTCTCCCTCAACCTTATCATAGTTTGTTTAGAGTATTATAACGATCAGAATCCAGAGGAGTGATTGACCTCTGTCACGAATACATTCTGGTTAATCCCTCTTCATTAGTATTCAGGGGTTACAGTGTCATGGATTGAAAGAGCGAGGCTGGTCGTCAGTCATTTAGTAATCCCGAATTTCATGTAAAAAAGGAATTTGGGGGAAAGAAACTTTACCTAAAAGACAGGGAAAAGCGGTAAACGGGAACACGTAATGACGAAAAGTCCGTGTGTTTTGAAAGACCGTAAAAACAGTTAGTTCTGCTCTATCGGTTTTCGCATCTGGAGCCAAAGAGTTCAGGGAAAAGGACCTTTGCTCACAACACATGAAGAAAAAAGTTGAGGTGGGGGGAGACGATGAAGTCCTATTT
>NC_051404.1:30134747-30134971 GCF_015228065.2 Penaeus monodon
AATGATGGGGTCCTATTAAAAAAAATGTTTTATTTGATGAAAAAGAAGAAAAGGGGTGGGGGGGGGGGGAGAGATGCAGTCCTATTTGAAGAAAAAAGGAAAAAAATGAGGTCCTATTTAAGAAAAAGAATGAAGTCCTGTTTGATGAAAAGGGGAAAAAATAAAGAAATAGAGAGAGAAAAAAAGATGAAGTCCCACTTTAAGAAAAAAAATATATGAAAGAA
>NC_051404.1:30135143-30135576 GCF_015228065.2 Penaeus monodon
TGGAGAAAGAAAAAAACGATGTCTTATTTGAAGAACAAAGAACAAAAGAAAAAGAAATGGTTGTTTAGTCGAGGAGTTCCACAGTTGCTTTGATGAGGCGCCTTTTTTCTTTTTCTTTCTCTCGCTTCTGCTCCTCCTTTAGCGCCGCTGGTCCAGAACCACTTCTTTTCCCCTCTTGGCCACTTTTCCCCTTCGATTTGTCTCGACGTTTTCTCTTTTCTATTTTTTTTCGCTCGCGTCTATTTCTATCCTTTCTAATATTGTGTTGGTTTTATCTTCTTTTATTCTTCTTATTTCCTTCTGTCCACTTTTTTTTTTATTGTCTGATAATCTGTTCATTTTCTGCGTTTTTGTGTTCTTCTCTCCTTTCTTTTTCCCTCTATTTCTCAGCCACGTTTTGCTGCTCCACCACCCTTTCTCTTGCCCTCTGACA
>NC_051404.1:30135778-30136104 GCF_015228065.2 Penaeus monodon
GCCTAAATATTGCCCTCAAGGTAGAAATTGTACCCAGATCCCCTCCAGCGGCGAAACAGGTGAACCGGCAACCTGTGTGTGATTCGCCAGGCTCTGATTCGAACGCTGGCGCTGTAGTCTGACTATTCTGCACTGTACGTTCTTTCCCGTGACTTAACTCTGAATACACGCGAACCCTAATCGCAGAGTCGATTTCTTACGGACAGAAACGATTGCTGTGGCTGGAACCTTATCGTTGAATCAGTGTAATGTTTCTTAAAGTAGATTGCCACTGGATACGGTAATTTACTGTCTTTCTGTCAGGTATAGGAAACAAAGCAGAACGG
>NC_051404.1:30136158-30136336 GCF_015228065.2 Penaeus monodon
GAGCTCTTTCGTCTTTCTCTAAAGATGCCTTGTTTTCTGTATGACAAGAGATATTTATTGTGTGGAAGTGGATCAAAGGACAAATGTCTTAAAAACTGTATTTTTATGTATATTTATGTGTTGCTGGTAGTTACCATCAAAATCGTACGAGGTTCTTACATTTTGAGTGAGAACTCCC
>NC_051404.1:30136499-30136692 GCF_015228065.2 Penaeus monodon
CATCTCACTTTCTCCCCATCCCCCTCATTTTCTCTCTCTCTACCACAACCAATCCTTTCCTCCCCTACATTTTTTGCTCTCCTCTCCCACGCCACCTCATCCCGGCCATCCATCTCCAGCCACACAAAGTTCTTTAACGGCTTGTGCGCGTGTTCCAGCGTACTCACGTGGGGCGTCGAGAGGCTAGCGATAC
>NC_051404.1:30136736-30136926 GCF_015228065.2 Penaeus monodon
TGGATAGCTTTATTCCCATCCTTCTTCGTCATGTGAGATGTTACGATTGACTTCAATCGTTATTTTAGGACTACTGTTTATCTTCGCGAACGGTTTGTTTTCTTTTAAATCCCGTTTTCTGTCGTAGGTGTTTCTGTGTCGTTTTTCTCTGTTTTCTCTATACGTTTCTTAGTCTTTCTCCCCCCCCCCA
>NC_051404.1:30137274-30137355 GCF_015228065.2 Penaeus monodon
TTTCCCCTCAAGTCTCAGAGGTAACATTTTTCTGATGCTAATTAAGAGTTTGAAAATATCACGGGGAGAAAATACATGTTA
>NC_051404.1:30137458-30137596 GCF_015228065.2 Penaeus monodon
TAGAAAAAAAAACATGACTCAGTCTTATAAACGCCCGCACGCCCACGCCCGTTATGGGGATTTTTACTGACTCTTCCTCGCCAGTGTCGGGTCGTCTTGTCTGTTATATTGTATTCTTGAAGGTCCTCCATGTTTATG
>NC_051404.1:30138186-30138444 GCF_015228065.2 Penaeus monodon
TGTCGTTATCATTGTCGTTGTCTTCATCTTTTAGAATAAGAAAATTATTGAGACGACGATTAAAAACAACCCAAAGGTAATGTTGATGCTTTGTTGAGCGCCATTGCTGTGATTGCATTGCACGTTTAATACTGGGATCATCTTCTGTGTTGCCATTATCATTATCATCATTATTCAGCCTCATTTTGCTTCGGCTCTAGATCCGAGCGCAACCCAGTCCTTGTCATGACCTGTCGATTGCAAGGTTTCATCTTCGCG
>NC_051404.1:30138584-30138907 GCF_015228065.2 Penaeus monodon
TCTGTCACTCCGGACGGCACTGTCAGCCCGCCCTCCGCGCCGGCAGCTGTGTAGCAGAGACGCCCGCTAGACAGCTGCAGTGGGAGATAACGTGACGCGATTAACATGCCGGAAAGAAGGAAAGTTAAGGAAAGTGGTGGTAAAAGACCGTACACGAGTTGAGCGAGTGAGGCCGACTTTACATCACATCTGGGGTCCTCTCCTCTCCTGCCGCCGCTGGATATTGCGAGAACTTGAGGATCGCGTACTTAAGGATCATGTTCAATCCCGTGTCAGATCTACATATATTTTAACTTTCTTTTTTAAAGTCCCATTGAACTCGT
>NC_051404.1:30138950-30139765 GCF_015228065.2 Penaeus monodon
ATCCGATCTTTGCAAACTTCCATGAATGTGACTAACAAGAGGAACACGTATCTTATCCGAAATTCATGCGAGGCAAATGAACCCTGTCATGCAAACCTCGCATTTCTCTTGTCTGCCGCGCCTGACTTCTCTCCCGCCTGACCCAGTGTCCTCGTGTCCCCGCTCAAAATGGCCGCCACGTACTAACTACTTCTCCATCTCGCATTTATCCAGCTCATTCTCGCGTTTCCGATATAGAGTTTTTATTAAGAGACCGCGGGTTATCAGAGATTGTTTTCCGATATCCGCATAATGCAAGGGAGTGGGCCCGCCATGTGCACTACACACAATCTGGCCCGAATGTGAGTGTATTTACTCCCGGCCAATTCTGCTTTAGGTTTCTTTGAATTTGGCTCTGTGGCGGGAATATTGTAGGGGCGCCTTGAGGAAAGTTTTTTTTTATAGGGAAGGAGGTAACGTATGGTCGAGTCCCCTTTCTCGACTGAACTGTAAGATTTTTTTTTTTCTGAAGTGGTACCATAATTTTTTTAGGTACGTAATCGATTCCATATTCCCTGGCCAGCGCTGCGATCACTGAAGGAACAGGAAAGGATTTTATCTCTCTCTTTAATGCAAAGTGTAAACATAACTGTGAAAGATGGAAAGGAGGAATCGGTAAAGAAGAGGAGAAAATCGAGGGGAAAAAGACGAAGAAAAGAAAAACGACACAACGTAAATGTATTCAAGAGAGGAGAAGAGTTTTAGACGGCAGGGATTGGCGGCGAGGAGAGGAAGATGGCGACGAAGGAAGTCGAAAAAGCACATTGAGATGTACA
>NC_051404.1:30139985-30140252 GCF_015228065.2 Penaeus monodon
TCTCGTTCTTCCTCGTTTTCATCTCTTAATGTTTCTCTTCTTTTTTCCAGTCCCTTTTTTCGCGTCTATTTTCCTCATTTCTATCTCTTTTCCTCCTTTTCCATTTTATCTCTCCTTTTATCGTCTTTTCCTCTTCTGAATATTTCTCTTCCTCGCATTCTCCTCGGGGAATTCGCAGGAGGCCATAACGGTCTATTATATTTGCCTCGATGCAGAACAAATGAAGAAATGTTTGTTATTACAATTTAATAGTTTTTTTTTTTTTTT
>NC_051404.1:30140283-30140384 GCF_015228065.2 Penaeus monodon
TTTCAATACGTACCGAAAAAAAATGTTCAATAGGATTTCTTTTCCATTTGGATATTGCGGAAACATTTCCAGATATTGTGAAGGGAACAGGAAGCGCCTAG
>NC_051404.1:30140714-30141035 GCF_015228065.2 Penaeus monodon
GTCACAATGCCGTTCACGCCAGCCAAGAGATTTACTTTGCTGCAGCTTTCGATTAGCTTTCGACATGTCCGCCGCCAAGGGGCACCACTTCCACTCCTTCGCCTCCTTCACTCAGTATTCAGGGCCGCCCTCCGGAGTTAACGGTGCGCGAGAACCGACCACATTTGGGGCGCCCTCAGTCATCCGCCGTGACGCCAGCCAGCGCCTACAATTGGGCTTTTTAAATTTCTGGAAATCCATATCGGCGCAAGAGAGGATTTAAATCGCCTGAGCGCGGCATCTGACGAGATTTTGGCGGGTTCCTTGCTTCTGTCAGTTCGT
>NC_051404.1:30141492-30141983 GCF_015228065.2 Penaeus monodon
TCGTCAAAAATTCCTTAATGATTCTCTTTGAGCAAAAGCTACTCCAACATCGCCCGTGGCATTACCGATAGCAAGATAACTTCCCTCAGCATTTACGAGAGAAAACGGGCGGGGTGGGTGGGGGGGAGGACCCCCACCATCCATGAGCGATTAGCGAGCGGATGGAATGAGTAAAAATTACGGCTTTGCAATCCTCACGCGTCTCATTACTCGGGAGATTTAGTACATCTCATCTCACGTTCACTCATGAAAGAAAATGTTATGAGAGATGGGAGCGAAAAAATACAAAAATCTCTCTTCAGGCGTGATGTGGAGGACCGGGCGGCCCAGCTTGTGGGGCAAAATCAGGAGGGCGCTGACTGACTCCTCCTCGGGAATAGGGGTTTCGAAACAGCTGTTGCGTTGATTGGTCGTATTTTTGTGAAGTTGGTTAATTCAGGAATTAAATTTGGGTTATGTTTTTTTATATAGATTTATTGCGGTTGTTGTAG
>NC_051404.1:30142363-30142485 GCF_015228065.2 Penaeus monodon
CGCCTCTAACTCACCTTTCCTGCTCCATGCCTGACCTGACCCTTCGCGAACCAGGCAGAAACCTCACCTTTAACCTGCCAGGCGAACCAGGCAACTCTGTGCAAACTGGTATTTTCTACGTA
>NC_051404.1:30142593-30142674 GCF_015228065.2 Penaeus monodon
TCATCCCCTTTTTTGTCGTATTTTTTAAAATATTTCATTCTCATTTTTTACTTATTTAAAAAAAATCTTGTTTCCTTCATA
>NC_051404.1:30142717-30143259 GCF_015228065.2 Penaeus monodon
TTGGACAGGAAAGCAAGCATGAAAACAGAATCGGATGCTGTAAGAAAGATCAAGAACAACGGAAGATGGTACCAGTCACTCGCGTGGTTGGATTAATTATACTCCATGGCATCAGGGCATAATTAGGAGGGGGATGGAGAACATAATTAGAGTGGGTGTAATGCTTGGGGGGGGGGGGAAGTTGTAGAATATGTTTAGGGAGGATGTAATGCCTCAGGCGGGGGGTTGTAGAGCATAATTAATTGGGGTTTAATGCTTAAGGAAGGAGGGGTGTAGAGCATAATTAATGGGGGTGTAATGCTTCAGGCGGGGGATTTGTTGAGCATAATTAGTGGGGGTGTAATGCAGAGGGGGGGGGAGATTGTAATCCCAGATAAATGTATCTTAAATAACTCAATAACACAAGATATGTAGTTCACACGTTACGATTAAATCCCCGTAAGATTCTTTAAATATCGAAACGGCTTTATCATCCACTGTTTGTTTAAATTTGTACGTTCATCTGCGAGCTTATCGTCGCCATGAGTCCCAGGTAAAGTCAT
>NC_051404.1:30143337-30143461 GCF_015228065.2 Penaeus monodon
TTGGCGGTACTTAAATCTTGTTATAGCTATGCCGCAGGAGTTACCTACTTTAAATTACGTTATCTGAGTAAAGTTTATACGTTGTGCAAGATGTACGTGGAGGCAAGGATAGTTCGGCAACTGT
>NC_051404.1:30143660-30144013 GCF_015228065.2 Penaeus monodon
CTGTCTCTCTCACTCTCGTTTTGCGCATTTTATCATTCTTGAGTTGATTTTTAAAATATTTTGTATCCATATGTTCCATTTATATAATTAATTTTCGCTGTAGTGAATTATATATAACCATTCACGTTATAGTAAACGCCCCCATTACAAACGGACCAAATGTAAAACCTTTATGGAAATAGGATGGTGCTTTTAAGTCCGCGTTTTTATCTTTATAAAACAGAAATATATATTTCGACTTCCACCATCGGCCGTACCTGTCGTTGTAAAATACTGAAACGCGAAACAGAATATCGCCAAATATTTTGCAGACTCCGCGCTCCCATGGCCGGAGGGGGGGGGGCTATGTCGGC
>NC_051404.1:30144727-30144812 GCF_015228065.2 Penaeus monodon
TTGGAGGGAAAAGGCGTTCTGTGTGGATTTATGTTGCTGTTTTTTTCACTTCTTTGGATTTGATTTTAGGAGGGGTATTTTTTCG
>NC_051404.1:30145646-30146187 GCF_015228065.2 Penaeus monodon
CGGCTCTTTCATTTTCCTTTTTTTAAATTATTTCCGGTCTCTTTCATTTTCTTTTCTTTTTTGTTATTTCTTTCTGGCCTCTTTCATTTTCCTTATTTTTTTCTTCTCGGTCTCTTTCATTTTCCTTATTTGATTTCTTTGCGACCTCTTTCATCTTTTTTTCGATTTCCCTTCCCTTTCATATTTTTTTCATTTTGCTTTTTTCGATTTCCGGCCTATTTTTCGATTTCATTTTCCTTTTTTTATTATTCCTTTCCGGTCTCTTTCATTTTTCTTTTTTTTCTTTTTTCTTTCCTGCCTCTTCCATTTTCCTTTTTTTTTTTTTTTTACTTCTGTCTGGTCTCTTTCATTTTCCTATTTTTTTCTTTCTTTCCGGCCTCTTTCATTTTCCTTTTTTTTCTTTCTTTCTTTCCGGTCTCTTTCATTTCCTTTGTTATTTATTTCCGGCCTCTTTCCTTTTTCTTTCGTGTCTTTTCCGGTCTCTTTTATTTTCCTTTTTTTATTTCTCTCCCGGGTGTCTGTTCCACCTGAATGAACCTGC
>NC_051404.1:30146262-30146907 GCF_015228065.2 Penaeus monodon
CGTGTATGACAGAAAAAGGGACAGAGGCAGCCGGATGAACAGGCAAACAGACACGGAGAATGTTTTGTGAAGACACGGTTGCAGTTTTTGATGGATGATTTACACGCATCTTGTGCTCATGGATTAGACTGGCGAGGATTGCGCAGAACCAGAGTACAGGGAAGGTAGGACGTAAGGGAAACAGTCGGTCGTGAACGTTAATGGACAATCCGAAGGGGGGGGGGAGTAGATGGTCTCTTTGTATGGGTGATTTTGAGTTTTATGGGAAAGCCTTTCATCTGCTTGCCCGTGTTCGAACCGCTGACCTCGGAGCATTCAAAAGGACGAAGGGGTATTTCCATCGCGAATTAAAGGTATTTTGTTTCACCGAGATAAAAAATGTTTACGAGAAGGCTGGGTATGTGTTTGTGTTTTAATATTTGTTTTAGTATATACGTTGCATCACCTGGATTGAGATCTGAAGAAGTACCGATTAGGAAAACAAAACCGACAGAAATTTTAAACCAAAAAGTAATCCAGAATGGCATACATGGAAGCGATTTTATGCGATTCTTTTTTCTTCTTGGCGTAAAACTCGCTTAGTGACCCCGTTGGAAAGTGTCGTAATGCGCTGGGGCTCTGGACCATCCCTACTGACGTGTAATG
>NC_051404.1:30147534-30147641 GCF_015228065.2 Penaeus monodon
AACTGTTTATGATCAAGCCAGAAGACGCAGAGATAGTCGAGTGCCTGAACAACTGTTATATAAGAAGTTACGTAAACGCCAATCTACGTGACCGCTAGGGAAAGCCG
>NC_051404.1:30149252-30149692 GCF_015228065.2 Penaeus monodon
CGCTCTTTTCCTTCTGTCTCTCTGTCTCGCCTCTCACTTCCACTCTCGCTGTGTCGATCTATCTGTTTTTATCCATTCCTGTGCACTTGTCTAACTACGTCATTTTTTCATCTCTCTCTCTACTTCTTTTCTCTCTCCAGTTCACCAAAATGGAAATTGATTTAGTCCCTCAAGGCTTCAATGTACTTTCCCATTCCTTTCTTTCATCTTACGCAATATTTTCCTCGGGTTCAATTAACGACTCATTATTTTTTCCTTCTCTTTATTAATAGTAATTATGACATTTCAGGTCGTAGTCTTTCATTACTTTTTTTTCTCTCTCTCTCTTTTTCATTTCTTAACCCAGTGGAAATCCCAGAATTCAGGAGCATTTCAAGAAGCAAGAAATTTGGGTTTAAAGACTTCGAAATTATTTTTTTGCTCGGTGTAAATGCGTTTTG
>NC_051404.1:30150380-30151203 GCF_015228065.2 Penaeus monodon
ACAAACAGTCTGGTGTTGCGAAATAACTCCGGTACATGATGTGGACATGTACAGTATATGAAAGTATGAATATGCGTTTGTGTTAATGAATACTCGCCTTTGTTACCCTGGCTGACCTTTCATGGTACACGTGATGCTTCTTTCTAATGTAAAATTTCCATTTTCGATCTTAGACGAACGTATTTAGAAATGTAGAAGGTCCATGAATTTCATTGGGTGATATCATTTCCGTGGAGTGACCCACATGTGATTCGTGGGATGTCTCCAAATTGCCTGCATTCTGCCTCTTCGGGATGCGAGGCTGTGTAACGAGGATGCGAGAAGGGCCTGGATTAGATGCCCTTTGCTGTTACTCGTATTGTGGTATTATAGCAGTTTGGGCCTGGAATTACGCCGAATGTCGCTGGCCTGTGTTGTCAGCTCTCCACCCGGGCATTCCACTGTCCTCATTGAGCGTATACGCCGGCACGCAACGCTGTTTTTGAACAGCGGGTGTAGTGCCATGCATAATTGATAAGCGTATTGACGCGGACCGGCCAGCGGAGGGCCACTTGTTGTCGGCGTTAATGGACATGCTCATCCGGGGGTCGCATGCATCAGTCGCAGCATCAGCGGATTCATCTTCAAAACGTTCGTGCTTCTGACCGTGTGAGTGTGCGTGTGCGGTTGGTGGGGGAGGAGGGAAGGGGGGGGATGTAGCGCTACATAACAGTGTCATTCGCGGAATCGATGCTATTGTTGGCGACGTCCCATCTCCCTATTCTCTTCCTGCTCTATGTGTGTGTATACGTGTGTATAAAGTATAAGAAAGTTTACTTCTTGG
>NC_051404.1:30151254-30152140 GCF_015228065.2 Penaeus monodon
ACAGGAACGTGCTGTTTCGACGCGAGAAATTATTATTTTATTCAACAGGACAAGTAATTCATTTCCACAGATTATTTATTATTGCAGTTGTAAATATGATCTGAATGTATAATTAAGTTCTATATTAAAAAGGGGCACTCGACACACAGAAACCCATATTACATAATGCACTTCAATATTTTTTTCACCCTCTTTCTCTTGCATCGTAGAGAACTCATTCATTATAGATATTTCGCTGAAAACAAATAGAATCAATCTTGCTTTTTTTTCTTATTTCTTTTTTTCCCCTTTTTTTGACGAGATCAGGTACATGTAGATTAACTGCATATTTCTTTCCTGTCTTTGCAGTTGGCTGAGTTGGAGCAGCGTGTGGTGGAGGCGGAGGCGCGCGCTGAGGATGCTGAAGAGAAGGTAGGTCATCTTAAAGGTTCGTCTGTCTGGGTGTACCATGCTGACTTATTACAAAGGAGGGGGGGCAGGGGAGGCGCCGTTGGGAGGTGAATTCTAGGTGGAGTATGTGGTATTTCATCTTTATTTTTTGGGTGTGTGGTTTTAGTTCTCTGTAAGATTTTTAAGATTTCTAAGTGATCAGGATTCTCCTGATTTTTAGGATTTTTTGTTGTTTTATTTTCTAGAGATTTTGTGATATTGGAAGCCAAAGGAAAGTAAATAAATCAAGAAAATTAAGTTGGATTTGTTTTGACCGTGCAGTACAATACTGTATATCAACCGTTGACAAAGGAATAGATGAAATTATCCTTTAGAGATCATTAAATGTTTTCAGAGATCACTGTGCTCATTATTTATCCACTGGTTCTGTAAAAGAGAGAAGTCAAATGCTAAATAAAACGAAATGGATCTGGGGGCACAAAATTTCTTTCTTCTA
>NC_051404.1:30152209-30152613 GCF_015228065.2 Penaeus monodon
TTTAGCGTTTCTGCGGTCAAGCGTTGTCTTCCCTTAAGTGAGAATGGGTCTGGGGCATTTCAACAGCATCACCAGCATCCCTAGCGAACCTCTGACTCATCCTCCACTCTCGTACAAAGTGACACTCTTTTTGATAAGTTTAGAAAGAGGAGCAGGCAGGCAGACAGGGCATTCCGCGAGCTCACATCCTTCAAATTTCGGGGCTTCTGGATTCCGCGCGGGATGAATTACAGAATTAAGAAATGTCGACTGGCCGGAGCGAGCAATGAGAGACAGGGTGATGTGACCTGTCGAAGGAGTCGGCGACGCGTGTGAACTCTTCAGGATATTTTATGGAGACGCTTTTGCAAGGATTCTGCTGGGCCATTCAGTCAGCTCGCTTCAGGACGGAAGCCTGGGAGACA
>NC_051404.1:30152798-30153419 GCF_015228065.2 Penaeus monodon
TGAAAGAAGAGGATGAAGAAAGAGAAGATAAAGAGGAGGGAAAGATGATGTTATAAAAAGAAGAAAAGATAACAGCGAGAATAAAGAGAAAGAAAATAAAACAGAAATCGAAACATTGATGTAAAGGAAGCAACAACGAAAGAAATAGAAAGAACAAACAAAAAGTGCGAAAGAGCGAGAACAGAACAAAGGAAAAATGGTTATATCGGAGAACAGAGGCGCCATCACATGAAAATCAGTTCAGCGTGAACCAATATATAACACCATGAGTACCAAGTATCAGAGCTATAACCGGCATTGAAATGTCATCAGCATAATGTTGCCAGTTCAATATCACCGTTGCAACACATGTAGGTCCGTCCTGAGCTCCTGAGCTGTTGCCTGAACCCTTTTGCTTGGCTCTTTCGGGGATCAGAATCTCGGGAAGGAGTTCGATTCGCAATGGTCTAATTGCGGTTTTGTTTTGTTGTTTTCCTCTTGTGAGTTCACATTTTGCCTTGTGAGTTCATAGTCCTGTTTTTGTTTGTTTTCTTCCTTCGTAAATTCACGCATCTGCTTTTGTTTTTTAGCGTTGTAATCTTATATGGACTCTCCTCTCCCCTCTCCCTTCTCCCTTCTCCC
>NC_051404.1:30153673-30153931 GCF_015228065.2 Penaeus monodon
TATTACTATTTTCTTTACACTTCTCCTTTATGTCTGAAACAGTACACACACTTCCGTGAAATTTGACCGATATTCCCCTTTGAACATCGAAGGAGTAATTTACGCCCACACCGAACCTTCTGAATTAGATGCCGTCGTTTATTAACTAACTTACGCAACACGTCTTCCGAATGGCCGACTCATATACCGCTAATGAATATGATTTACTTCATGGCTTTTTTTTTTTTTTATTAAGTGGAAATTTTAGCATGCGTTTGA
>NC_051404.1:30154305-30154552 GCF_015228065.2 Penaeus monodon
GAGGCCGATAGAGTGAGGGACCATTTTTTCCGCCTTTTCGTTCCATTTCGATCCCGTGACCTATTCCGTCCAGCCAACCGAAGGCGTCGTTTCCCGGTCTTATTTAAGTCTTACTTTCGCCGAGTGTTGTTTGGGCGCGCTTATGCGAGTAAACATTCCGGCCTCTTTGTGATTGCAGGCTATTTCGGGGCAGCGTGGGCGGCAAGGGCTCCGACCGCCTCTCGACGGGCTCGCGCGTTAACGGTCG
>NC_051404.1:30154786-30154983 GCF_015228065.2 Penaeus monodon
GCCGGAGGGACGACACCACTGTCATGCAGTCTTGAGTTTCTTGTTTGATATTTTACCTCCATTTTGCGAAGAACGGAATTTATTTATATGTTTTCGTACATGCACGTTTCTACGCATACATATCCGAAAGTTCTGCCTTTTTGAATCTGTGAACCAGAATGAGTGAGCAAAAAAAATGTAAGTATTGCATGCTGAGA
>NC_051404.1:30155071-30155210 GCF_015228065.2 Penaeus monodon
CTCCCGGTATCAAAGATCGTCTCCGAGGAAGCAATGCAGGTCTTAAATCCGGCTCAAGTTGTGTCGGATTCAGAGCCCCGCGCGGTGGTTCACAGGCCGACTGCAGCTGCGGCCGCGTCTGCTGGGGAGGCTTATCCTC
>NC_051404.1:30155704-30155778 GCF_015228065.2 Penaeus monodon
ACTAGCATCGTTATGTCTATATCGCCATCATCTTTTTCATCTTATAATTATGACAACTATTATTGCTTGTCCCC
>NC_051404.1:30155916-30156255 GCF_015228065.2 Penaeus monodon
ACCTATCTGGCTACCCACCTATCATTCAATCTATGGCCTTAGCTACCTCTTTCTATTTCGCATGGCTTAACCCTGCCGTTTGCCTTGTTTCTGTTTTATATTTTTCGTCCATTTAGATCGTCCCTGATCGGTTGTCGGGAAGCAGCTTGGCTTGGAGGCTCTGATTGTCGTGGCGCCGAGTGTCAGGTTATTGCCTCGGGACCCCAGCGGCCGGAGGGTGGAATGTGGGAGATCAAAGTTAGGAGTGAGAATTAATTAAGAGGACTTACACTGGGTCTGCTCCCGTTCACTTGGCTCGCGTTCTCTCCGGCCGTTGCCCTCCTCCTGGTCTTTTCGCCC
>NC_051404.1:30156317-30156388 GCF_015228065.2 Penaeus monodon
AGTTCAAGGGATACCCTTGTCTTACCTTGCCCCTCTGAAAAAGGTCCTGTCGCACCTTCTTCAGTATTCTT
>NC_051404.1:30156807-30156873 GCF_015228065.2 Penaeus monodon
ATCGCATACTCTCGCTTCAAAGCATTTGTTGCAACCGTGGAATAATTTTCATCTTTCCTCATTCCA
>NC_051404.1:30157698-30157849 GCF_015228065.2 Penaeus monodon
ATGGCGGAAACAAATAGCGCGTTTCCCAGCCACTAGCGAATGGCCAATCGAGCGTTAGAGAAGGATTTTGTGGAGGTCCCGAGGAAGATGGAAGAGACTTATTAAAGACAGGAGGATATGACGGGTGGAGGAATAGGGAGAAGCAGAGGAA
>NC_051404.1:30158596-30158749 GCF_015228065.2 Penaeus monodon
GCAGGTAAAATCCAACCGATAATTATTGTCTGAGTTTCGGTTCATTTGGGGGACTTTTGAAGCGATGCTCGGAGGTGCGGACACGTTGGGAAATGCCTTTGTTCGTGGAATATTTCCGTGTTTCTGTTGTTTTTGTTTTCTGGCGTAATAACT
>NC_051404.1:30159027-30159210 GCF_015228065.2 Penaeus monodon
CTGATAGGCCTACACCATAGAGGAACTTTGAAGTCGACCCTTTGTAAGTTGCGTCAAAGAATCCCAGACTTGTAAGTATTTGTTAAATTCCGACTTAAAAGACGCGTATCGAGTAAATATGTACCGTCGTGTCCCGCCCTTTCGAAACCAGTTGACGTTATTTTTATTTGTTTCCTGAGGATC
>NC_051404.1:30159506-30159754 GCF_015228065.2 Penaeus monodon
CCCCCTCCCTTCCCCCTCCCCCCTAGACCTCGCTGATTTCCAGCGTAATCCTCTCTAAATACGGACGACTCTAACGATGTTGTCGGGAGCTCGTTGGAAAGTCCGCACGGTCGTTAAGATGTCGTTCTCGGTCGTCTTGAGTTCCCGAGGTCGTTGCGGTCCTGATACGACTTCCTTGAGCTTCGCGTGCGTCGTTGTCCTCGATGACCGTCGCTTTGTATCGTACTCGAACCTCTCCGTTGTTTCTC
>NC_051404.1:30159854-30159990 GCF_015228065.2 Penaeus monodon
GGCGTGCGTGCGTGCGTGCTTTGTTTGCGTTATGAATCCTCTCCATCATCTTACATTTCGTTCAACATTTTGCTCTCTAGAATCAGTCGAGATAAGCTCGCCACCACGCAGGATATTAATTCCATCCAGTTTCGCG
>NC_051404.1:30160029-30160246 GCF_015228065.2 Penaeus monodon
CGCTCTAATCCAACTTACTCCTGACGAGTGTCTAAAAAAGGGGATCGGATTCCCTTTATAACTTACTGGATCCTAAGACGTCATAAGGGATCATCGCGAGTGAGATTCCGCGACGGATACTGATAATAATGCACTTTCCTTATTTTGTGTGTGTGGGGGGGGGGGGGGGCTGAAGGTGGGCGGTTCCTGCGCGAAGGGGGCGTTCCGGATGTTCATA
>NC_051404.1:30160779-30161232 GCF_015228065.2 Penaeus monodon
GCTAGGCCGGCGGGAGCGCAGGTGGGCTGCCCTGGCCGGCTTTGTGCGCCTGGCTTGTGGGCTCAGCCGCTCTTATTAGCGAAGTTTCCACCATGCAGCATTTTTGGACAAACTTACGTTCTGTCTAATACATCTGTTTTAGTTTTATTTATTCATCGGCGAGCTGTATTTATTGTTGTTCTTTTGTGTTTCCGGCGGTCATTATTCCGGGTTTGGTTATTTGCAGCTGAAATTACAGTGTTTTATGATACTCGTCAAGAATAGAAAGATGCATTTATGAATGTCATAAACTCGTTGATAAAGATATCATGCACACAGCACGTTTTATCTGCTTGAGAATGTGCCATGAATATTAAGATGATGTTTAATCAATTTTTGGTTAGATTTTGTAATTATGTGAAGAGATACCATAATAGTGACTCATTTTGAAGGTTATTCAACATCCAAAGGCTG
>NC_051404.1:30161378-30161777 GCF_015228065.2 Penaeus monodon
GTCATTCTTTTTTGCCATTGGAAATGCACATAACTGAAATGAAAATATGTCCTATAAAAATATTGAAAGACCCCACACCCACTTGAAATAAAACAATCCATTCCTGAGAAAAAGATCCGCAGCTGACCGAGAAATACGACAAAAATAGGTCAAGGAAAACAAAGAACATCGAAAATGACATTGTGCATCCACGCCGCCCGCGGAGGCCATGCCACGCCCACAAGAAAGAAAATGCCGCCCCAGCCTCGACGAGAGGCAAGACGATCCCGCCCACTACATTGAGCATTCTTAGCCGCCATCGAAAATTCGACGGAGATAACCATAATGGAAAGGTTTATCCCTTTGTCTTTGTGAATACGCTCTCGCCGCACCTTACCTATGAATACGAAATTACGGGGA
>NC_051404.1:30162299-30162375 GCF_015228065.2 Penaeus monodon
GTTTCATCTCGGCTTATTATTATATCCCTTGGTATATGGAGGAATAAGAATGAATGAATAGGTAGAGGGGGAGGTG
>NC_051404.1:30162428-30162806 GCF_015228065.2 Penaeus monodon
GGCAGAGAGGAATAATTTGATATTCTCAGGAAGATGTTCCGTTACCTCCTTTCAGTCCATTTTGTCTTGCCTGTGCACATCTTTATCTCCCTTTTGCTGTGCACTGATTTTTACTGCCCCTTTTCTCATCTTTTCTTTAGCTCTTCATCCCTTTTTTCTTTTTTACTTTTCAATCCTCTTCCTTCCTGTTATCATCTCCCCGGTCCAATATACTTCCCTCGGGTTTGTCCAGCCCGGGTAACAGGATGAAACTATTTTCCCCTCGGCCTTCCTGACTGATGCATTGTCTATATTTATACTTCCCAGCCCTCTTTTTGCTTTAATCAACATACTAACTACCAGACTCTCCATCGGCCGAGCTTCTGTTAATTCCCTCAT
>NC_051404.1:30163211-30163827 GCF_015228065.2 Penaeus monodon
ATGTTTAGTTGTTATTTCCGCTGATTGCTTGTTAGTAGCTTTTAGCAATTTATTTCTTAACAATGATTCCTTTTGATGTTATTACTTTACTCGTTTTACTATATTACAGTGCATCAGTTACATCATGTATCGTTTTTCTTTTTTCTTACTTACTTTTTGACGTTGTCCTTGATGTTTCCCTAAGCCATTTAATTCTAGTTCCTGATATTTACCTTGCGCAGACTTAATCCACTGGATTATTTGCATTATCATTTAACGTCAACAGAATCGTGGGTGTAATGTTTACTGATAACACGGGTGTAAATGAAGAAGCGGTGAACGACGTCCAGGTAATATAAAGAGGTAGGCTGGCCGAGAGTACACGGGTGCCAGTTGAGGCAGATGGCACCAGGTGGCACTCTCGGAGCTTTATGGCCCCGGGAGGGAGGTCGGGCACCCATCTGTCGACCCGTCACACATCCCTTACTCATAAACATATTACTGATCTGACTCACTGATTGTACTCATCCTCGCGCCCACTTTGGGATTATCTGTTTATCCACTTTGAAGGGTGGATGTGGGGAGCAAGAAAGGGCAAGGATGATGATGAATCGAGAGGAAAATGGATTATATTAAT
>NC_051404.1:30163972-30164070 GCF_015228065.2 Penaeus monodon
ATCCTGCAGGAGTATTCCTTAAGTGGGAAAGAAGCGGATGCAGAATGTAGGCTGATGTTTAGGGAGGAAGGAGGAAGAAAGAACCTAGATAAACACCA
>NC_051404.1:30164109-30164541 GCF_015228065.2 Penaeus monodon
GGACGGCGGCGAAGGTAAGGACGACGCGACGACAGATCGAGGAGCCGTAACCCGTATTTATATGCAGCACTCACGGTATCCTTCCAGGCTGTTAAGGCCGGTGATAAACGGGGCGCTCCGTGATGGGATGGCGAGGTGACGGGCGCGCCTCATTGGCCAGTATCCTTTGTCACTGACCAATCACAATTCGTCTCCTCTGTCGCTGACCAATCGCAATTCGTCTCCTTCGAACGGAATCTACCTGTTTCGTGATCTCCGTCGGAAAAGTCCATTAGTGTGATGTTGCGTGTCCATTGCGCGGCAGTGTGTCTGACATTGGAATGATTTATTTTGCAACGCGAAGCTTGCAATTATGCAGTCAATAACATTGGCATGTTTTTACTCGTCTTCGTTTTGTGAGATTCGCGAGATATCAGAGTTCTTGACATTAAT
>NC_051404.1:30164604-30165482 GCF_015228065.2 Penaeus monodon
GAAAGTCGCAATTTTTCTTTTATACCAAACATCCTTTTTATGAAGTCTGTATTTCATTCTTCTTCAAAATAAAAATTTTACGATTACCTCCAGTTCCAGGTAGGAGGGTCGTGGGTCGTGCAACACAACATGGTTCTAGCGGCGTTGCGTTTCAAGTTACCCCTCGATTTTACGATTGTCCGTTTTCTTGTAGTTCTAAACTAGTGAGTCCTAATCCGGGGATCATGAGTGTAAGTTCCAGGGTGAGGGGGCACAAGGCTAAAGGAAAAAGACATTTAGGTTTCTTTTAAGTGTAGCGGTGGATGATAAATTTATTTATTCGATAAAAAAACTAAAAGCGTATTTTTCTTTAGTTTTTTACATATCACCTAGTTGGATTGTATTATCGTTTTGGTTGATGTAAGGGGGGGCCGCAGAGCTTCTAGAGTAGCGGTTTTATAAAACGTTTAAGTATCCACAGTTCTAAGCCCAATTTTTTCCATAAACCGTACCTCATTCATTTTTTTTAGGGAATCGCTATACGACTTATATTACGTACATTCCTTTATAAATAAGCTCCCTCATCAAACTTTTAGTACCTACATACCAACCCATCAGTACATAAATCAAACATTTTAGCATACATATCCACATTTTAGTATCAAAAGCTCCCACATACATTGATACCCCCTCCGTAACCCCTTTTTCCTTTTAGCGTACGAGAGAGGCGGAATGCAGTCCCCGTATTGCTGTGTGTGGCAAGAGACCGGCGGACACACAGGCCAGCGGCTCCAGGAATGTATTTTGGGACGCAAAGTTTTTTTTAGGAGGCGCCCTAACAACTGGCCGTGGGATGTGCGCAAAGTTTTTATCACGGGTCCCTGGCTCTCTGGTCTTGA
>NC_051404.1:30165587-30165943 GCF_015228065.2 Penaeus monodon
AGGAAAGGATGAAGGGGGGGGAAATGGGGGGATGAAGTGGGGGGGGACGGAAAAAAAGAGGAAAAGAAAATGATATACTGGGTAGACAGATAGATAGATAAAAAAAGAAATGAATGGTGGTAGTAATAGGGGAAGAACAGACAGTGAAGCTGGAAACAAGAAATTATAGATTTAAGGAGAGTTAACGCAGTTGGTAAACTAAATTGACAAGACGCCTATTATAGCGAAACAGTTTAAATAGCCAACGACAGAGTAAAAAAAAAAAAAAAAGGTTCTGCCCCGGCGAGTGTAGCAACTCGGAGGTCCTGTCTTGCGTCCGTAATGACAAATTTTCGAAAATGTGTTTCAAGTTCATT
>NC_051404.1:30166252-30166413 GCF_015228065.2 Penaeus monodon
ATAAAAAAGGATCCGGCTGAGCCTACGTAGGATTGATCAGACCGGAAGTAATGGCTGACGAGAAGAACGGCCTCGTGAACCAAGTTTTATCCTCGAGATACCAGGCGAAAGACGAAATTATGAGGGCTTTTCTGCGCCTTCTCTCTGTGTCTGCCTCTCCG
>NC_051404.1:30167598-30167731 GCF_015228065.2 Penaeus monodon
CATAAATTAAAGATTTTGTATTATTTTCTGGAGTTGCTTTGTTAAAAATAATTCCCTTATTCCTTAAACAGCGAATCAAAATTTAAATTTACATGAAATTATTTTGAAAGGGAAAGTGAAATGTTCTTTCCCA
>NC_051404.1:30167756-30168293 GCF_015228065.2 Penaeus monodon
CAAAAAATTTAAAAAGTTATATCATTTATAAATAAAGGTATATTTTGCTTTATTACTACATTTTTGTTTTTTTCCCTCTCCTTTTCTTCTCCCTTTTTTTTTTCCCCCCCTTTCTTTCCCCCTCCTTCCCTCCCCTCCCTCCCTCCCCTTTTCCCCCCCCCCTTCCCCCTTTTTCCCCCCCTCCTCCCCCCTTTTCCCCCCCCCCTCCCTCCCCCTTTTCCCCCTCCCTCCCCCTTTTCCCCCCTCCTTCCCCCTCCCCCACCCCTTTTCCCCCCCTCCCTCCCTCCCCTTTCCCCCTCATCTCCCCCCACCTCCCCCACTTCACAGCAACACCTAACGTAAATCATCGTAAATTTTGGAACAGAAATTGAATTTATCATCTCGGTTATTTTTGACGTCTGCAAGAGGAAGGGAAACGCTATTTTATGAACCATTCTGATAAAGTAGCGTAGCCTCCTTCCAATTTTTCTCCCGCCGAAGCCTATCTCATTAACGGGGAAAGTTATCGCCCTCCAACGGGGGGAAGGCGACGCCAGG
>NC_051404.1:30168653-30168786 GCF_015228065.2 Penaeus monodon
GGTAACCGAAATGAATAGTTTTTTTTCTCTCATATCTCCCCCGCCTGTAAAAGAAGCGACTCACAGACACACGGAGAATATTGAAGTACATGCTTCTAATTACGTTTTATGTTCGAGAGTCTAATGATACTTC
>NC_051404.1:30168825-30168898 GCF_015228065.2 Penaeus monodon
CCTGTTGCTTCAGCGGCGTCGACCTGGAAGCCCCGAAGCCTCACCTGTTGTTTACCAAAGAACTAAATGAACT
>NC_051404.1:30169053-30169155 GCF_015228065.2 Penaeus monodon
GCGAGGGGTTAATGGCCTAAAATGGTACCATACTTTGAGGGCTTTTTGTGCTGTTGATATCGCAAGCCTACCGGACCCAATCACGGGAGAAAAAAGACGGGA
>NC_051404.1:30169472-30169608 GCF_015228065.2 Penaeus monodon
CGCATTAAACACGATAATTTTAGGCTCGGAAAGGCCCCGTGAGGTAAAAGAGCACCAGGGCGCCAGGAAGTCTGGAATGGGAATCAGTAATGGGGTTTTCCTAGGGATGTATGGTGCCCTTTGGCTACGCTCCCGC
>NC_051404.1:30169630-30169914 GCF_015228065.2 Penaeus monodon
TGACGGGCATGGTGACTGTACGTTCCGGTTAGTTTATTAGTCGTGTTTTTGTCTTTGCCTTTCTGTTTGTTTGTCGGTTTTTTCTGTTTTCTCTTTTTTTTTTTCTGTTTGTTTGTCGGTTTTCTGTTTTCTCTTTTTTTCTTTCTGTTTGTTTGTCGGTTTTCTGTTTTCTCTTTTTTTTCTATTTCTTTTCTGTTTTTTTCCTTTCTGTTTTTATCTTTTTCTTCTTTCTCTCTTTCTTCGGTTTTTTTTTCTTCTTCTTTCTTTTTTGTTTTCTTCTTTCT
>NC_051404.1:30170350-30170473 GCF_015228065.2 Penaeus monodon
CCTCACCTCACACTCATCCTACTCACTACATCTCCATCCCTAGCATCTCACACACTCTACTCACACACCCCACTCTCCCTCTCCACCACTACCACCCACACACCACACACCATCCCACCCCTA
>NC_051404.1:30170615-30170783 GCF_015228065.2 Penaeus monodon
TCATTAGCATAATTATGTACATTCCTTCATGTCGCTTATATATTTATTTTTCCCTTACACTCACATGCGCAAATATAGCACTGTAGTTAAATGTGGTAGGCCTTCATTAGCATCTCAACAATAATACACGAATGTTGTTTCGGAACAAGGCGGGCGCAGAGGGAGTCA
>NC_051404.1:30172823-30174437 GCF_015228065.2 Penaeus monodon
CATAAATGTTTTCCCCTTCCATTCGCTCCTCCTCGGAAGTGCCCAGGATGCCCTTCTCGAGAGTCGCCTCCCCCCCCCCCCCCACAGAGTCCCCAGCTCACCGAAGTACTAGCAGTCGCGGTTCGCGTAAGAGGTTTTAATTCCTCGGGTTCCGTTTCGTCGGCCTCTTGCGTAATTATTGTTCGGCGTAATCTATCCCTTTTTAGCGGAGGTTCGTAGCCTATAATAATCGAGGAAAATATGTTACCCGGACGGAGAAGGGTGGCGGGAGATAAGGCTGGAGGAGAGGGCACGCTGCAGGAGGATAACGCACGTGGTTGAGGCGGAGGCGACGGCGGCTGGGTGTGGGCCGGCTCCCAGATGACGATGCAATATGGAACAAACGTTAATTATGAAATGCTCCGGACCGCTCCCAACCCACTTTGATCGTGTGGCTTTCGGAGCAGCGAGAAAGTATTGCCTCGGAAAGTTACGCCGTGTGGGAAGACCCATGAAGCAGGAGAAAGAAATTAGCTGTAATTTCTTAATTCTGGGACGTGTATGGTTGCGTTCTTCCAGCCAAATTCCCAAAAAGACTCATATCAACATTAAAATGATCACGTAGCGTAAGCAGCCGAGGGGGCACGTAACGAGCACGTTGATTGGTAGAGCGGCGTTCGTTGCCATGGGAACCGAGTCATCTCAGCAGGCGCCATTGATTTTCCTACAGGCTTACCACACCTTCTTTTCGGCGATATATTTTCTTCCTGCAAGTTCCCGTGGGCTGGATCCCACTTGTAGGCTGTTCATATGTAATCACACTTACCGAATTAATATTAATCGAAGCTCAAGAAGAAGAAAAGAAGTTCTGTCGACACGAATTTTAATAGAGACGGTAGGAAAGATTCGCCATATGACATCTGGCTCCTCGTGCATCAGGGTTGACTACGGTTTGGCCCGCCAGTCAGTGGAGAGAGCGCGAGGGGTTGAGTGTGGATCCCGCGGGCCATTTGAACCGTCGCTCGCCGGATACTTGCTCGTCTGCTGTCGTGGATGCCCTTCGAGCCGTAATTTCGAGAAAGCGGCTTTGGAAATCAGCCTTTCCCGAGGAAGTGCTTGATGCATGGAGGTGTTTGACCTTGTGCGTGGAGTGTTTTGGTGATCGATATACAATGTAAACAAGCAGGGGTCATGGGTGGGAAAGCAGCGAAGGGCCTTTCCCTCATGACATGTCATTCGCAGATCCCGGCGGTAGATAAGAGGTGGATCTCATGTGGAGGTCCTTGCGGCGGCAGAGCACCGGCCGACAGACTGCATGTGGAGTGCCAAACGACCTTCCGAGTCAGTGATGATAAGTGTTAGTGACCGTGATTGTGCGCGCGAAGGGAAGGTCGTTGCTCGAGTGTCCGATTGCTCGCCTTTGAGTCACTGACCTGGAACCGAAAGACCCGAAGGCAGTGCCCGCTGTTACGCCCGTGGAGTGGCCGGGCGGGTGAGGACGCGGAGGGGGACGCCCGCGGATGACACCTCCTCCTCACGACGCCCTCTGAAGGAGCTTCGTCGGGACACGCTAGCGCACGCAGGGGCTGGACTCTCGAGGTAAATGACTCATCGGAGGGTGTGGTGATCTGGCTG
>NC_051404.1:30174466-30175503 GCF_015228065.2 Penaeus monodon
TTTTTTATTAAAGGAGTCTCTTCGGTTTGCATAATGATGTGTTCTTATCCACATCCCGTGATGATGTATGGCTCCTTGATACATTTAATTGACCCATAGCAGTTTATTCGGTTTGCATAATTACGTCTCCTGATTTTAATCTCTGGATGACTTAATTCTCATTAATGAACTGCGATTATAACCTATGGATATTGATAGGAATATCGTAAGCATAGAGAACTTAATAAATGTCACAGAAAGATTAAATCTTTGAATTAACTCGTCAGTATTCGATGATATATACATTTTAATTCAGAATTTGCAACAATTCGTGAACAAATATATATTTCCACTCGGGTACTGTCGAAGTTGAGTTATTAATACATCAGATAACTTTTATGTATCTACATATCACAAATTTCTATGTCATTTCACTGTCTTTATTATTAAAGGCTTTTGTTTATAATTTAATGCTTGTGTTTCTATGACCCAGGAGTCGTATTCGTCTCCTTTGAAGTATTAGCATGTCGTAGAGTCATACCTTTGAGTCGTACCTTTAAGCCGGTGATTTAATGACAGGCGTTGATTTAGCTTCCAACATACATATTTTTGAAGATGACAGGGTCGGCCGTGTGGTTAGGATTATATTTATGATGGAGTTAGCAAGTGTGTACATCGAAGGGGAGACTTGCTGTTGGCAAAGGGCGCTCGATGATAGATGGGAGAGGGTTCGTTTCCATGTTATTATTTGAACGTTATTGATCCAGAGATAGAACAAAAAGTTATTGCTGGATATTGTGTTACGGTATACATTGTGTGATATGTATAATTAGTCTCGTGTGCATTGATGCTACGTTCCGTTTGAATGATATCGCTATTAATTGGGTTATTGTAAACCCGCTCGATGTAAGCTAATAATCTGTTAATTGGACTTTGACATATATATATCTTAATGAGTTTACATTTTACGCCATAATTGATGTAAAATATACAAAACCTGGGAGTGATACGGGACCTTGATTGGGTGAATCTAAATAAAGGAAAGCATAAAGATAGCA
>NC_051404.1:30175861-30175981 GCF_015228065.2 Penaeus monodon
AACGTGACACGTGAAGGTGGATCAGTTCGGATTGATACCCAAATCCCCATCATGCGAGACAGGGAGATCTGCCGTATCATGTTGTCATGTTGTGCGATAGATATACAATCCCTTGAGTAC
>NC_051404.1:30176018-30177336 GCF_015228065.2 Penaeus monodon
TATGCATATACTTTTTTCCTGATTTTGCTTATTTTGGGGTTTCTAATTCTGGATTCGTAAGTAGTCTTTGTTTACGTGTTTTGTGATTTATGTTGATATTTGTGTCTTGGCGAGGTTGTGTTTGCTTATGCGGATAGTGGCGTTGTTGTTTATGTGTGTATTTAGGTTATTTTGCATAAAGTAGAAACAAAAAGATAATAGCAGAAAAAGATGAAATAACAAAAACCCGAGATTTCCGCTTTCATTGAATATTTTGTTGTATTCTTTTATTTGAAATACTCGACTACACGCGAAGGTTCCAGTAATATCCATTATTCATTTTCTTTGCTTGTTTTTTTATTGAAGTCGTGGCGGCGTATCTCTGAAGGGTGTAGTGTAGCCTTATGTCTTCTCTCCTTAAAGCTGAAAGTGGCCTGTCTCTCTCTCCCAGTATGGTTTCTTGTGCTGGAGAAAGAAAACGATATTCAAGCTTTGTTATCGTTTATATTTCGGTGGAAAATAGCTGCAGAGAATTGACGGAGAGCGTCAATATAATATAAAAAGTAAGAAAAAAAATCTGTTCTGAACATCAACACTTAGCATGTTGTGGTATGTAAGGGCGACATGATGCCTCTGTGGATATATGTACATCCGGGCATAGAGACATTTTTATGAAAAGAGCAAGAGATATTTGAGGTATATACCTAGTGCCTTATCTGAAAATAAACGTTATGAAAATGGGCAAATCACCTCCGTCATTGTGAAGAGTGTAGCGAGATATTACCTCAGACAAAGGTAAAGTAGACGGTTTACATTGACTCGGACTGGACAGTTAACTACGCTTGGCTGTATTTTCAGTTCCATTCTCGATTTCTTTTTAGGGGAAAACTGTTTTTTAGGGGAGAAAGGCTGCGTAAAGATCCGTGAAGGTACATATCGTGGGAGTACTTGATGGGAAAAAATAGGTAAAAAAAAGGTCGCCTCTTGTCAAATGCGAAATATGCTTTAAGTAGAAGTAGATAAGTGATTTGGATTTTGGTTAAATGTAGAGTAGATAAGAAGGGGAAAATTGGCTATAGTTACGAAAACTATATATGTAAAAATGCAGTGAACAACGGAAGGCCACTGTACAAAGTAAGTAAAGGACAATAAAGGATTTTTTTACACACTGGTAAAGGATTATGATAACTGTTTTTTGTCTCTTGTTGAACATCTTTAGATATTTGCAGTTACATAGAGTTGTGTATCCATTTTATTAGAGACCAGAAGTGAGAAAACGGGCTGTTCAGCTGTTGTGAAACTCTCTGTGGGTGTAAAAGTGGAAGGATGATGGAAGAAC
>NC_051404.1:30177379-30178025 GCF_015228065.2 Penaeus monodon
ACGCGTATTTTGCATATAATTGGACTTTTCCATTTCATAATTAACGTATTAAAATGCTTAGGTACACGTGATGTGAATGTATGTAAAACCCCGCCAGATCATATCATATCATCATTGGTTTTCGCAATTGATTATTATACAGATAATTTCCAGTGCGTTGGCCGATCCTGCGAGCCTTGCAATTAGTATTAGCGACCAGTATTGATGAGCGACGGCATATCGGCAGCTAATTGGTATTTTGAGACTCGAAATCATAGTCCTTGAGGGCAGCTTCGTGCTTAGAATAACGAATGAGTTTAACACGACAAATGCAAATATAATGTTTAACGTGGGTACTGTACCTAGAGGTCGGCTTTGTTGTGAAGTCTCGGGCGTCGGTACTTTTCCCGACAGGTCGAAGCGGTGCTTGACGGGGCTAATGCGAGTGCCTGTAACGACGGCTTTGGTAAAGTGCATGTCGCTTTAGACAGGACCTAACACACTGTGATATATGAGGCTAAAAAAAGGTAAACGCAATTCGGTCCTCCATCACAGTACTGCACTTTGGGATCCGTTGCGAAGCGTCTGTGTACCGGCGTGAAGTGCTTCCCCCTTTTTAGAGAGCGGATTACGACAGGCTAATCCGCTAATGCTAGCAACAAAGTGA
>NC_051404.1:30178066-30178199 GCF_015228065.2 Penaeus monodon
CAATAGCAGTTTTACGCCCGACCTCCGGCATGTGAGAGAAGCGAGATCTGAGAGACTCGTAGATTTACCGACAGCTGTTGAAATTGCTCTGCTTCAAAGGCTTGCTTACCTAAAGTCACGAGAGAGTGTAGGA
>NC_051404.1:30178229-30178422 GCF_015228065.2 Penaeus monodon
GTGGGGGGGAGGTAAGGGGAGTCTGATGAGCATACAAAGAGTTGTTGATTGTGGAATTTGGCTTCCGAACAGGGGATTTTCCGACCTAGACGAGATAAAAGAAAGGGGGAGGGATATATTAGGGTGTATTAGGCTAAATTGATATATGTATTCCTGTTTTTCTTCTAAATATCAGTTATTTATATAGTCCCCT
>NC_051404.1:30178487-30178628 GCF_015228065.2 Penaeus monodon
TATCAAATGAAAAGACGACTGTCGACTTTTGATGATAGGCCTATAAGAGAGAGACCTAAGTATGCCTCATTTAGAAATCGTGGCGAGTCGTATGGCGCGCCAGATAACCCCTGGAGGCCAAGGACGAGATCAGCCTCTCTG
>NC_051404.1:30179281-30179385 GCF_015228065.2 Penaeus monodon
AAATGTAAAGAAACAGCGAGGACGCAATAAGAACTGAAAAGGGAAGAAGAGAAAGGATATTTTATTCACTCTCGGGTTCCTTCACATCGCGGAAGTGGCTCTGG
>NC_051404.1:30179579-30179908 GCF_015228065.2 Penaeus monodon
AAGGTAAAAGGTGGCAAGGCGAGTGAGAGATGGTGCAAGATGAGCCACCTACGAGATCATGAGGAGGCTGCATCTCCCGCTTATCCCCCCGTGACGTGTCTTCACTCTTGGTTAGGACTGACTCGGATGGAGGATGCGGAGGAGGGGGGAAGGAAGGGGGAGGAGGGCGGAGAGGGGAATGGAGGAAGGTGGAGAGGAGAGTGAAGCGGGGTGGAGAGGAGGGTGGAGTGGGGTGGAGAGGGGCGTAGGACTTGTGATCACACGGGAACTGATGCTTTTAGGAGCAAGAGAGAAAAAGCACGCGCGTGGAAAGGGAGTTTCTGATATGC
>NC_051404.1:30180009-30181188 GCF_015228065.2 Penaeus monodon
TGACACGAAATAAGCATGTGGCTGTGAGAAAGTGCTTGAGTATTTAAGGAAGAGAAAGAGAGAGTGTATGTGAGAAAAAAATAATATATGTGAGAGATAATGAGTGAGTATATGTGAGAGAATGTTGGCGAGTGAGTGTATGAGAAAAGGTCAGTAAATGAGAGACGGAGAAGGAATGAATATGGAATACGTATATGTGAATAGTTCACGTGTTTGTATTAATATATCTGTTGTATGATACACCAATAACTGTCCTCACATTGCCCTCAGCTTCATAATTAAATTCCACAAACCTTGTTCTTAATGACACCAAATTTGGCACCGACTGGGGAGTCACCTATGATGCCACAATAAACAGGAAACTAGGATTTCTTTTGTCATATCAGGGCAATAGTAACTTCTATTTTCCGCACCAAGTTCCAGCAGATGCCAGGCTGCTGCCGTAAAGTTGGGCTGTTGTCACATAAACGAAGCTGGGAATGAAATGTATCGAAATATCGCAAAGTTTTTTACGGCGCGGGACCTTTGTGTCGCGTAAGTTTTGCAGTGTATTCTTAATGTCTCCGTATTATCGTATTTTTTCTTCTCATGCGAACCTGCATTGATAAAATGATTAGGATTCTCGCAACGCCAGACCTCGCCACACGCGTGTGATTAATCAATTTAGCCTACGGCATCTGGGGATATCATGTAACGCGTCTTTTCATTATCGCGAGGGGTCGTCTACGCCGCCCTGTGTTGGTCACGTCGTCACTTTTTCCTTTGCTTAATTTAGTTTTAGACCGAAAAACGTTTAACAAAACTTTGACGGTAAACGTTTTCTCGTTGAGATGCGGTCTCTACTCGCCACGACAGGGTCCCCGACCGCCCGGCAGCATCTGCGACTTCTTTCTCTCGTCGTAGAGACCGCACATTAGTCACCGAATCGCCCCTACAAACGGATAGTTTAATCAGCGTTCCTTACAAGCGATGACTCATACGCAGGGCCTCCCTTGAATGGTTAGTCATCACCCTCCCGTTCTCTTGTTCATCGGTCCTCCCCCTCTTTCTCCCCTTCTTTCTCCCCCTGCGCATTTCTTCAATGGCCTGTCATCTCCCCTCCTCCCGCGCCGGAGTTTGTTAACCAAGTTGGCCTCTTCCTCATACATTTATTCGCGTACTCTCTCCCCACCCCCACGT
>NC_051404.1:30181410-30181506 GCF_015228065.2 Penaeus monodon
AGCACGTCATTATTCGGGGTTGCTGTTTTTGATGAGCCGTCTTCACCTCCTGTCTCCTACCATGTCATTCAAGTCCTTCTCTCTCCTATCCACTGC
>NC_051404.1:30181827-30182229 GCF_015228065.2 Penaeus monodon
TATCCTTCTGACATTTCCATCCTACTCACACTCTTCAAAGTGTTTCTTCTCACCACGGATCCCAGGTATTTAAATTCATCCACCCCTTTCCGTTCTGCGCTATTCAGTCTTACTGCTTTGTCTTCGCGATATCTGAGCATCCGTTTACCACACACGTCAAAGCCTTTTTTAGCACGCGGTTCCTCCTTCACCTCCTGCAGACACTCGTAGGATGTATTAGGGAAGAAGCGAATATTCTGTCGATCGAAGTAATTCACCTTGCCTTGCCTTGGATCTTCTTTTCCCGAATTATCGTTTCTGTCTGTTTTCTGAGGTGCCTCCCATGACTCGGCTGGGAAAGGAATCACTCATGGCGCTGGGTGGGGCGAGGGGGGACCGAACGAAGTACAAATTTTCGACTTT
>NC_051404.1:30182799-30183286 GCF_015228065.2 Penaeus monodon
AGCCTGTTCTTATCCACCTTTTATCATCGTTTCTCTTGTTTCTCTTCTTCAGATTCAATCTCCTTTTCTGCACTGTAATGGGGCTCTCATAAACAGTATGGCACGCTTTCGTGACACTTGACATCCGACATTTGACATTTTTGCATTACCTGGTCATCATTCGCAGACACCTTGTACTTACGTCTGTGTCAGCGCCGTCATTTCGTCGAGGACCAATATATCTACCTGTCATTCAGTCGCTCAGGTGCTGGAGGAAAATCAATCTCTCGGGAGAAGAGAGAATTATTCGTTGGTAATTATGTGAGCGAAAATGACGTGGACAAGAATGTGTGTTTCTTGGTTCACGGGTTTATGGACGTCGGGAGGAAGCATGTCAGTCACAGCTGTTTTTTGTCGTTTTTATGTTTGTTTTTTCCTTTGTCGGTCGAGGGAAGGTCACTTGTTTGGTGTGTGGTAGTGCAACGAGCAGGAGAAATCATGATTGAAG
>NC_051404.1:30183798-30184147 GCF_015228065.2 Penaeus monodon
CTTATTTCTTATAATGTTAATATTCCAGTGTGTCCCCCTCTCGTCTTACACATACATTAAAGTAACTCCATATTTCTGCATCTTCCTTGGCATTCCCCAAACGCCCTTTGTTATCCCTTTCCCTCCTTCAACCCTCGAAGGAAAAGAGAAAACTCTCCTATCACACCATGAACTCCAACCATGCAAAAACACAGCGTCGTCAAGAAGTGCATGACAAGTGGCGGTGGTCAGGCACGTGCTCTGAAGGTGTCTCTCAGGTCAGGTGGAGGCGCCGCGGTGCTGAGCCTGTGTGTGCAAGGTAACGAGACACCCTCGGAGCTCAGCCTCGACCGGTTATGTGGGCGGGGGT
>NC_051404.1:30184524-30184615 GCF_015228065.2 Penaeus monodon
CCATACGGTGTTATTTTCCGTAAGGCCCCTCCTTTGATTTGTAGCGGTGTGTGTGACGGAAGATTTATGTGGTTTGTGTGGCGACGCCGTG
>NC_051404.1:30184680-30184863 GCF_015228065.2 Penaeus monodon
GTGGATAAAAGAATTGTTTGTGCTGTCAGGTCATCCGGTGGACATTGGGGATTTTTTTGGTTTGTAAAAATATTTGGATTGTCTGTTCATCTATTGAATGCAAGTGTTTTTTATCTTTCTTTTTTGATCCGCTGTAATTGGATAGTTGCATCACTCGATGGCTATGAATGGCTCGGCTTGTGG
>NC_051404.1:30185040-30185437 GCF_015228065.2 Penaeus monodon
GTTTCCCCAGCCCTCTTCCTCCTCCACCCCCCTATCCCTGTCCGTGTCACGTGCCGCCCCCACTCGATCTGCTCTGCAGCCAGCCCTTATGGCTACGTTAAAAACCTCCCGACGCCCACGATATATCCCCCAGATATTCGTGTCCGGAGGGTCCGATATCCCCGCGTAGGATTAGGGGCGTGGCGTCCGCTGTCTTTCCCCTTGGAGGTCCTGTGAGGGAAGCCACGCCCCCGAAAGGACAGTGTTTTCCTCGATATGGATGACGGTTCGTTTAAGGCGGCGCGGTTGGCTGTCTGCGGTCGCCGGTGCCCCCCCCCCCCTCGGGCGCACCCAGGCCGTCGCCGGTTGGAGGCGGTTGCTCGTGCACGGCTACGGGGACAGACATGTGGGTGCAGAG
>NC_051404.1:30185514-30185880 GCF_015228065.2 Penaeus monodon
TTTTTTCCGCCTCACATCTTAGGCACGCGTAACAGTGTTCTTCTAGACACTGGAGCTTATAAAAACTTTGTCACGAAAAAAAAAATCATGAGCGGAAAAGATCGGCTTTCACAGCTCACAATTCAGATATGTGGAGCAGATTCTCGGCTTAAAGCAACGTACGGGAGAAAAAGTTCTCAAGGTTCGATTGTCTGTTTGGCACGCAGTTTATGGCCGAGTACAAGATGATCTTGGACTTCGGAAAAATGGAGTGTTACTTTTCATCTGGCAGAGACCAATACATGGTACTCTTGTTTAATTTGCAAAGGTTGTTCATGCAACAACTATAACCCTACGTTGCCTAATGAATGAAAACGAAGAAGTAGG
>NC_051404.1:30186512-30187582 GCF_015228065.2 Penaeus monodon
TCCACCGCCGCCCACCCATTCATACACCACCCACTGGCTGAATTCAGTGTACGAATGCGTCAGGTAGCGAAGTGTAAGCTGAAACATGAGGTCCATTCAGACGAAACGCCCCCTTTCGAAACGGCGTCACGAGCTCTGTGTCACCTGCGAACAATTTCGAGGATTAAGGACAGATACATAGATATGTTTTTTTTCTGTTTTTCTATTTTCTTTCTTTTTGTAATGGGAGGATTTTTTTTCTTTGAAACGATTTTTTTTCTATATTTCTTTCTTGTTTTTTTCTCTTTATTAACGAGAAGGAGCTTTTTTATATTTTCCATTTTTTTCTTAATGGACACGATGTTTTTTTTCTTATTTGCTTCTTTTTTTCATTTTTCTTTTTTCTTTTTTTCTTAATTTTTCTTTATTCTTTTTTTCTTCATTTTTTTTCCATCCTTTTCTCCTTGTTTTCCTTTCTCCTAACGCGAAGGAGGTAAGAATGGTAAGAGATTTTATCCCTAAGTCTCTGCAACGTCACATTCCGGAAGTCATGGCCGCTTCGTGTCCGGATTACAGGTGTTGCCTAAGACGGTCACGGTAAGCACCCTGGGCCATGCGCGCACACGTACACATGCATTCACGTTTCGCTGACACATGTACGCACGTACAGGGTGGATAGGCGTATGTGGAATGGATAGTACAGAGATTTTATTTGAATTTGGAAGGGGTATGTGTAAAGGGTTAAAAAATAGGATGTGTATATGAACTAGATTATAAAAGATAAAAATGCAACACGGAAAAAAAATATGAATGTCAGTTCGCCCATAATGGAACTTAACAAATATGTGAATTTGACGTAGAGGATATTACATTTGCACATGTGAAAGCGTCCGCCATCTATCATCGATGGAAATGGCTATTCATGACTTTGAGCGGAAAATGGAAGCTACACTCGCTGTGATGGAGTAGACGCACTTACGCATCGTGAGCTGGTTACGCTTGGCTGTGACGGCGTGACGGCATGGTCCGGATTTTTTGCTTTTCTCTCGATGTTCCATTTTGTCTGTCTGATTGTCTGTGTGTGAGTGTGT
>NC_051404.1:30188008-30189704 GCF_015228065.2 Penaeus monodon
GAAGTGGAAATTTCAGATACAGCATCAGTCCGCGAACTTCACCGACCAAACGCACACCGGCCTTCGTTCACATCCTCTCCCAGGTCATTTCGCCAGCGAGGTCGGCTCATTAGAGGGCATTACTAGCGGAAATTTATTGTACTAAACCTGCCCATCCCTCGTGATAATCAGGTACTCAAATGGCACCGTGTTTGGGCCGTTAAAGTGCCGTAGTTTTGCACGCTGATCTTAAAATGGCGATCGCTTGCATGTATTGGATTTCGGTTAAAGTACATGTTGTTGGTAATACTAGTGTTTTTTTTTTCGTTGTTGATGCTGTTTTTTCCTTTCTTTTTCTCTTTTAGTATGTAACCCAAGTGGTGGTCGAAGGCAATACTAGTACTTTTGAGTTGGTGAGTTCAGTATTGGATGTGGGTAATACTGGCATTTTTGATTGGATTAATATTGAAGATGGGCAATACTGTTATATTTAATGGATGAGGACTGTATTGGGTACGGATAATACTTGAAATTAGCATTGGATATAAGTAATGATAGAATTTTTAATACGTGACCCTCGCGCTGGTCATTCGTGAAAACAGTGTAGGTTATAAGTAAGCCAAGTGTAAGTTATGGATAATCCTAATGCTATTCATAGGTAAGCCTCGTGTCGAGTGCAGATCAGCCTAGTGCAGACAGGTAGATTACTGGGGTGAAATTACGAGTCCCGGCAGTCAGCTGTGGTGCAGTAGTTCCCCCTATTCCTGTCACATATATATCGATCTGGGTGGGTGGGGCTGGTCCCTTTACTCTGAACTCTCCGCAGTTTTTTTTCCATTTTCACTTTCAGCCCTTGGCTCTCTACCCTCCCCCCCCCCACCGCAATTACCTCGTTCAATACTCTTTTTTTCGGCCGTTTCCACCCTCGACTAGTCTTCTCGTCCTCGGATTTCGGCCTCGTGTGTTGTTTTGGATGTATATCTATTTCCACGGAGTCAATTTCTCGTAAAGAATTTTACGCGTTTAGATGATACGTTGCGCTTCTCTTCGGTGGCAGCCAAGTGTTCGTAAAAAGGATAATTGCTACCTAATTTGCCTCATCTAATTGCCATAGCTAATTACTTATTCCGAGACTGTTAACTGGACGGCATTTTGCAATTAGCAGGACGCAGGAGAGACGAGAATAATGCAGCGCGCCTGAAGTCTGTATTGGATATTTATATATTTACGAGTTGGTAATTACAGTGCACTAGTTGGGGTCGTTCTCATGAAGTCCGTTGGTTCCTGGTCGGCGACGGTGTATAGCTAGGGAGCTGAAGTTCACAGGCCACCAGTCGATGTATCTGAAATTCACAGTTTTTGAAATTTGCGTCTGAGGTTCACTTTTATTTTAAGTTTACTAGCCTGAAGTATATGTCAGCTTATTGAGCTGTATTTCGAGTATCTGAAATTCACAAGCCGAGAAAAAGTCCGAGATTCTAAAGTTCGGGGTAAGTGATCGAATCATACGAGTCTCTTGAATGATTCAAATTTGCACTCTCTGAGCTCCTCTTTGCGAAATCCCGTTTTCGCAGAGGCTCAGCATGGCATGACAGTACCTGATGCAATCTCGTCGTAAGAGCTAAGTGATGTTGAGATGTGACGGCTGGAAGGGAGAAAGACCGCTTCCAGGGAGGGACATCTGGAGTGGCAGCCCGGGAGAGAGAACAGAGGAGAG
>NC_051404.1:30189823-30190483 GCF_015228065.2 Penaeus monodon
AGGGAGAGCTGTCCGTTTCGTAGCTTGACAGTGCTGTGTTGAGATAAATCATTTAGAACCCGGCGTTATCGCGTTTATCCATAATTCACCGTATCGTCATCCTTCGACGTTCTTTCCCTCGAATTTCTTCCCCTCGACTTTTCTCTCTTCGATCCACCTTCCTTCAACCATTTTCCCCCGACTCTCCTCCCCCCGTTCTTCCTTCTCTGGCCTCTTTCCCTCGACCTACTTCCTGGCCTCTTTCCCTCGATCCTCTTCCCCCCAAACGACATCCCCTTATACCCTCTTTCCATCGACCTACCTCCCCTCGACCTTCTTCTTCTCATCGCTCCTCCCTGGACTCTCATGCCCTCGACCCCCCTATCGGGACTCTTGCCCTCAACCCTCCTCCCTTCGACCTCCTTCCCCTACCTCCCTTTAGACTCATTCCCTCTGCCCTGTCCAACTCGACCTTCGTCCCCCCTCGACTTTCTACCCGTCGACCCTCCTCCCTTTGCTCTCTTCCCCTCGACCTTCCCCAACTCGACCTTCGTCCCCTCGACCCTCCTCCCTACACCTTCTGTCAGGCCCGTGTCTCCCCTCGAGCACCGTCACTCGGAGTACACATCACTATTTTCCTCTGCACCATTTCCTCCCCATTTTCCAGTCTTTCCCTTTTCG
>NC_051404.1:30190662-30190920 GCF_015228065.2 Penaeus monodon
TTTGGCGCATCCTTCCCTCAGGCTCCTCCTCCCTTCTCGTATGTCTTCCTTAACATCATCATCGGCTTTAATTCCATGTCTCGTTCATCCTCATTTGCCGGCAACATGTCCTTCACCCTTCGCCTTTCTCCCTCTTCAGTTCGTGATAAACAATTAGTGATGAGGGCTGTACAGGGACTCGGGCCCTTTGCCTTATTAATGAAGCTAATGAGCCTCGCCTATTTTCCTTAACACACACATATGATAGGTGTGTGTGTT
>NC_051404.1:30191177-30191300 GCF_015228065.2 Penaeus monodon
GCGGCGAGTGTGACTTGTAGCATCGCGGACGCCCCCTTCAGCCTCTCCTCCAGGACGCTGAAGCACATGTTTCTGAACAGCCTCGAGCCAAGGTTGTCTGGCGCACTTGGGCGTCGTTCTTGC
>NC_051404.1:30191710-30191913 GCF_015228065.2 Penaeus monodon
TTTCGTCTGTTCCGCTCATCCTTCCAGAAGCTTATTACCTCGCGCGCTCTCTTTATTCTCCCTCTTCTCCCCAGCCATCAAATCCGAGTAAGTAATTAATCAAAAAACGAAAAAAATAGGATAATCCACTAAAATTACACAAAAAGGAAGAAGTGAGAGAAAAAAAAAGCCAAGGCGGGGTCGGGTGTGGGCGGCAGGAGACT
>NC_051404.1:30192732-30193645 GCF_015228065.2 Penaeus monodon
ATGCCCTCTGCTTCTGTGCCTACGACAATAGCCCATTGCTGTTTTCCCGTAATCACCATTCATTTCACAACGAAATTACGTCTGAAAGGATCTCTGTCTCCTCCTCCTTGCCAAGAGCGGCATAAGCACGAGTTCAGCCGCTCGTACACTTTCCGGGGCGCAGCGCGGACGGCTTAAAGAGCGAGTCAATTACAGCACGAGAGCAGATCTCGCGAGGGCGCCCCCCCCCCATCTGGGAGTGCTCCTCACGGCCCGTGGGGGACGCTTGGACAAATTAAAAGGGAATTTTTTTAGCCGCTGTTGTGACGAAAATGAGTGAGGAATGAGGATTTGCTAGGTGTAAGATTGTAGCATAGTTGGATTTGTAATAGATTTTTTTTCTTACGTGTGTCGCAGATATCATTCGAATGACATTTCACGTGTATCAACATTTGCAATTATCCATGCTTTCGCACACATTTTTTTTTCTGTTTGCTATTTGTCATAAGTAGTTAAACAATGTGATTGTAACACACAAAATTTTACATACATTGCAATATATAACTATGATTATGGATGTGTGTGTGTTGTGTTGTATTGTGCAAGTTCGTACATGTACTCACGGACACATATTTCTTTCCCTTCCCCCTCTATTGTTCCTTGGGTTTGCGCTCTCGAGAAAATCACATAATCCCAATTCGCACTTTTATTCCTCGCCGCTGGTTCCCCCTCTCTGCCACTTTCTTCCCTTCTTCCAGCCACTTTCCCCTCTTTCTGTCATTATCCTACCCTTTCCCCTCCTCTGCCTCCCCTCCTCTTCTCCCCTTCTCCACCTTCCCCCCTTTCGTTTAAGTCTCCCCCTCGCAATCAATGGCCTTTCATTTTGGTTTTCACAAAGCGTCTGGAAATGCTCCCGTATCACTAGCCTGCGTCC
>NC_051404.1:30193964-30194176 GCF_015228065.2 Penaeus monodon
TCCCATTTCATATCTTACCCAGTTGCTTTCCTCTTTCTCCCTCTTTTTCTCTTCCTCCCTTACTTTCTCTCCCTGTTTCTTCCTCTCCCATTTGGTTTCCTGTCTCTCACACATCCTCCTTCTTCGTGTCCCTCCCTTTTCCTTCGCCATTTTCTACGTGATTTTTTCTTTGTCCTTCTCCTCTGCTCCTATGCTTTCATTCGTCTTGGGTG
>NC_051404.1:30194333-30194438 GCF_015228065.2 Penaeus monodon
TCGCCTTTCTTCCCAATTCCACCCTTTCCGCTTAACTCATTTCTTCCATCTACTTCCATTCTCCCATTTGGTCCTCCCTCTTCCTGATTCATTCATCAAGCGTTA
>NC_051404.1:30194629-30194735 GCF_015228065.2 Penaeus monodon
CCCCCCAAGTACGAAAGGACAGTAGCAACGCCCCCCCCCCCCCGGCGAATGGTATGTCAGGTAGCCAATCTTTCGCAGATGTTTACCGCTGTGACTGGCCGGGTTG
>NC_051404.1:30195498-30195703 GCF_015228065.2 Penaeus monodon
AATTTAATCTACCCAATAGAACACAACTCTTGATGATATATATATTCGCTCTCGTCACGTCAGTTTAGATGAGAAAGTATTTGATTACTTACAATATTAATTTTGAAGGAGAAAAAAACACATTAAGAGAGTCGTCTTTGAAGTTGGTTGCCGTGGGTGATGGCGGGTTCATGTTTTATACTTTGATGTTATATTTTTTAGCTCA
>NC_051404.1:30195760-30195909 GCF_015228065.2 Penaeus monodon
CCCTTGTTTGTCTACCGAGTGAGATCAGGCACCTCGCACAAAGCCCGCCCGCGCCTCTCTCTCAGCTCGCTCTGAAATGGCGCAGAGAATAATAAACATGAATAATTGGCCCCCTTGTTCACTCAGTCACTGACATTTATTCTCTCGCT
>NC_051404.1:30196191-30196298 GCF_015228065.2 Penaeus monodon
TTTACGAATGAATGCTAATGTGGGAAGAATAACTAATCATTTCTCGTTATGTCTTGCAGGTACGTACATGGCTGTTGGTGGCGGGGTGAGTACAGGCGGAGGACATC
>NC_051404.1:30196407-30197756 GCF_015228065.2 Penaeus monodon
CGCCCGCGCTGAATAGTTGTAATTATTCGTAAAATCATTGATCAAGACGATGCATAAGTTACCGAGGGAGCATCAGTAATTATTAGTAAAAGATAAAGATATTTTTGTTTCGGACTTTGGAATAAAAATAAATATTTTCAAAGGCTAAGATGACGATTTTTCGACTTTCATCTTCACTGTTAATGGAAGATGTTTCACATATATGAAATTAATTTAAAAAGTTAGTGTTTATTTAATACTGTGTCATTCTTTGGTTATAATCTCAGAGAATTTCATAATTAGATGCCATATTTTCAATCGTTACGTGAGAGGCGAACGAGAGTCAAGATGAAAACATGTTTTGACATTTTCCGATGAATCTTACAAAATCATTTTTTTATGGCGACAATAGTTGGTTTTGGTGCCTTCTCCTATTTTATGTAAAAAGAAAAACTAACAATAGATAATTTTTTCATAAAAGAATGTGTTTCAAACCTAGAGATCAGGAGTTTTAGATCAGGAAGATATCGAAGGGTATATATTTTTTTTTACTTCATAATTAAGAAATACAAAAGGATGAGAATGAGATTTGCTTCTTCCAGTGAGCTTTAGGGATTTTAAAATTTACCGGTCTAACGTGAAGTAACAAATCATGATCGAGGACCTATCAGAGGCCCTGTCTATCTTGGGAATCCTGGCCAATCAGTGATAAGAGAGGAGGTTAGCCCCGCCCACATACCATGAAGCAACCAATCAGAGCGGAGGCGTAAAATTAATTCCATTATATCTTCGGTGACCGACCAACGGAAAAGGAAAGTAATTCAATTGCTGTTTAGTTCAAGAAAGTTTACTATGGCAAAAGCGACTTTTAAGAGAAAAAAAAGTCTCTCTTTTTCAGTTTCTGAGATAAAATTAATCCGACGTTGCCAGTTAGCAGTTTCCCGAAGTATCTTTCCAGGAGAAGTTGTAATGAGAACCCATTTGAAGTTTACGAAGCCTCGCAGAAAATTCACAAGTGTCCTATTTGCCGACGGGGGCGAGACGTAGACGGAGGGGGAAGGGGGAAATTACCCCGTGGGTTATTTTTTATACAAACTCTCCCACAGGTAGATGGAAATACGTATGAGTTAAACAGGTGACAGTAGAAAAGTAGAAGAGGGAAATGAGGAATAATGATGTACTGATGGGAGTAGTGTAATGACCGAGGATATTCTTGATTGCGAAGGTCTGGAAAGTGGGTTAGGAAACGAATTGAAGAAGAAAGTACTAAAAGATGCAAAGGGAAATGAGAAGATTGCGAGGAAAATAGCGATGGATGTGATGCCAGGTATGTTCGAGGGAATGTTTTTCGCTCATTATTTTGATAAATG
>NC_051404.1:30198138-30198446 GCF_015228065.2 Penaeus monodon
GAGCCTAACACACTCTATACCTTGGTTCTGCATCAAGGTTTCGATAAGAAACCATTATTTGTATAACGAAGAATGCATAGGGCTCGCATTGCTGCCCGTTATAGAGCGTGTCGGAAGCGTGCTATTTTCAGATCGATTGCAATTATTCCTGTTAAGTCCGGGTCGCGCATTAATATTCATTTCTGTTTTCCATTTCTCGCCCTGTCTTACTCAGTCCGCCCACTTTGCCATACGTTGTTTTTCTTCATAGCTCTTTTATTTTTGTCATGTTCATTATTGGTATCGTTATCATGATTATTGTCTTTTCA
>NC_051404.1:30198720-30199207 GCF_015228065.2 Penaeus monodon
TTTTTTCCTCTTGAATACATCGTTGCCATGCCTCATCCTACCCATCGACCAGCAGTGTTACCATACCCGTAGCACCGTAATCAACACGCACAGGCACATGCATATTGCTTAAATGAAAAAAAGTTAAGTTCATGATTTTTTTTGAGGGTCGAGAATCTTCGTCATGTGTGTCAATCATGCCGTCAGATTTCAGAGCATTTGTGATTAGGAGACCATCACTGGATTCAGTTTTTTTACTCTTTCTCTCTGTCTAAGAGAATTTTGATGCACCTGTATGTCTATCAGGATTTGGTTAGAAGCTTTTTGACTTGTACAGATACAAATCCTCTTATGCATAAGCGTTTTAAAGGTGAACACTTCTTTCTCTTACAAACCAGGTCGTTACGTAGTTTTCTGTTTGAAGTTATTTTAGGGTATGAATTGTTAATATTTACATAGTGATTTACGTGTGATTGTGGCCGGTAGAGCGCGCAGAGATCGAGTTAAT
>NC_051404.1:30199424-30199636 GCF_015228065.2 Penaeus monodon
TGTGTTTTCATCGCCTCACCTCTCCTCCAGTGCTCTTCGAACAAACCGAGCGACAGCCCACACTCCGAATATGACCACTTGGGTATGCATGAGTGCGTGTGTGCGGTAGGCCGACGCGCTGAGAATGCTTAGGACGGTTATGCACGGTGTAGGCCTACTCAGATAAGATTTATAACGTTTCTGAGGATGTAGATAAGTTATGCATGGAAAGG
>NC_051404.1:30199835-30199900 GCF_015228065.2 Penaeus monodon
TTTTTCTTTATTTGTATATTTGTAAATTTGTGCGTGTAAAAGGTCTTCATGTGCATATTCTTACA
>NC_051404.1:30199928-30200157 GCF_015228065.2 Penaeus monodon
CAAGCACATTAAGCGTAAAGATTACCGTTCACTCGAGGAAAATGTTACAAATTTGCCAGCGTCCACGTTTTCTTTACATGTCCGTGATGTCAGTTTGATCTGTCAGCATCATTTTTTATCCCTTGACATTATTTAAGACTGAATATAACTTACAAACAGGCGTGTGTGTCTGTTTTGTGACAACACAAAACCGTTATGAAAGCATTCACAGAAACAGTGCATGCAGAAA
>NC_051404.1:30200211-30200836 GCF_015228065.2 Penaeus monodon
AAAAAATAATACGTACAAAAGAAGTTTCTCCTTTCCTTGTATTTTTGGCAGAAGTACAAGATGAACAGACACACCAACATTATTGTTTTAGATAATGACCGTCTTTTGTTCCGAATTTTTTCGTTATATAAATGCGATATATACAAAAACAAGAAAACACGCTCTTCCAAACTTATTTCCCAAATCCCGCCAAGACATCTGAAGCCTTTCGAAAACCACTCCAGGAGGTGCCAGCCAGCCTCAAGCAACAAGATCTGGAGTGTATGTATAGCGCTTATCTCGTCGGTCCATCTGACGTAAAGTTTCCGCTCAAGAGTAGCGGAGAGACTCGCTTGCGGCTGAAGAGCGTGTGTGGCGGAAAAGCGCTCTCCGCGTCTGCCTCGTTCTCTCGCTATCTTTATTGTGACGTGTGATAGGGTGGGTGGATGGGGAGGAGGGAGGAGGGGGGGCGAGATGCAGGCACGGGAATCTGGTGATTGGGTGATGTTCTTTCTCAACATTTCTCTTTCCTTCAAGGGTGATCGATTAGTTCTTTTTTTTCTTCTCCTTTTCTTTTCTTTCTGTCTTTCATTTGTTACAAAAAGCGCGTTGGTGTAGCTTGGTACGTCTGTTTCAAATCAATGAG
>NC_051404.1:30200872-30201154 GCF_015228065.2 Penaeus monodon
TCGGGTGGTCTGCATTATTACAGATGCCTTTTTATTCATGGTGGGTTCAGTGTAATGCTGTTGATAATGACACATGCAAGCAAAATGTTACGTACTCACGGGCGTCATGCTGCGTGACGTAACTAGACTGCTCTCACACTGTCAAGTGTTTTCTCTGCGTTTCTCTCCATCATTCTTTGAGTCCTTTTTCTCCTCGTGTGTGTGTCATTTGTTTTGCTTTCGAAATGTGATGACTTCTTATTCGATTTTCCTTTTTTCGCTTTGATGTGTTTGTGAATATTG
>NC_051404.1:30201523-30202498 GCF_015228065.2 Penaeus monodon
ATTACTTCCCGACGATAATATCATTTAGTAAACACGTAATTAGGTATCGTTAATCATGGCAGGTAATGAATGAGACAGCTAGTACACGTTGACATTGTTGGCTAAAAGAATTTTTGTTTCGCGAATAGTCTGTCGTGTTATTTTGTTATTGATGCTGATAAGTTGTTATTTTTGATGTTGATGTCTTCTTGTTATTGGTGTGTTTGTTGTTGATATTGATATTCCTTGTTGATGATGATGAAAGTTATTGTTAGTGATGATGGAATGTTCTTGTTATTGATATTCATATCTTGTTATTGATGAAATGTTATTGTTACTGATGGCGAAATATTTTGTTATTGATGCTGGTATATCTTTGGTGCTAACATTGACATGATTTTTTTGTTGTTGTTGATGGTGTAATGTTCTTGTTATTGATGCTGATATATTTCTGCTCGTGATGCTACCGATGCTACTGCGATTATGGTGATAGGATTACCATTGCTGATCGTTCGAAGATCTAGCGATGATAAGGATAATTGGATTTTAAATGATGGCGTCGGCGAAATTGTTACGAGCCGTAGTATAGCACAATGTTTATCTGATTTAGATTTTATCCTGTCCATAATATCATTAGATGATTCCGACCGTAATAGGAGTGAACTAATATCATCATCGTTAATGAGAATATATGTAAGTAGGCCTATTATTTTAAGTACGGCGGTTCCATACGTAGCGCTTTTGCGCTAGATCGTACCCCCAGGTTGCAAGCGCTAACCAGCAGGTGACCGTAGCAGCTATAGTACCCGGATCGAGTATGTGCAATCTACATGCTAATCTTCGGGTTGAAAGCAAGGTTGAGAATTGCAATCGAGCCGAGATATTGATTGACTGATTGGGACGCTGGAATTGCATTTACAAGCTTGGATCTCAAACCGCCTTGGGATATTCGTCTCTCAGGAGATCCCTTCTGTGATACGAGATGGGATTGATCTG
>NC_051404.1:30202665-30202932 GCF_015228065.2 Penaeus monodon
TTTCGAGATAGTGTGCACTCTGTCCAACTTTGCCCTATTGTTCCGAACTGCGAACTTGGACCGACATGAGCAAACTTTATTTTGACCGCAAGTCCCAATAAAGGTTTCGTTTTTTCATCGCTCGCCGCCATTCCGAAGACGGATGTGTGGTAAAACACTGACAGGGCTTCCGTCGCTCAGAGATCTTTAGGGTTCGAGGAGAAAGAGGGAGAAAGGGAAGGAAGGAGTGAGCAAGTCAGGCAGATAGATAAGAGTGTGTGTGTGTGT
>NC_051404.1:30202990-30203149 GCF_015228065.2 Penaeus monodon
AAAGCAAATAGAAAAATAGGCGATAGATAGAACGGAAACAGAAAAAAAAACATGCACATATTGAGGTAAATAAAACAATAAGTGCATCTAATACTTTATAAAAAAGCAACAACTATAAATCCCTGAGTGAGAAACGGGTGAAAAAAACAGCGCCATGTT
>NC_051404.1:30203240-30203744 GCF_015228065.2 Penaeus monodon
CAATGAATAAAGAGGCGCCTGTCTCTCGTAGCGTCGAGAAAGAGCCTCGTCTGCTTTCACACTTGAAGTAGCAGAGGTAGTGAGCGGGCTCGGTGTGGGCAGACGGACCTCATACTTGGGGATGCTGATAGAGTCACCTACGCAGCTCCTCGCGGCAGAACGACCCTCGTGACTGCTGGCAAACGACTAGCAGGTGTCATACCCAAGTGCCTGTGAGAGCACGACTCACGCTGTCAAAATGGGTTTCGAAGGGGAGGTCGGCTGTAGGGGGTCGTCCAGGTGTTCGTTACAAGGAGAAGACCGGAAGCTGTTTGACTGAACCTGAAAGTGGACAAGAATGCTTGTTCGTTAGACCATTAAAAAATTGCTGTAAGGTAGAAAGAAAGAGGAAGAGAACTAAATAAAGACATACGAATAAGGAATGGAGAAATGAAAGACTGATGCGAATAAGGAATAGAGAAATGAGAATAAAAAAGAAAGAACAACAAAAATCCCCCCCCCCCC
>NC_051404.1:30203766-30204045 GCF_015228065.2 Penaeus monodon
TCGAGAAAAGGGCGGATGGAAGACCAACAAGAGAGGCTGCCGTACACTGATAGGTTTTCGGACGCAATCCAAATAGATAACAACGTGAGGAACTCGGAAACACCGGGCTTTGTTCACAAGTGTTTTCCCGGAAGACGATGAACGAGGAACAAGAGAAACAAGAGGATAAGAGAAACGGTGGAAGTAAACACAAGAAGGACACCGTTACGCATACAGTCTGAACGCACGCACGCACTCACACTATGCTGACAACGGGACAGAGAACAGGGGGGGGGGGGT
>NC_051404.1:30204149-30204249 GCF_015228065.2 Penaeus monodon
TACGCGGACGCCGACAAAGAGACGCACTCACGCCGCGACGGACTGAGCTACGGCAGGAGGGCGCGGCGAGGGAGCGGGGAAGAACTGGGCGGGGCGAATC
>NC_051404.1:30204488-30204653 GCF_015228065.2 Penaeus monodon
TGATGTTTTACTTCATATATTGATGTTTATTATGTATTTTTTATAATATTGTTTGTCATTATTATAGTTTTAGTACTAGTTGTATAATGATAGTTTTCTAGAAATTGAATAATCCCCATCAACAAATTAACATTAACACATTGAGTTCATTCAGTACCAACTCGT
>NC_051404.1:30204694-30205218 GCF_015228065.2 Penaeus monodon
TAACGAGTCCTGTCACTCGTAGTTATTCGTCCTAGTTTGTTATTTCGCGTTTTTGTGAAGGCATTACTTGAAATTACGAGTCACTTGTTATCGCCGAGTGGGTTTTTGCAGCGGCCCTCTCAACTCGTGATCGCGTCAGTGTTGTGTGTTACGGAAGTCGTTGTTTTTAATAGTTGCTGGTGTGGTCAAGACGCGTCGGAAAGTGCAGGTCTTGCTCATTAGCCCGCTGTCGTTATTAAGCCTTCGTAATTAGCAATGGCCGTGTTATCTTCATCATTTTAATGGAAGGTGCTGGAGAGGTACGTGTTCGGTCCATCATCTTAATGTCGGCCGCCCAGGCAACAGGCGCCGCCTCCTCCTCCCTCCTCCCCCCTTCCATTGCAGCGGCCATCACATTAATGCACTCAACTCGGAAATTTTATAAGGAGTTTTTTAAGGAGAGGAAGAGGGAATGTCGCCAAGATGGCACTACGCTTGGATTAAGACTCCGGTCCACTGTCCAGCGTGACCTTCTTGGCAAGGCT
>NC_051404.1:30205393-30205624 GCF_015228065.2 Penaeus monodon
AATCAAAGTTCTCCTTCTCCCCACACCTCCCATGTTCTGTCCTCATCGACGCCCAACCCAAGTCATCATAACCTCTTCCCGTTAACCCCTGTTTGCCTCTCCTGCACAACCCCCAACCCCTATCCTCTTCTCTCCCTCATCTCAACCACTTTCAACCCCATATTTATTTTCTCCTTAACGCCCTCCCACCCCCCTTATGTTCGTCCTCCTCTCCTCTTTAACATTCCCCAG
>NC_051404.1:30205771-30205856 GCF_015228065.2 Penaeus monodon
TCATCATCTCCGCATCCCGCCCACATCCTCACGCCCACGGGCTAAAATCGTCCGTCTTTTCTTCCAAGCCTCCCTATGCTTTCTC
>NC_051404.1:30205890-30206083 GCF_015228065.2 Penaeus monodon
CGACTGTGAATTAGAATCCTCCAAAAATAATTATGAAAAATCCTTGGATCTCATATAACTAGGATTTCGAGGGATGGTAAAGGAAATCCGGTAACTTATTCGACAAAGAGAGAACAAGGAGGAAGGAAGAAGAAAATAGACTTGGAAACAAGGCACGAGTGCGTTAACAGGAACATAACGAAGTGGGAATCGT
>NC_051404.1:30206320-30207032 GCF_015228065.2 Penaeus monodon
AAACTCAAATTGAGAGGAAAGGCTAAGAAAACATCCCTCTTTGGCCGTCTTGGAGAAAAGGGAGGGAAGATTGTCGGGTAAGGAGAGGGGGAGGGAATGGGGACCGAGGAGGAGGGGGAGTAGCGTTGGATAGTTAGAGGGGGGATGGGGATGGTGGAGGGGGGTAAAGTATGGATGCAGGGAGAATTGAGGAGGCAGAGAGGAGGAGGGGTGAATAGAGGGAGAGGAAGGGGATAGGGGAATAGGTGGTGTTGAGCGGAGGAGGGGGGGGGGGGTTAGCAAGGGATGGGAGAATAAGAAGAGGAATGGGGGTGGGGAGGCGGCGGAAGAGAGAATGGGGAAGGAATGGGGGGGGCGCAGTGGAGATGGCCCAAGAAAACGGGGGAAGAGATCTAATTTACAGAACTTGTGGGTCAGACGGAAGACGGAAGAGAGGAAGAGGGGAAGAAGAGGATAATGCGGGGGTCGTTCGGCGAATAGAGGAAGAGGCGGAGAAAGACGAACCGAAAAATAATGGAATGACAGAGGAGAACAAGGGAGCCGAAAGGGGGAACGTAGAAAAGGGCACATAGGATAGTGAAGATAAATGAAGGGAAGAGTGGAAACGGAAGGGGAGGAAGGCGAAGTAGATAAAGCGGAATAAAGAAAACAATTTAGATAAAGTAAAGCAAATTGTGTCTGACAGATGGAAAGGGGGACCGCTAACAGCTAC
>NC_051404.1:30207099-30207197 GCF_015228065.2 Penaeus monodon
CATCGAGAAGATGGTTGATTGGAAATTGGCAGATTGGTGAGGAGAATAACTTGATAAGTGAAAGGTCGGTCATCATAAATCGACAATCAACGAGAATA
>NC_051404.1:30207244-30207435 GCF_015228065.2 Penaeus monodon
GGTTAGTTCTGATGAATAATTGGCATACAGCGGTGTTATTCGGATTTCTTGTATAGAGCCATCCGCCTTAATAGAAACAGAGAGAAAAAAGATGGTTTCCTCGACGAAAAGGGAAAGAAGTTAATGATGTGAACTATGGCGCAAGAGGTGAACAAGTTATGTGTGTGAGAAGAGAGACGTGAAGGTTAACG
>NC_051404.1:30207539-30207800 GCF_015228065.2 Penaeus monodon
TTGTTTTTTTCCATGAACTGAGAAAAACGAGATAAAAAGAAGAACGAAAAAGGAGTGGAGAAATCCTGCGAGATCACGTAGAACAGACGTAGAGAGATAGATGAAACCGAGGAAATAAGAAAACTATACGCAAACAAACTAGCAAAAAGGAAATGACAACAACAAAAAAGTTTGGAAAGCAGTGAGCAATAAAGAAAATAGATGTATTAGGATAGGGTAGGGAAGGGCAATAAAACTGGGGAACTAGTTAAGATTATGGGA
>NC_051404.1:30207954-30208658 GCF_015228065.2 Penaeus monodon
AGTAGAGATAGAGAGACATAGGGGGGAAAAAAAGGAGAGAGGAAAAGAGGTAAGTGTGGAAGTAGGGAGAGAAATGGAGGAAGGGAAAAAGGGAGACAGGGTGAGAGAGGGAGGGTGGGAGGGAAAGAAGGAATTAGGAAGAGAGTGGGACGGAGGAAGCGAGAAGAGGAGAAGCAGGAAATAGATGAAGGGAAGAAAAGAGGGAGGGAGGGAAAGAAAGAAGGAAAGAGGAAGAGAGAGTGAGGAAGGGAAACACCGATGCAGGGAGAGAGATGGTGGGAAAGAAGGAAACAGGGAGGGGAAGAATTAAACGGGGAGGGGGGAGAGGAAGAGAGAGAAAGGGAGGAAAACAGGGAGAGAAAGGGAGGGAAGCTGAGGGTGGGTGATTTCCCTCTCGCTGTAGCGGATTTTACGACCATTGGGCATTAGCGGGCCTACCTTAAGCCTCCTCTTGCCCCAGCTTTTATGTTTCCCCTCGCCCTTAAATGCTGGCCTCCACACCTTAAAGGTTATGCTCATCTATCTGTCCTTCTATCCTCCTACCCTCGTCCGTCTACTCTCCACATCCGCGCCCTTAATCTGTAAGTAATCCACTTACATCCTATGTAACTGCTTATTCCGTTCCCACATGGTCTTCTTGCCCTGTTATTTCCTTTCTCTCTCTTGAGCAAGTAGAGGACGATTTCATGATTTGCGTGTGTTAA
>NC_051404.1:30208823-30209428 GCF_015228065.2 Penaeus monodon
ATTCATAGGTGCCTTATTCTCCCAGTACCCAAAAAATAACAGATTTTGCATCATGTATTCCTTTACTCTGACCTCAAGACATTTCAAATCTCCCACGGCCCCCTCCTCTCCCACTCCTTATCTCCCATCCTCCTAGACCACAAGAGAGAGAAGGCTCACTCAAACGTCACAAACACCGACTTGCTAGATGGCTGGGATGCGAGTCCGGAATATGATAGTGTTTCGTGTGTAGAATATACACTCAGCTAATGCCTCGCCTACATCAAACTGGACAGGAAAAAGAAAAATGGAGTCTCCACAGTGACGCGCCGTTCCCCGCCAGAAGAACGTTTCTGATTTTTTTTTCTTTTTCTTTTAGTCTAAAGTTTGTTTAGTTGAGATACATTAGAACGACATGGTTCTAAGTTGTTTATGGGAGTTTGTATACTAGAAATTAAAAAGGTAATACTAGTATACGGTGATGTAGCGCTTCAAAATGGGATGAAGACGATCTCTTTTTCGTAACCAGGATATAGTGACCAGTTATTTTTGTTCGATTCGGGGGGAAAGATTGTCACTTATCTCGGTACGTGAGTGACCGTGTCCCTTTTACCCCTTACCCTTTT
>NC_051404.1:30209503-30209779 GCF_015228065.2 Penaeus monodon
CCCGAACAGTGTCAAGTGATAGGATCACACTCGTCATGTCTCTCAGATAAACAGCCAGTGTGGAAGCTGGCTATCACCTTACCCTCTCCCTCGGTCCTCTGTCTACACGGGGAAATTCTGTCGTATTTGCGCTCACCGAGAAAGGCCGCGACGAAACAGAATAGGGGGACGAGGAAGGAGAGACTGATAAAAAAAATAATAATAAAAAGAAGACGAAGGTAATATCAGGGGAAGGAATTTGTGGCGGTGAAGATTATATTCCCTTCGGCGCTCGTG
>NC_051404.1:30209816-30210072 GCF_015228065.2 Penaeus monodon
TTTCTTTGAGGTGGGGGGTTTCGTTGTTGAATGTGCGATCGCTATTGACACGGGTCCGTTTGCCGAGGTTTGTGCCGGCGCGGCTGGGGCTCCATCCTGCGACTTGAACCGATCCTCACGTCTGCCTGTCTCTCCCCGAGGTGGGTAGGAGGAGGAACCGCGAGGATTTTTCTCAGGATTATTACGAGATGTCGGGATAATTCGATTGTCCTCTGACGGATGTGCCTGATGATCTTATGTGAGCTGATTTTAATAT
>NC_051404.1:30210327-30210433 GCF_015228065.2 Penaeus monodon
CATTTTTGTATTTGTGGTGTATTTTCCTATTTCTATATATCTTAGATGATTGTATTTGCTCACTACTCAAGTATTTTTCCATCCATCAGTCTCTTTGTTTCTTCAT
>NC_051404.1:30210502-30210616 GCF_015228065.2 Penaeus monodon
TCAGTCCTCAAAGTACTCGTTTTACGTCTTCCGAGATCAGCGACGTCCCTTCTAGTCCGGCTGGCTTAGTCCGTCGTAAAAACAACCGTCGGGAGTGTATGCTGATTTACCCGA
>NC_051404.1:30210801-30211406 GCF_015228065.2 Penaeus monodon
ATGTAGCGGTTGTTGTTTTTTTTCGTCCCAACTTGCGGTAATTAGGCCGTGTCGGTGATTATGCCTCTCTGAGTGGTGCTGTTGGGTAGTTATGGTTAAGTAGATTGTCATTGGATGGTTTGGATGCGGGCGCGGAATGGCTTGTTACGTCGCGGGCAAATTTTGCTTTCTTTAAAAGGGCTTGTTTGCCGCACTTGTTTGGCACTTCGGCCGGTTGTATTGCTTATTTGCTAATCACTTTTTTGTTTGTTTACTTTATCTAATTGCATGACTGCGATTGCTTTTATTATATTTTTGTTTAGTATGTTGATTCACAAACACTGCGTATATATTTATTTTTTTGTTTCATCGTAAATAATAAATAATGTAATAAAAGCGATCTATGCCATCCTCGAACGGGAAACGTCTTTCGGCTAAGGCTCAAGCACACACGTCGATATCTGTCAACACAAGCGCCGAGAGGAGACACCGCACATAAATACTCTGAAAAAGAGAGGGGGAAAAAACAGGATAAGGAGATTTTGTCGTTGGAGCCACTCTGCTGGAGCACATTGGTGTCCGCTTGAAGGCGCGGGAGATTTCACTTTGGCTGGAGCTGGAAAAGA
>NC_051404.1:30211589-30212483 GCF_015228065.2 Penaeus monodon
TAGTGAAGAGCCGTTTCCTCCTCCTCAGAGGAAACGGCTCTTCACCGAAGGCTTTAAAAGCGAGTAAAGGCAGGAAGCAGGAGTGCGTGACCGCAGGCAGCGGCGCAAGCGCACGGGCAAGCAGCTAACCGGGACAGAGTTCTGGCCTGGCCTCGGGCGCCGCCAGATCCTGAGACGCCTCCAAAGGACGCAGTGGCTGGAAGAAAGGACCTCCAGGGGCCCGGCGGGAGAGGACCCGACCCCCGGGAGGAAGGATGGGTCTGGGGGACAAAGGGGAGGGGGGAAGGAAGGGTCTGGGGGACAAAGGGGAGGGGGGAAGGATGGGTCTGGGGGACAAAGGGGAGAGGGGGAAGGATGCTGCGGAGGATTGGTGGTTGCTGGTTGTGCGCCCGACGACCCTTTTGCCTCTAGGTTGCTGGTTGAAGGGGACTACCTGTTTGGTTGATGTGAACTGCATGCTTGTGTTGTCTTGTTAAGTTTGTTGTGGCGCTGGATAGAATTTGACACACCCAAAGATGCTTTATTTATTATTTTCTTTAGTTGCGAAGAAAACAACTTGACCCTGGTGGTTTGTCACCGGGAATGAATTATCGTTTTTTTTTTATCATTTCATTCCATTTGTCTATTTTCTCGTTTTATTTTTTATAAGTGCTGTCTAATGACACAGATAGAACATAGATAGTCTTTTTTTTACGGCAATGGGAGTTTTTTTTTATTAGTGTTAAAGGTAGTGTTGGTCCTAATATGGTATTCCTACTCGGTTTATGGTGCCGGCGAGCAATGATTTAGGTGATTAACTTACTGAAATGTTCTACTAGAGTGAAAGAATTTGTTGAATACGTTAAGCTGATAGATTGAGAACAGATGTGTATATTAGTGTTGCATTCGACAGCT
>NC_051404.1:30212545-30212890 GCF_015228065.2 Penaeus monodon
GCACGTTGCTTCCCTCCCAGTTTAACACGTTCGTCCAGGCCGTGTAGGTACGGGGTGTCGGTGCGTGATAGAGCACGAAACTGATCAAGGGGGGGGGTTGGGGGGGGGTTTATAGATAGCGGCGGAGGACTAGGCGACAGCTGGTGATTGCCGTGAAGAGCGAGATAATATAATGACACTGTAATACTGACTTCTCTGCTCTGAATGTGATTTTTTATATAAGACGCGTGATGAAAAATAGCGATGGCCGCGCGGCCGTCATTCTTCATGTGCTGAGTTCCCCTTTCATTGGCGAAAAGGAGGCGGAGATAGGCGTGGAAGTGGTTGCCATGTATGGGTCGATTA
>NC_051404.1:30213026-30213180 GCF_015228065.2 Penaeus monodon
AAATGCCATTGCGATAGTGTAACACCATGAATTTCGAAAAAGCTTACATACTCCTTTCATCCATGATAATACGCGTATATAGCTGTAGTAAGTCCAGGGGAAATGTTCCGTTTTATATACACCTATACAAGTCGTGAACACAATTTCAGAAATG
>NC_051404.1:30213212-30213543 GCF_015228065.2 Penaeus monodon
ATCCCGGTATATACTCGTAGTAAGTTTTGATACCTATGTTTTCGATGCAAGTGCGTGTTCTCAATAGCTATGATGGCGATTTAATGAGGTCATATATAAGCCCATGGTGAGGTTATGATCACACGAGACTTCCCTAGATGATCATAGCGACCCGTACAGTGCGTTTTGTTATCGAGAGATGACGTACCTTAACGCTAGAATTAAGGGTTATTTACGTTTATTAGATTCTCTCAAGAAATATAAGAAGTGGATGGAAGGTGTGACTTTTAAATGCTAATGAAAGAGAGAGGGAAGTTGATTTGGTGTTTCTCCGAGGCAAAAAAATAAGTGT
>NC_051404.1:30213597-30213671 GCF_015228065.2 Penaeus monodon
TGAAGAGGGAAGGGATTTGGCCTTCGTGAATAAAAAATAATCGTGTATGGTTTTTTCGCTTCTCTCTCTTTCTC
>NC_051404.1:30213710-30213894 GCF_015228065.2 Penaeus monodon
CGACCTCTCCACTTTTTTTTGTATCGTTGTCGGGAGATCTATAGCCGTTGGTTTATTCGATGTGTGACTAGCACGTTATTGTGGTTATTGACCGGTTACAGTACGGATTGGCGTGCGTGCTTTTAGCGACTGGTAGGGTATTATACAACGGTGGTACAGTGGTCGCTTAGTGTGGCAATTCATC
>NC_051404.1:30214305-30215053 GCF_015228065.2 Penaeus monodon
CCTCCCTCCCTCTTAAACTAACTTTCTCACCCTCCCCAAACCCCTCTCTCTCACGCGCATACATATAAAAACACCTACACAGCCACTCAATTCTCTCATCTTCTCTTAATTTCCGTTAAAAAGGAAAAAAAAAGAAACCCACCAGCATTATTAAATTCTCAGCCACGACACTTAGTCACCATCGTCCTGAAACAGAATTACGAGCGGGAGTGTACTACATGTTGCTAGATATTTTTCGTTGCAGCTTCCGGACATGTTGATCGCGGTGTTGCAAAGGCGATTTATTTATCTGTTTGTTTTTGGAATGTTTATTTTGATTGTGTACGTGTACTTGTAATTCTGTTTATATGCGTTCTTATTATTTTGTTTTTCTTGATTCTCTGTTTATGCTGATTGTTATTTCCATTGTATTTATGTATTTATTAATCTATTTTTTTTTGTGTTTTCGTCTGACTGTTTGGTTGCCTGTCTATCTTCTGTTTATGACGAGTTAACCGCATTCAGACTTTTCAATTCATGTACTAAATATATTTTCTGTTTGTTTCAGGTACGTACGTGTTGCGAGGGAAAGTCGGGGACGATTAACAAATGCTGCGGAGAGGAAGGTAACATTCGGCACAGTCATATTGAGTCAGCGTGTAGTGCTTCTGGCAGCACGAGGGAAAGACATAATTATGCGTATGTGTAGGCAGTTAGATAGAAAGAGAGGTAGACAGACAGATATCTCTACATACATACATGTATGTCT
>NC_051404.1:30215386-30215560 GCF_015228065.2 Penaeus monodon
AGAGCGGAAAGCCGAGGGGGACGCGAGGACGGGGCGCGGCGGAAGAGCAAACGGAAATGCCCGAATATCCCTCCGTGTTTGAACTTCTCACGCCGCCCGAGTCTCGGTTCGGTGCCGTTGCGAACAGAGCGAGCGGGAGCGACGGACGCCCCGTCGGCCCTGTCCGGGCTCTTG
>NC_051404.1:30217162-30217438 GCF_015228065.2 Penaeus monodon
TTTTGGGTGTTCGGTTCCCTGAGGCTAAGAAACCTATTCCTTGCCTTTATGAAACCTTAAGATGTTTCCTTTACTTTTCTGGACACGTCTTTCATATTTTAAAGTATCCTGAGTGTCCATTAGTTCAATTTTTTTATATATTTTGTCTTTTTCTTTTACTTATCTTCGTCTCTTCGTTTCCTCTTTATTTAGTTTTTCCTTCTTTTCCGTCTTAATCTCTTCCCATTTACTTTTTCTTCCTATTTTCTTTTTCTCCATTTTCCCCATTTCCTTAAA
>NC_051404.1:30217871-30217982 GCF_015228065.2 Penaeus monodon
GCGGATGGGTTGGTGGTCGATACCTATTATTACGAGCGTTTTTTCCCACCCTTACTCCCTGTCATACCATTTTCAGCATTAAGGGCATTAAAGAAGCAACAATTTGTGTGT
>NC_051404.1:30218414-30218632 GCF_015228065.2 Penaeus monodon
GACAGATCGATGACTGGGGTAGTCTGGGATAGGTTGGGAGGGGGAGGGGGGGTCATCGCCGCTGAAGAAAATATTCCCAGAACCTCCCGAGTCCGACCCTGAAATAGACAGTAGGCGGGATTTTTTCCCCCACTTTCTTTCCCCCCCTTTTCTTTTCCTTTTTCCCCCAGAATTCGTGTTATTCATTATCTATGAAATGTTCACGTTGCACGGTGAGA
>NC_051404.1:30218668-30219026 GCF_015228065.2 Penaeus monodon
GAGGGGGGAAATTATTTGAACAAAAATGCAATAGGGATCCATTTGCTGGCGCTGCAAGTAGCATTCAAAGGGTTAATTGTAGTGATATTTACCCTGGCGTTCATATTCACCTCCAATATACGCACTGATGCAAATCGAGACTCTTATTATGTATGGATATTAACACTCGCCATAGCGCCCTTCATTACAAAATCATAAGCAAAACCTAATATCTGCTTGTAATCTGGTTTGTTCAGCCACTAACGAAACTTAAAACCCACTCCGGACTTAATAGGTTACGTCGGCGAGATATATACGAAGTTTCCCCAACTCTCCGATTTTTTTTTCCCGAAGAGGAATATCCCGGTTGGAAAATGCC
>NC_051404.1:30219295-30219581 GCF_015228065.2 Penaeus monodon
ACACACGAAAACGGGCGAGTCCTTCTTGTTCGAGAGGGCGGAATGACTCACAAAGGGCGGTATGTGATATTAGCTCATTTGGTACATGTAGCCTCGGCGTGTATTTTGAAGAAAAACAAAAAAGAGTAAAAAGGTAAAAAGATAAAAAGATAAAGAAATAAAAAATAAAAGGGTCGAGGTTCGTTTGGTACATGTAGCTTCGTCGCATATTTTGGAAAAAAGGTTCCAAAAAGTTAAAAATAAGTTCGAAGGTAATGAGGCTCAGGTGCTTCGGCGTAGAGTAAAG
>NC_051404.1:30219617-30220020 GCF_015228065.2 Penaeus monodon
TGACCAAATGAGGGGGTATGAAGGGGTTGCCCAGAATAGGGGGTAGAAGGGGGGGTGCCCAGAGTCAGGAAGAGAAGGGGGGAGGGCGACTAAATTAGGGGGTGAAGTGAGGAAAGCGTCCAAATGAGGGAGTATAAAGGGGGAGGGGCATCCAAACAAAGGGGTAAAGGAGAGAGGGGGGTAGGACGCCAAATAACGAAGTGAAAGGGGCGTGACGGGTAGAGCAGGGCACGGTGGAGATAGAGGGGAGGGGGAGAGAGGGGGGAGCGGGAGGGCACAGGGCTCGGGGGTTAATATTGCGTGCCGGTAATGCGCGGAATCATTTGCATTCAGCTTCTGCCGGCGATTGTGTTTACGTTTGTTTCTTTGTATCCCTGTGCTTGCGTGCTTGTGTGTATGGTGT
>NC_051404.1:30220254-30220501 GCF_015228065.2 Penaeus monodon
GGCGTGGATGTGGGTGTTGTGTGTTCGTCAGCCTCCTCGTGTCTGTGTTTATCTGTCAGTGTATCCATAAATTCAGGCCATCATCGTATGTACCCAATCCGGCCAACGGCTTCTGTAGTAGAATCGTACTACAAATCACGTAACAGAGCAAGCAACCTGGCTATTACTCGTGACAGGTGACGTATAATCAGCACACGAACCTTTCGCGAATTTCGTACCCGGTAGAGAAAAATGTGGGGGGGATAGT
>NC_051404.1:30220668-30221011 GCF_015228065.2 Penaeus monodon
CTCCCCCCCCATCCCTCCCACACACTCCCACCATTCCCCCACCACCACACACAACTCCAGAATAATAATTTTAAAGCAAAAGAAACGACAGAAAGTCTGGCATTAGGAAGCTATTTTTCAATGAATGAACAAGTAGGGGCCCCTCGCGCAATTTTCCCGGCGGAGTTCAAATGCGTCAGGTTATGGGAAGATTTCATACCTGCTCTGTGATTTGGACTTTTTTCTATCGTCGACATTAATAGCTTTTCGAGTAAGTTCGTAGGTTTGATGCGCGTCAATCGTTTCACCATCATCAATATGATCATCAGTCTTTTATTAATATATTGATTTTATTCAGAATGGA
>NC_051404.1:30221173-30221714 GCF_015228065.2 Penaeus monodon
TTTTTTATGATATATATTCTACATGGATAAAGCACTCGTCGCAACATATGCGTCATGAATTGCTACATATCCATTTCCAGTGGCTGTTGTAGAAGGGTCATACAAGAAGTGACTAGAAATGATGAGAGAAGAAATGACTGGAAATTATGAGAGTGAAAATTACTAAAGATAAGGAAAGGAAATTACTAGAAATACTGAGAGAAAATTACTAGAAATACTGTGATAAGTTTACTAGAAATACTGAAAGAAAATTACTAGAAATAATGAAACAGAAAATTATTAGAAATGATGAAAGAGAAAAATAACCAGAAATGGCGTAGCGAAGAAAGGAATGGAAAACGACGAGATAACAGAGGAGAACAAAGTCCACATTAGACTTTTTATGAACTTCCCCGTACAGTGAGTCTCTGAATACCTCAACCTACGGCTCAGAACCCGAATCCTGTGACCTTGTAATACATAGGCTGAAATAGGCCTATTGAACAGACCCGAGAGGTGGATCAGAGTCGCCGATATCGACGGGAAGCTTGTTGTGAGCCTA
>NC_051404.1:30221848-30222184 GCF_015228065.2 Penaeus monodon
AAGTTACTTGCCCTTTGTTTCCTGTTTGAATTTTCGATGTATTCGGAAACATATTATAGTTATAGGGAAAAAAACTGTTAAAAAATTTCTGTCAGTATTATTATTTATTTTTCGATCATAATAGCAAGAAACTATTTTGGAATGTATCCTGGTTAAAAAAAAAGGAAGAGACGCAAGAAATATAATCCAGTGCCTAAAATATATTTCCAACATCGACAGGACATTAGTATATAACATATAATGCCCTTGGCCGTTTTGCCAGACGATTATGAGAAAGTGCAATGCGAGCCAAGAGCAGAAAGCGACTCTAGCGTGCATTTTGGGCGGGGGTGCCAT
>NC_051404.1:30222227-30222334 GCF_015228065.2 Penaeus monodon
AGTGTTAAATATGTTTGGTCTATAATTTGGGTCTGCTAATGAACGAGTTTTGTCAATGGTTAAAGAGGAGACCTCAAAACATCCTCATTCAAAATGTAGGTCAAAGA
>NC_051404.1:30222359-30222775 GCF_015228065.2 Penaeus monodon
GTCCCCCATCAAAATGGACTGCGCTTTATCCCAAATATGTCCTTTTGTGGTGATGTTGGTGTGTATATTCTGTATACTTCTATTTTTCTTCCAGGACGGGTGTTTGTGTTTATTTATTCTTGTAACAAATAAAAACTAACATAAAAAGACACGCTCTTGCCCTTGATACACTCTCGATCCCTCCTTCCGCAGCCGGCATAGGGAAGAGCATCGAAGGAATCGTGTGACTAATGTCGGGTCGGCCATCCCCTCTGGCCGCCGTGTTTCCCGCCACCAAGGGGTTTCCCGCCCCGAGTCTCCCCTCGCCTGGCGCGTTCGTTTGTTTGTTTTCGGCGTCGACTTCGGATTCCGGGATTGTCTTCCGTGGATTATTTTCCCCCTATTCCGTAAATAAACATTTGCGTTGATAGTGTTGA
>NC_051404.1:30222802-30223314 GCF_015228065.2 Penaeus monodon
ATATGTGTATGGATGGGAGAGAAATCGAGAACGTCCGTACTTTTGTCGTTTTGGAAATAGCTCAAATACTAGTTGGTATCGGGAGTGTTTCCAGTCAATACGGTGAGTCATCCAAGAGGAGGTGTGGCAACGTCGCGTATGGAACATGTGTGGAAAGTTTGGCACACTGGCAGAGGGGTTATCCTGGAACATGTAATTTGTACAACGTTGCTTATCAAACGTGATCTGTTTGGTTTATTAATTCGGCCAAAGGTTTTTGTGGATTTCGAGATCTTTCGTAATTCACTGGTTTTCTTTTGCTTTTTTTGTTTGTGTTTGTCAGTAAGGTGTATCGATGAATGACCGTGTTCCATTCCCAGGCCTTTGTTTTTTTTCTGTTTCTTTTTACTGCTATTTAAATTATCGATCGGTACTGCATTTGCTAACAGTTAAAGTGAATGAATTTTTACGCTTGTTTTGATTCGAGACGAAACTAATTTGTCCCTTTCCTTATTTCTAATGCGAGACTTGTA
>NC_051404.1:30223348-30223541 GCF_015228065.2 Penaeus monodon
ATCGCAGCTCTCCCCTTTTCTCCCTCTTTTCGCCTTCATCTTCAAGGCTCCTGCGCGTCCTGCTCCTACAGTCGCTTCTACATTTACTCGCTTGTCTCTTCCTCACTTTATTTATTTATTTATTTTGCTTTTCTAAACCATATCTGCGTTTCTAAATTCCCATTCCCTCCCTCCCCAGCTGTTCCCATTGCCG
>NC_051404.1:30223841-30224440 GCF_015228065.2 Penaeus monodon
TGTTCTCCGTATCTTTATCCATGGGCGACAGGAGTGCCTTTATCTCGCTCTGCATGACCCGCCGAGTGCCAGCATGACGGCCATGCACGCCACGATTTCGGAGCCAAGCCATATAGATCCCCTCTTCCCTCTCGTCTCCCCCACCCCGCCCTACTTTCCTTCTCTCCCCCTCCCCTCTCTCTTTCTTTCCCCCCTCCCCTCTCTTTCTCTCCCCCCTCCCCTCTTTCTTTCTCTCCCCTCCACCCCACTTGCCCCTTTGCCATGCACCCTCCCCCTCCAGTCAAACTCATCTGCAGCACCTCCGACGAGATATTTTCTGCCGTGCTGAAAATATATCGTTTCCCATGCAACACCCATCATCCATGCACGGTCACTAACCAGGGCTCATACCTTGTGTCATGCAGCCTCTTAGAGACTTTCATATTCATGGCTAGAATGCAGAGCTTTCGCCATGCAGATCTTCCGCCATGCAGACGCCTGGGTCCTTACGTCGGGTTGATACGATCCTCGCCATGGTGCGCTAGTCATGGAGAATGTCATGCTTTATTAAACCCTAAAATGCAGTTCTCGTGAGAATGTCCTCACCAGCCTCGCTCGCG
>NC_051404.1:30224594-30224906 GCF_015228065.2 Penaeus monodon
CACCCCGGCGGGAACGCCTTCGCGAGGCGCCGGGACCACCTGTAGTCGCGCTCGGCTCCCGACGAAGCCCGAGCCGCGCCTTCGATTCGGCCCGCACGTCGTCCGGGGAAATGGGAAGGTAAAGCGAAGGAACAATTACGCGGTTAACCAGGTGTGACGGCGAGGGTTCTGAGGCGAGGATGTAGGATCAAGGAGAGAATTAAGGCGGATATGCTGTAACCCGAGGCCGGAAGGGGGGGATTAGATTCCCTGAGAGCGCCCCCGAACTTATTGTGGTCTGCTTCGCTCCGCTTATACTCTTCCCGGAGCTGT
>NC_051404.1:30225167-30225540 GCF_015228065.2 Penaeus monodon
GTGGAATTTACCTTTTCTCACCTTCGCGTAATCCGTTCTCAAACCCAAGTCAAGAAAATTACCCCCCCTGGATGCACCACCCCCCTTCCCCTCCCCTCCGGCCTCCGTCAGAAGCAGCTTCACCTTCCCTCTGCCGCCTCGCCTCAATCGCTTCCCCTGCCAAGCCTCCTCGCCCAGGTAACCAGCACTTAACACCGGCACAACCACCATTACGCCGATTATGTGCCCGCCATTAGAACCTCTGCCTGTTAGCTATTTACCTTTTGCATCGTCATATATTCTCGTAATGGGCCCCGGGTTGGCTTGGCTACGCGGGCGCGAATTTACATGTGCGCGCGGAACAAAAGTCTCATTGCGGTTGGGGAATGCGGCG
>NC_051404.1:30225651-30225772 GCF_015228065.2 Penaeus monodon
GGAGTTGAAAGGGAGTCAGAACGAGGGGAAAGGGGTAAGAGCAGTGCCTTCCAGTGGCTCTTCTAGTGAATGGTATCAAGAGTCTTGTGGTCCCGTAGTGGCTGGTTTGAATGCATAGTCG
>NC_051404.1:30225961-30226535 GCF_015228065.2 Penaeus monodon
TCCTTCTTCCATCCCCTTCCTCCTCTCACCTTCTCTCTTTTCCTTCCCCGCCTTCCCTTTTCCTCTTCCTCCACTCCTTCTCCCCCCTCCTCCTCCCCATCCTTCCACTTCCCCCTTCCTCCCTAGTTATCACAGTTGTCAATCAAGCTTCTTGCTAAGAAATCGTCCTCGGGTCAGTCAAGCTTTTTGCAGGAGGAGTCAGCTCGGGATAGTCATCTCTGTTGCAGCATCCGACCTATTTTCGACCTCCGTGGGACTGGACGTTAGACCGATGGAGAGCCGGTCTGAGTAGCAGTTATTGTGAGCTGGGATGGATTGGCGTCACAGCGTCAAATTGGCAAGAGCGGTGCGTGATACAACAGACTTGTTTAATTTGCCTCACTCGGGTAATGACTTCCTGTTTTTCCTCGTTGTTTTTTTGGCCAATAGTCATTATTCAACTTCATTAGTGTCGGTCTGTCATTAGGAAGGACATGGCGTACCAGAGGACACCCCGTGACTGATGCTCAAATGCAGCCTTGGAGTGGGCAATTATTTTGCATAAACTAACAAGCTCGATTATGGGACTGGAAAA
>NC_051404.1:30226774-30228542 GCF_015228065.2 Penaeus monodon
CCTCTTTCCCGCATACATGTCCACAGCCCGTCCGCGTCCGCCCTCGCGCCCCCAAACCGCAGGTCAACCCATAGTAATGGCTGCCGTTATGGTGACTTGTGTTCTCGTGTGCCCCCCCCCCCCCTTTCCCCTCCTGCGTACACGGGTTCCATTCTCGCCCCGGCCAGCCACAGCACTACCGCACTACCCCTCCCCCCCTTGTTTTTTTTTTTACCCCTTTTCTCTTCTCTGCTCCTCCTTCTCTCCCTTTTCCCCGTCTCTCCTTCTCTCCCTTCTCCTCCTTATCCCCTTCCTATCTTTGCCCCGTTCATCTGTTCCTGCCACGATTTTTTCTTTTCTTCTAGTTTTTCCTCTTTTCTCCTCCACACCCTATTCCGTTTCCACATTCTTCTTTGCACTCACTCACCTCCCCCTCTTTCCCTTCGCTCTCCACTAGGTATTCCGGCGCTCTATATATCTAGCCTGTAACATCATCCATCCACCCGCCTCCTCATCCCTTCCACCCTCCACCCATTTGCCACCTGTCTCACCATCCACTCTCCAGCCTCCTACCCTCTCTTTCCTTCACTTCCCAACCACCCGCCCTCTCTCCTCCTCCACTCTCTACCCACTAACGATTCTCCTCCACTCTTCACTACATCCCCACTCCACTTTCCATCTTCCACCCACCGACCCTCTCTCGCTATCCACCTTCATCAACCTTCCACTCATCCACCCTTTCTCCACATCCACTCACCCCCTTTCTTCCTCCACCCCACGCACCCTCCCTTCTTACCTTCCACCTTCCATCCACCCACTCCCTCATTTCCTCTCTCCACCCTGTAGCCATCCACCGTCTATCCATCCACCCAACCCCACTTCTCCCCCTCCCTTCACCCTCCCTACCTCTCCACCACTATTCTCCTCCCCTCTCTCCACCTCCCCTTCAACCTGCCCACTCTTCTCCACCCCCACTCACCCCCTCTCCTCCTCTTCCCCTTCCACCCACCCCCTCTTCTCCTCCTCCCCTTCCACCCACCCCCTCTTCTCCTCCTCCCCTTCCACCCACCCCCTCTTCTCCTCCTCCCCTTCCACCCACCCCCTCTCCTCCTCTTCCCCTTCCAGCCCACCCCCTCTCCTCCTCTTCCCCTTCCACCCACCCCCTCTTCTCCTCCTCCCCTTCCACCCACCCCCTCTTTTCCTCTCTCCGCCCCCTACATATACTTCGATATCATCACGCCGCCGCCAATATTAATTAGCCCCGAAATGAGGGATATGAGAGGAATTAACATCCCCGTCAGCGTTAACTTCGGCAACAAAATCAACATTGGCGATCCAACAGCGGCCTCCATATCACTCCCGTCACTAAATTAATGTTCGTGTGTATGTGTATATTTTAGTGATTTACTTCATGTATTTGTTTGTTTATTTGTCGATTTTCGATTTAATTGCTTTTATTGATGAGTTATATTTTTAATGTTTTTTTTAATATGTTTTATTTCATTTGTTTTTATTAAACTGCTCTTGCTGATGAGTTATATATTTTAGTGAATATCTCTCTCTTTTTTGTTTGCATTTATTTACTGTTGATCATAAAGCGTTTATTTTAAGCGGAATGGCGATGGCAAATAATTCTTACAGGGAATAAAGTGTTCAAAGCGTGCAATTATGTAATCTCACGCGAAGACATTTAAGGAATGAAAAGAACAGCGCAAGTGTCCCGGATACGGAAGTTACGCCCCGCCATGTGTCTTGTGGATTGTGTTTCGTGAGGAAGAAGTGTTATGTA
>NC_051404.1:30228652-30228744 GCF_015228065.2 Penaeus monodon
CCCTTTTATGTTTTCTTCCGTATTGACATTTTTATTGCTTTGTTGTTTTCTTCGCTCTCAGGAGCTTCACTTCTCTTCACTTTTTTAAATTG
>NC_051404.1:30229054-30229330 GCF_015228065.2 Penaeus monodon
AGAAATCGTTAACTTAACCTCATTTACAATTAAAAATAATTTGTGACTCGCAGAGGCATAAACAAAATTCTAGATAAGGCTCCCGGAAATTTCATCAGAAATATTTGATTAGCGACCAGGGTAGTTAATCGCCCTGCTCTCGCGCACGACCTCGTCCTCTGCCCTTTGTTACAAGTCGTTTGCATTGTAACAAGTCGCATTTATTTTACTCGAGACGAAGAATCGAGTGCTAGATATTTGCCTAAACAACTATGCTCCGGACTGGCCAGTTTTTTT
>NC_051404.1:30229377-30229716 GCF_015228065.2 Penaeus monodon
GGCTTTTCGGATTGGCACTTTATATTCTGCCAAATCAGGAGACGGAGATGAACGGGCAAGCAGTTCGAGCCGTTTGTAAGCGGACTTGCAATCAGTGAGTAACCAGATTTAGAAGATTACTATAAACAGAAGCGGTGAATGGGACTCGTGACGTAAATTCGCCGGCAGCCAGAGCAGCGGCGACACGAATCGGGCGGCATTTACATCAGCGATCCGAGACTCGTGCAGACTGGGATGCAAACAAGCGCCAAAAAAAGGAAACGGAGTAATGGGATAAAAAGAGAATATGTTTTTACGTGTTCGGAAATGCCAATTTTCGGATTAGCTCAGGCAAAAACA
>NC_051404.1:30229972-30230231 GCF_015228065.2 Penaeus monodon
ATTTCCAACACGGGCCTCGAGGTAGACTCTATATGCAAAATTAGCATCCTTCCTTTGCCTCGCTGGCCTGCCCCACGCGCGAGAGCGGAAGGCCGGTTAATTATCTCGGCCACCGGAAGCTAGGTGATAAATTGCGACTTAATTGCTGGAATAGGCAGTCGTATAGATTTTGTACGATAGATATTTTCATGTTAGTATAGATTATTTGGTCCGTGTTTTTTGTTCTGCATTTTTTTATTTTTTTATTCGTCACTGTCCT
>NC_051404.1:30230340-30230617 GCF_015228065.2 Penaeus monodon
TAGGTAAAGGTAGTGAAACCTTTACCTATTACAAAAAAGTCATCTTTCGGTGGTAAAACTTCTCGTTGAAATACTTTGCTAATGTAATAAATGACTTAGAAGGATGTGTAAAATGTAGGATTTTTTATTAACTGGCATTTAAAGCTTATACCATAAACTAATGAAAAGAGCTTGAAATGCTATAATGAACTGCTTTTTTATCGGACTTTTTTTAGCCGCTGTGCTAATTTTGCGGTGAAAACCATGGAACTTTTGACTCCACCTCAGTATTTTTAGA
>NC_051404.1:30230675-30230889 GCF_015228065.2 Penaeus monodon
GAGTTGTTTGTGTGTTGTTATTTTTTCAACCACGCGAAAATCGAAACCACGGACGCCGGGGGGGAAATTCGCCATTCCTCGTACGGAAAAGTACAAGTTGTTTATCGAGCCAGACTATTGATCATTGTTGGGCGGTGGGGGGGGGGATACAAGTGGGGAGGAGGAGGAAGAGGTTGTGGATAGGGGAAAGGGCAGGGGTGAATAGAAGAGGAGA
>NC_051404.1:30231707-30232017 GCF_015228065.2 Penaeus monodon
ATTTATCATCAACGGGCGTGCCAGTGTCTGTATTTGTGATGCATGTAGGATACACATCTGCACGCAAACATATGCAGATGTTATTAAAATGGGGAGAAGACCTAAACAGAGACACAAAGGGAAATAATGTTGAGATGTTGAGAAACCAGCGAAGAAATAATTATTAATAATACCTAATGAGTGCTGGAATGATAAGAGTTATAAGTGTCGGTGATTAAAGAATGAACAATAACAACGGTAGTAATGAAAATTGCTAATTATTATGTTGGTGATAAAAGAATGAGAAGAAACAAATCACACGATGGCTTTA
>NC_051404.1:30232136-30233858 GCF_015228065.2 Penaeus monodon
GAAAACTAAGAACAAAGAAATCATACAAAGAGCTTAGATTAATAATAATGATGGAGAAGAAAAACACCAAAGAAATCGCACGGAGATCTTTGGCACCCAGCATGTCCCTCGATGCGAGAGGAGACGTGGCGCGGAGATGCTACGAAAGACGCTGAAATATCGGTCCCCGCTGCCGTTGACGCGAAAATTTGTAACTAGTCTACTAACCGCCGGGGAAAGAACACGTGTGTGAGGGGCGTTGAAAAATTAATAGGATTTAAGGCGCGTGATTCAGAGCGTTATTGTGTAGGGGCGCCAGATTATATCTGATTAGTATTGATCTTGTAGAGAATGTCATTCAAGGCATAGAATCTTGGAAGTGGCGAGAGGAAGTCCCAAACACGGACACGTATTGGGCATTTGGGAAATATTCGGAACTTGCGGCCACAAATAGGACCGTGGGATATTTATGAAGTTTATTTTGTTCTTAAGGTCTGGTAGGTGTCTTTTTCATTCGTGTGTTGGCTCGCACCTCGTGTCCGTGGGTAGGCTTCGCGCTCGTCATTAATAAGGCCGGGAAGAGGGCGTGGGGAAGGGCATGGGTTCCGAGGCTTTATGTAGGGCTTCAGGTCGCAACTGTTATTACGGCGAGTTCATTATCGATCGATCGGGCGAAGCTGCTGTTCACGTTATCGATGCGCGGCTTAATGTGACGTCATACGTGCGGCGATCTGGGACAAGAGAGAGAGAGAGTCAGCTGTTTCCCGCTTATCCTCGACTGAAGGGAAAGTTGGAGAGCTGAAGACTGTAACTTGGCTCGCCTGGCTGAGTTTTTATCGATCGTTGTTCTTCTGGGCGGTGTGCTGACGGCGTGTGACTCATGTCATTGCCAAATTCCCCTTGACGCCGTCCTTTGAGGGGTCGCTGTTTCGCTTTTCCGTGCGATTAAGGAGCAAGGGATCGGTTATGATTTGAGGAGAAAGTTATTTGAAGTTATTATCGGTTGCCATTTGTTGAGGAGAGAAGAACCTCGCATCAAAACACGCGCCGAGTTGTCAGCCCTGATCCAGCACGCGCGTCATTCCCGCTGTCTGACTGCTGCACGTGTTCGCGGTTACCAAATACTATTTTTTATGTTATTGTTTATCTGTTTTTTCTCTTGCTCTCGTGTTTTGTAGCTTGTCGACAGTGGGTCTTGGGTCTCAGGTCTCTTTGATCGATTGATTTTTCTTTTGTACGACATAGACAGAAATAATTGTGAGTCCCTGGTCAGCAAGAGGCAAGAGGAGCGGCGGCACGCGTTTGATCCCAGGGCAGCCAACTGTATACGCCAGGACGACACAAACCCCAGCGTCTCGTTCTGTATAAATTCACTTCGGCTGGTAATACTGCGAAGTCTCTATCTCTGAACTCCACGTTTCTTTTTCACTTGAGCATGGCCAAACGCCGCGCCAGGAGGAGTGAGTTTCCCACGCCTGTCGGTCCCTTCGGCTCAGCAGGTCCACGAAGGGCAATCGATAAAACTGACCAATATTTAAACGTCCGGCCACAACGCCCGCGAGACTGGCACATGTTGTTACGCTTGGCTTGGTACTCGGTGGATGATGCATTCTTCGATAACCACCAGTGACCGGGAAACAGGCGAAGCACAAAGAAAGTGTCGAGGTGGATGGTAATGCGAAGTGACAATCGCTTTCCCTCAGATCTTCGGGAATCGAGAATTGTTTCCAACACTTTCGCATG
>NC_051404.1:30233910-30234068 GCF_015228065.2 Penaeus monodon
GTAATTGTTTCCACCACTTTCGCAAGATTTTTTTTTAACTGCAGTTACCGCAACTATCACGAGAGTAGCTGAAAATTTCTAGGAAGGGGATTAGGGCTTTCCCAAACAAAGTCGAAAGTGGAGGCGGTTGCAACATTAACGTTTTCGAGGCTTTTACA
>NC_051404.1:30234169-30234506 GCF_015228065.2 Penaeus monodon
ATCACCACCACTTTGCCGGGGGGGGGGGGGAGCACAGACAGCGACTACAATCGATTTAAGCATATAACGTAGATCGTGTTCGTAACAGTGGAACGAGTGTAGCGAGTGTTACCGCCCCCCCCCCTTTCTGCAATGGCGGACTGTATTATACCCTCGCCGCGCTTTGACGAATATTGCATATACCGTAATTTAATGCTAAGCGATATTAATTAAGAATGATCAAAGGGGGACCTCTAGAGAGCTTTGCGAAGGAAACTAAAACTTGGGACTGAGCTGAGCTTGACGTCAGAACAGGGTGTGTGGAGGAGACGGGGGGAGGGGGTAGGAGGAGTACATG
>NC_051404.1:30235237-30235434 GCF_015228065.2 Penaeus monodon
TTACATCCTGAGAATTGAAGGGAAAGTTGACACGACAGACAGAAGAATCTTTCCCAATCCCTGTATATTAGACCGACGCGAAGTTCCTTGAAAATGCAATTTCGAACAAAGAATCTGGCGTCGGGTCTGATCAAAGTGACGTCGGGTTCGAAAAATTCGGGAAAGTGTCGGTTTCGAAGGTTCGTTGACAGTCCGTA
>NC_051404.1:30235726-30235796 GCF_015228065.2 Penaeus monodon
TATTTATGGTTTAAAGCAGTTTAAATTCTGAAGTGAGCATAACCACTTTCTTTTATTATTATTATTTGTT
>NC_051404.1:30236569-30236842 GCF_015228065.2 Penaeus monodon
ACTAGCATCGCGAATATCGTTGGCAGCACTTTTACATTAATAGCGGTACATTGCCATTATCTTACATTCATTTCCCAACATTCATTTGTAATATCATACCCCTTTAGCATAGTTTAGCCAGTTCAATAACGTTTTCGTCCCTTTTAGAATGTCAATTTCCCAAGGCCAATTAACTCATTTTATTCTGACCACCTCATGGCAGTTGAATTCTGTTTCATTCGGTGGACTCTGCCTCGCGTTTATTTCACAGTGGTAACATGAAATGGTCGGGAA
>NC_051404.1:30237837-30238036 GCF_015228065.2 Penaeus monodon
AGCGTAAACAAACGAGCGGAATCCCCCCCCCCCCCTCTCCCCTCTCCCTCAACGCGACGCTGCCGAAAGCACTGGCTGGAAGTCCCTTTAATGGCCGCCCGCCCTCGCCCGCCGACACACTGCTTATTATGAGCTTATTCTCAGTTTTAACGGCTCCTTTGATCCTCTTACCTCTTCCATTCTCAATATCCGTATTTAG
>NC_051404.1:30238367-30238463 GCF_015228065.2 Penaeus monodon
ACCGCCCCTTGGAGTAATTTAGGATTCCCGCCGCATACCCCAGCGCTTACTTGCCTTGTCGTTATTATGGCTATACAACTTTTTTTTATCTCTCTT
>NC_051404.1:30238944-30239118 GCF_015228065.2 Penaeus monodon
CATATTTGAGTCCTCCCCCGGCCATTCCTCCGAGGCCGTTTGTCCTGATTCAAGGTAGACGTCGGCGGCGTGTACCACTTTGCTCGATAATTTCTCTTCTTTTGTTTTTATCTATTTTCTTTTTTTCCTTTTCTTGAGAGGGGGACTGTAATGTTGATGAATCTCTCTTTTGGA
>NC_051404.1:30239164-30239893 GCF_015228065.2 Penaeus monodon
AAACTGCTCTAAAACGCCCAAACTTATAACTAAATGTCATCCGATCGACTTTCCCCTTGTATCCCCCTAGATTACCGAACATATATATTTCTAGCCTTCATTTTTTTTAAAAATCTAATACCAACCAATGAAATAAACTGAACTGTACCAAGAATCAGCTGGCAAATTGCTGTTGCACAAACCCGTTGGCCAATAGCGGGCAATCAATTACCTTCATTCAGGGCATCCCGTAATTGCGTCCCCCTGATTTCTCGGGGGAAGCGAGATCCGTAGAAATTTTGCCCGGGGCACAATTCCGCGCGTCGGGGTGAGCGGCTCGATCTTTTTATATGTATTTTTTATATGGCATTCTTTTATATGCATTTGTTATGTGTATTTTTATATTTGTTTTGTTTTTTTATATGTATTATCTTTATAAGTATTTATATTTATTTTTTATATATTTATTTTTTTATTGATTTTTTTGTTGTTTTTTGCGTCTTGTATATATGTGTTCATTGGATAATTATGCCTTTTTTATTGATTTATATCTATTTATAATTGCCTTCATGTCTGTCAGTGTTTTATACCTTGAACTCCGATTACTTCGTCATTTGTTTTATATATTAATTTCTCTTATGAATGAAATATAGGCTGGAGAGTGTGGGCGGAGGAAGGGAAGTGCGGTTTATAAATATTTTTTCCATCTTTCATAAGCAATAAACAGACTCCGAGGTTAAAGGGATCTGT
>NC_051404.1:30240534-30240621 GCF_015228065.2 Penaeus monodon
TGTAAGTCAGGCAAAACTTCGGGTTCCCAAATCAAAACTGGCGAAGGGAAGATTTCGGTGTTAATAGTTTCTTATTTCTTTTTTTTA
>NC_051404.1:30241236-30241712 GCF_015228065.2 Penaeus monodon
TTTTTTATTATTATATTGGTCGGACGTTATTTGGAATCCGCTTCGTTCCCATCCCCTAATTGGTTTTTCAGTGGCGGCGGCGGCGGGATCATGGCCCAGCCCACGTTCTCGCGGGGGGGGGGATGAGGGAGGAGTGGAGAAGGGGTGGAACAAGAGGGGAGGAAGGGAATGGAGGGGTGTGGGGGAAGGGTGGAAGAGATAGGGGGATGGGGTGGAGAGGGATGAGAGAGGGAGAGGTGGTGGGGTGCAAAGGAGGAAGGGGTGAAGGGGAGGGAGAGGGAGGGGGGGAGGTGAGGGACGGATTGGAAGGGAGGCAGTCGATGGAGGGAGGGGTGGGGGATGGAGATGAGGCTGCCGAGGGAGGGAGGGGGGGGAGGGGAGGAAGTGCCTGTCCTATTAGTCTTCGCAATCAAGTTTCATCTCTGTCTCATATTAGCCTCTTCGCATCAATCTTCAGTTCTATACATTCTCTCTTT
>NC_051404.1:30241761-30241842 GCF_015228065.2 Penaeus monodon
ATTCCCTCCATTCTCATCGTCTCCACGTCGTTATCCTCTCATTCCTTCTTTTCTCATCTCTCTCATTTTCCCACTCTTCCT
>NC_051404.1:30242077-30242762 GCF_015228065.2 Penaeus monodon
GCTAAAGGTGCAATATTAACAAGTGTTCGGCAGTACCTTCGCCTCGGGCTCTTCGTCCGCCTTTATGGAGCCGCGTGTTGAGAATTCTTGCCTGGCTGGACTGCATTTATTGATACTTGTTTTCTGTTTAGAGGTGGAATGGGTGAGGTTGCGTAATCCATGTGTATTTTTTATTTAATGGGGGAATGTATGTGGATGTGTAATATGTGTGTATCTTTGTTTTATGTAGAGGCGGAATGTATGAGGTGGCGTAATGTATGTAGGCTTTCCAGTTTGTATAAAAAGCAAACAGTGGGAAGTTGCAAAAGGTTCTGCATGTTAAACGGATAAAGTTAGTGGTTATGATTCTGTTTGTTACTATACCAGCTGTCATGCACTGTATTATATCACCTGGCAGGCATACGGGCGATATATCTCTTATCTGTTGCTTATTACATTACCACAATTCCTCTGTAGATGAAAGTAAATTGAAGCTCACATCAAACCTTTTTTTTCACTGAACAAAAAAAAAATCCTTCTTTTATTCTGTGCAATGTACATATTTGTTCAAAAATTTCGTCGGGCTAACCTATTTGTAGTTCCCTCCCCATTTCCTTCATATTTCAGCACTCGGGTAAAATGCTCCCTTGTTAATGTCCTATTTGTATTCAAGTGGCCGGGCAACCTCCAATTACCGTGTTATCAT
>NC_051404.1:30242797-30242874 GCF_015228065.2 Penaeus monodon
TCGCCCATGATGGATTTGCTTGTTCAGGACGATTCTGGGTTATTCTAGGGCGAGTCACGTGGTCTGAAATAGTCATT
>NC_051404.1:30243121-30243270 GCF_015228065.2 Penaeus monodon
ATGTGTCTGTGAGCGAGTCAAGTGTGTTTACGTAATCGTGCGTGTGTGTGCAAATGTGCAAACACGAAGGAAAGAAGTAACTGGATTTAGTGCGAGGAATTGTATTAAGATTAAGTCTGGACCCTGCTACCGCCGAGGCTATAAATCTT
>NC_051404.1:30243602-30243877 GCF_015228065.2 Penaeus monodon
TCAAGGCAATAAAATAAAATCAAGCCAACCAACCGGGCTTTGAAAGGCTCGCCAAATCCTCGAAAAAACAGAGACGGGAGACGCTCGCCGTGGTCAGGGCAGGACAAGAGCTCGACGTGGAAGGGGCGAGCGAAGGGCGTGCTCGTTCCTAGTCACGTTGTAAAAGTCGAGGGCGTAAGCAGGAGAAACAGGGCGGCGTCGAAGGATTGTTGACGTGGGCCGGCCGACGCGGAGAGCGCTGTCCCTGTCGTTGTTTCTGTTTGTTTTTGGCTTTC
>NC_051404.1:30244119-30244482 GCF_015228065.2 Penaeus monodon
AATGATTACTCAAGCATTCATTGCTTCTCTGTCTCCTCTCAGTGTGTAAGATTATATATAGAAGCATTTGCATTAATTTCTTTAAAATATGAAAATCCCTATCATAAACCGATCACAGCTCTCCCTATTGATTCGCGCTCTGAATAGTCCGGAAGTGAGCGCTTTTGGGGAGGTGCGACTCGAGAGAACGACTTGTGAATCGTGGCGCCCGCAGGAAGTGGCGGCTCTCGCTGGTCGTCCTCGCTCGGGAGGGGGGCAGCGAGGGGGTCGTGAAGCAGAGGGTCACGGAGATTACGGTCACCTGATGAGACTCTAGGTCGTGGGGAGAGTGGCAGGCGGCAGACAGGGAGGGAGGTGAAGAGA
>NC_051404.1:30244535-30244638 GCF_015228065.2 Penaeus monodon
AGATTTTCTTAGTGATGCTGATTTTTTATTCCCAAGCACAGACATTATTTTCATATATATGGTGATTGTGTTTTAATTTTTGCTTATATATTTTTTCGTGGGG
>NC_051404.1:30244831-30245143 GCF_015228065.2 Penaeus monodon
TGGGAATAATTATTATTAACATTAAACTTCTCTGAATGTCTGTCCGTAGGATTAGGCCGTGCGACCTTTGACTTTCTTCTTAATTTATTTTTTTGGGTGTAAGGTTTCCTTCCTTGGCCTCTTCCTCTTCTCATCTCCCCCTTTTTTCCCCTCTGAAAACTTATTTGCTATTCATAGAATAAGTAAAATTCTTCGTCAGTTTAATTCCGGGTTTCAGCAGCATTGTCCCCTAATAGAAGCCGCCCACGTTCAGGCATGCTCCCTTTGTCCCTCCCTTTCTTTGCAGACGGGCGGAATATTACGTCATTCACG
>NC_051404.1:30245664-30246104 GCF_015228065.2 Penaeus monodon
GGCACTCGCATAAAAAGTCTTACTGATACTCAGACTTTCCGATAACACTGTCACTTTTAACTTTTAATACTGTTTTTACCCTTTATATGATTTTTTTTCTTTGAAGATATAAAAGGGTACATTTTTATCTGTAAAAAGTCACTGCTCATTTTTTTTTGTGGTGAGATATTATACACAGACTTTTATATTTTTTACGATGAAGGAAAAATACAAATCCGATTATAATATGTGTTATTGCCTCCCAAGGTTCAGAGTCTCGGGAAGAATTTGAAGTGATATTATTTGAACAAATCAGTCGCCTTTTTCCGATGAAGTATTTTTTTTCTTATTAGGGTGTGTGGTGTATGTGACGTGTTTCCGCTTATAAAATATGTGCGTGATGACAAGATTATTAAGTCTTATTTTATCGTATTTCGTAGTTTGTGATATATGAAACCTAT
>NC_051404.1:30246254-30246588 GCF_015228065.2 Penaeus monodon
TTTATATTAACCATATAACTCTAGATCATATGTATACTTGTTGATTACAGAATTACGCACAGTCTTCTATTACTCTTTATTTCATTAATTGTAAAGTTCAAAAGATGGCCTTACCCCCCTTCTATTGAACATAAAAGCACACTCTGATTAAGATCTATATATTGACCCGGAAAAAAATTAAATTCATGTTTTATATATGTATATTGACTCCTCTCTCTCTCCTCATTTCAGGTATGGGCGTTGTGGTGGAAGAATCGGGGAGGCGCGTCTGCTCTGGTAACTCCGTGCATGGGAAAACCTGTTCCGAACATGTCTTGATTTTTTATCCTTTTCT
>NC_051404.1:30247046-30247600 GCF_015228065.2 Penaeus monodon
CGTTGCTATGTCAGTTACTGTTTTTTCTTACTTCCGGTGATTCGGTTCTTGGTTTTCGTACATTGGGCTTGTTAAGCGTGCATAGAAATCGAAATTACGAAGGGAAGATACCCATTGGAAAATATTTAAAGTCATTTAAAAACAACAGAGGTAAAATATAATGAAATTACAATGCATTTCAGATCACCCCCCCCCCTTCTGCCCCAGGCCCTATTTGAACCTCCCCCCCCCCCTATTCCTCCAGCTTTCAATTTTTTCTTCTTTTTTTTACATAATTCCTCTCTTTGAAGACGGTAATAGAATCTAGGCCGGATAAATATGACGAGGAAGTCTTTGAAAAGTTGTTGTATTTAATTGTTTTTCTTTATAAGTTCTTTTCTTCTTTTTTTTTTCTTTTTTATTCGTCTGTTTCTTTGCCTTCTCTTTCTGTCTTCTTTATCATAGGGCCTTTGATGGCTCTCTCTGTCTTCCCCGTCTTTTTCGCAGTTGCAAAACATAGGGTGAATGGTAGTGTAAATAAAAAAAGGAAATTTTGAAGGATAAGGGACTTCTCC
>NC_051404.1:30247704-30247800 GCF_015228065.2 Penaeus monodon
TCTCGCAGTATAGAGTGATCTCGAGGGAAGAAGAGAGCGAGATGGGAGGATTCGGGGGGGTGAGTGCGGGGTTCTAGGGGGTGATTGGGGGTCAAT
>NC_051404.1:30247824-30247931 GCF_015228065.2 Penaeus monodon
TCGTTCAGCTTGACTCCGGAATAATTCAGAAGGCGTCGATACGTCACCCTGCGGCCGACACCCTTCCGGGACAGTGGAGTGATAAGTGGACTAGGGTGGAAGGGGAT
>NC_051404.1:30247992-30248061 GCF_015228065.2 Penaeus monodon
CTGGATTTTGTCGAGGTTGTGGAGGGATGCTGGTGGGTGTTGCGGGAGGGTGTGCGAATCTCCGAGGAC
>NC_051404.1:30248520-30248788 GCF_015228065.2 Penaeus monodon
AAGTCCGCACACTGTCGTGCCGCCCCCGGACAGCCTGAAGAGCGAGCGCCGCACGGGGGAATCCTTGAAGGGAAGGGGCTGACGTGTGGCGCGGGGGGAGAGGGAGAGGGGGCTGCAACATGCTACTGCAAGATTCAGGTGGAGAGGCAGCGCGGGGACGGCAGGTGGGGCGAGGCTCGACGGAGGGACGGATGAGCGGATGAGCGCCGCCCGAGGTCAGGCTTCGAAAAGATCGTCTCGGCAGATCTGTCAAGACTCCGTAATGGGC
>NC_051404.1:30248935-30250278 GCF_015228065.2 Penaeus monodon
GGGTGGGTGAGATAGCAGGCGGGATTAGAAGTGGAGGAAGAAAGAATTCGCTTTTTTATGCACACCTAAATCTACTGGAAAAATGCGATGGTCTTAAACGCATTATCTCGACACCGAACATATTATATACAGTGTTACTCCGCTGCAAAAATATGTCCGAAAGATTTCATAAATTCCCCGAAATCGGCGTCGAGCGCTAGTTAGGACGTCGGGGCGGGTGTGGCCGACGAAGCCCGTTGGGTCCACGCCATTATTTACTGAACACGACCAGCCACGGACGACGAAGGGAGAGAGGGGAGGGAGGAAAGTGGAGGAACATAGGAAGAGGAGGAGAACTGAGGGTCATAGGAGAGGAGAAGAGGGGAGGGACACGGGAGAGGAGGAGAGGAGAGACATAGGAAAGTGGAAATGAGATGGACATAGGAAGAGGGGGAGAAGGAAGGGACATAGGAAGAGTAGGATTGGGGAGGCACATAGGAGAGGAGACGGAAGGGACATAGGAGAGGAGGAGAGGGGAGGGACACGGGAGAAGAGGAGAGGGAAGGGACATAGGAGAGGGGGAGAGGAGAGGGTCACAGGAGTGTGGGAGAGGAGATTGGACATAGGAAAAGAAGGGATGGAAATAGGAAGAGAAAGAGAGGATAGAGACACAGGAGGAGGAGAGGAGAATTATAGGAAGAGCTGTTAGAATAGAGCGAGAGAGCGTTGGGAAGCGAGGGAGAGGAAGAAGTAAATCGTCGGTGCTTCGGGGACGCCGGCCTGAAGAGAAGCAAATTGGGCAAGCGATTATGGGCCTTAAGGACGTGCCGAATTTATATGGGCGTGCGAGATGGAAGACGCGGGCGGGACGGGCGGGAAGGGCATCGAAGGGCTTTTGCTGTAAGTGGGAAAGGAGGGGGTGGGGAGAGAGAGGCCTTTAAGGATCATCTATGAAGGATAATTTTCTAACCACAAAGTAACGCGAAATGTAAAAGACCTCCTTATTCTCTCCCAAAAACTCCTTTTGCGCCTAAGTTTACGTCCAGAAAAAAGGGGAAGCCAAAAATAGTAACCAGGAAGAGGACAAGGGTGCTATATACGCGAGGATACGAACTGAGAACATGAGTACCGCACGCCTTGGGTAATGAGGGAGATGTATCGGGAAAGCCCGGGATCTTGTGCCGGCTGAGGGCGGAGGCGGTGTTGCCAGCACAGTGATCAATCGTGATGGATGCGACTTCTGCGTGACGAATGTAGCCTCGATGTCACACCATATGTGCTGGATAGGGAGCGGGCCAACGCTCGGGATGGTATGAGCCACGTATCATTGGCGTAACGCGGTGACTAATATATTATGGCCAAGC
>NC_051404.1:30250362-30251299 GCF_015228065.2 Penaeus monodon
CTGTACGTGAATGCATTTATTGTTTATGGCGTTTCGCTCAAGACCCATAGTGATCGTGATGCTGGGTGTTATCTGTATAGTAATGCTTATTTTTTATGACGTTTAGCTGAAAGATCATCGTAAGGATTAACAATAAGTATTGAAACTTTCTTGTATGAGAATAACTCTAGTGTTAAGCTCAAGTCTTTGTTTTTTTAATGTTGGCAAGAAAAAATGTGATAGAATTAGAGTGAAAGGATTTTCTACTACTTAGCTGGTCCACCGTAAATTGAAAAAAGATGGTAACGTGATTTTGTAGTTTCTGACAGCAGATTTTTCATCGACTGTTAGTGTAGATTCTGAGTTGCATATTAAAGAGTGAATTTGTAATGTAGAAAAGAAATTAACCAACTTTCATTCTTCTTTTTTGGTCTCGTTCTCTCTTTGTGACTCAGGGAGGGATCAGAAAATTTTCTCTTTGTGAGACAGCAGCTTGATGGCAAAAAGTCTTAAACTATCCGAAAGAAAAACGGACGCACTTAAAAAAAAATACTTAATTCTATGTTATTGTTTGTATTTGTTTTTAACAAGTGAACAACTAAACTCGACGTCCATAAGACAAGCGCATTAGGCAGGGACCCCCCCCCCACTCATACACCACGCCCCCGACCCCCGCTCATGTCGCTGACTGCAGCACCACCTGCCGGCACCACCGACTCTCGCTGCACAGTAACGATCCAATATGAAATGTTACGAATTAAAGGTTTCCTGTCATTTCGATTTTTTTTCTTTGCTTGTAAACTTATCTATCTGTCTAGCGAGTCTTTTTAAATGAGTTTGTCGTTGTGTAGGTCACGTATAACCTTTTTTATTTATTCATTTACGTATTACCTTGTTCTTTGCCAAGTACATTTTGCGAAGAAAAACATGTTATAGCCAGTTTTGTGAGCGATTTCTC
>NC_051404.1:30251333-30252118 GCF_015228065.2 Penaeus monodon
TCTAGCTGTTGACGTTAGAAGCTTCCAGGTGACACAGCCTAAAAGTCATCCTCAGATATGCTTTATTGTCGTCCGAAATTATCCCTAGAGTTATCCTGAAATATTTTCAATGTCCTCGTCCTCGATTATTCTCAAAGTCATCTGCATAGTCGTCCTCAAATATCCTCATAGTCCTCCTCAAGTATTCTCAAAGTCGTCCTCAAGTAACTTCATAGTCGTCCTCATAGTCGTCTTCAAGTATTCTCAAGGTCATCCTCAAATATCCTCATAGTCCAAACGTATCCTCATAGTCATCCTCAAGTATCCTCACACAATCATCCCAAAATATCTCAGAAGGGAAGACCATCGCTTGCCCTACAGAAGGATAACAGAAACAAGCTCTAGCGTTCAATAGACTTCGCATGTGGACATCCCTGAAGGAGGGGCTGGTCGTAGTCTTTCCCCTGAGGAGTAATAAAGGCGCGCCCCTGAGCCCAGGACAAGGGGCCATCCTGCGCAGCACAGTCAGGGGACACTCCAGGGGCGGAATCGCTCGGCGGAAATTTGATCAAAGGAAACACTCCTCGAGGCTCGGGAAAACGCCGGCGTCGAGGGTGACCGTGGAAGTGGTTGGCCTCGGGGCGTTGCGGAAGGGGAGGAAGACGTTGTGTTTTTAAGGCTGTTCCTTGCGGTTGTGGGAGGATTTTGGGCGGGGAGAGGAGGGAGGGGAGGGAAGGGCGCAGGGGGTAAAGTTGTGGTGACAGGGCACGGTTTTGTGTGCGTGTGTCAGCTTGGTGACAGAGTAT
>NC_051404.1:30252542-30252796 GCF_015228065.2 Penaeus monodon
AATTTACCAACTTGTAGTACTTTGGTAAGATTAACCTACATACATGTGTAATGTTGGACCAAAAGGCCAGGGAGGGACAAAGCAGGAAAACCTTTGAGGCGAAGCTGCAGTAGGCGCAGGAGGAGACGCAGAATCATCCGTAGCATCAGCAGAGGGTAGCGGGGGGCCGTGGCAGCAGGGGGCAAAAGGCAACAGCGGGTAGCCGGAATAGCAGAGATTAGCAGAGGAGAGCGGGAACGACATTGCAAATTGCA
>NC_051404.1:30253064-30253187 GCF_015228065.2 Penaeus monodon
CGGCGGCGAGTTATTGAGCCGCGGGTGTAATGGGATGGTGGGAGAGCCGCCATCTGTGCGGATCTCAGACCCTCTTCTTGTTTAACTTTTTATCGAGATTTAAGTGATTTACCTGATATCTTC
>NC_051404.1:30253463-30253625 GCF_015228065.2 Penaeus monodon
AGTCACTCATCACTTATCCCTCTACCCAATCCCCTCCCCTCCCTTATTCCCTCCCCCCATGTCTCTTATCCCCATCTCACATCCCCTCCCCCTACCCTTCCCCTCCTCCTCTCCCACCTTTTCGGATCCTCCTTAACCTCGGCAACACTGTCTCCGAAGAAA
>NC_051404.1:30253738-30254017 GCF_015228065.2 Penaeus monodon
ATGACACTTATTGAGCAACGGGATCAAGGAAAGTGCGTTGGCGTTCGGGCTTAATGATGAGTTCGTTGGCGCGGTTAATGGCGGAGACGGCGGTGTTCATCGACACCTCATTACGGCTGCCAACGCTGCCAGCACTGACACCGCTGCCCCGCACTAGGCGTCAGTGGTTGCTGTTGGTGGCAGTGTTGTAGGCGTTGTAGCGGGTGAGGGTCGGGTCCCGTGGTTGTGGGTGCTGTGATTTTGGAATTATGTCCGGGTACAGATCTAATAGGATTGGGA
>NC_051404.1:30254046-30254152 GCF_015228065.2 Penaeus monodon
GGGGGGATTCGATATGAATTATTTGATTTCTGGTTGCTAAAGTTCAGTGTAATTGTGTTTTCTTTTCTTATAATGAGAAATTCCGCAGCAGGTCACAGTAGCGTTC
>NC_051404.1:30254215-30254560 GCF_015228065.2 Penaeus monodon
TTGAGGGGGGAGGCGTATAGCACTCAAAAAACGTTCTAAAAATGACCGGATGCAAATGGATTTGAAATTGTAATCATATAGATTCTTTTGCGTAAAACGATTTGGCTTTATAAACATTTATATAAAGATTCAGTTTTATAGACGAGCGAAAATCTGCTTTTGTATTTACCTGCATATTATATTTTTTGTCGATTTTTCCCTCACTTTTTTTTAGGAAATAGATGAGAGCAACGTATTTATTTCGAGGTGGAAGAATAGACATTTTCAAATCCCAGGATTCGGTGATTATAATAGTAAATTGTGGACCAAAGTTTAGAATGATTATGATTGATTATGATGCATGTT
>NC_051404.1:30254659-30254782 GCF_015228065.2 Penaeus monodon
CTTTATTTAATTTCCATCGGAGGAATAAAAAAACAGCGTAATTACAGCGGCTTCTATTGGCAATTTAACCCATAATGCTTTCAGCAGCAGTTGGCGTGTTCTTCCTCTTACTTCCTTTTTTTG
>NC_051404.1:30254944-30255013 GCF_015228065.2 Penaeus monodon
TGTGGTGTGCGTGCGTGTGTGGTGGGTGGTATATGTTGGTGCGTGGTGTGTATGTGCGTGCGTGCATGT
>NC_051404.1:30255126-30255395 GCF_015228065.2 Penaeus monodon
GGGGGGTGTTAAATGCTTCCTGATCGAGTTAACTGTGATGCAAATGGATGTGCAATATATAAGTGAAGCCTTGGGTATTTACAGTATAGAATAAACTTGAGCAAATATTTCGGTGTGTATATATTTACAAACATTTCCAAATATAGCAAGCCTTTGCTTCGTGTAGTATTTTGTGATCAAACAGGATACGCGAGTATGATCTTACAACCTTTTTTATTATAAAGCTGTTAGTTTTGATATCAAACTTGTTACTTGTGTTACGACGTAGA
>NC_051404.1:30255576-30255820 GCF_015228065.2 Penaeus monodon
CAGACAGACTTACAGACAGAGATGTGGAATACGGAGTCAGCCGAGTGTATTCTGGGTATTTGGAGGTGCTGCCGTATTTACAGGATCTGCAAATTCTCTCGCGATATTAGGCTGTGTTAATGAGTTTCTGTGCCCACGCGAGGTCGAGGTATTTCAGCTCTGGGTTAGGACTGGGAATGATGATCGCCCGGCTCATTGGTTTTCGTTTATTTATGATAGATTTGTAAAAGATTATGGTTTATGC
>NC_051404.1:30255854-30255959 GCF_015228065.2 Penaeus monodon
GTAATCTGTTTCTCTATGATTTTGGGTTGGTAGTTTGGTATTGCGTGATGGCGTAGAGAAATAGATTAGTTGCGATTCTCAACTATATCCCTGTCTTCATGTAGT
>NC_051404.1:30256137-30256303 GCF_015228065.2 Penaeus monodon
GATCCATGGAAGGTGACACATTTCTCAGACTTAAAAAACAAAAAAGAAAAAGATGAAAAGGTAAAGAGGTTGTCCTCCAGCACACCCAAGACTCACTAAGATCCACGGAATCCTACTGTGTCCTTAGATGGAGGTGTCCTATCTGGTGTCCCCGCAGGCTCGTGTG
>NC_051404.1:30257119-30257222 GCF_015228065.2 Penaeus monodon
CACACACATTTCCCTCTTTTTCGTTCCCGTCATTATCAGAATTCCCCCACTCCCAGCTCTCATTTCCCTCTCCTTTTTTCCGTCATTTTCGTTACGATCATCG
>NC_051404.1:30257924-30258198 GCF_015228065.2 Penaeus monodon
TTCCCTTTACGTCGAGTCGACGTTTTTTATTCATTTCCAAATTTGCGGAATTCGGGGCTTTAAATTGAACCCATTCCATTTCCGGCGACTCGGTGAAGTAGTACGCCAATACCGGTAATGGAGTGTGAGGGATAACGAGTGCTAAATAAACTTTATATATCGTATGAACGTTCGACCTTCCGGAAAAAGGTATATGTGTGTTTCCTCCTCATCGTTGGTGTTATTTCATTTCTTTATTGTTAGTGTTTTTATTGTTGCTATTATTGTCGTCGTG
>NC_051404.1:30258251-30258655 GCF_015228065.2 Penaeus monodon
TGTGTGGGTGGGGGAGGGGATTGGAGGTTGAAGGGAGTGAACAGTTGATGCTTTCCGAGATCTCTTTATGTTGTTTATTCTGGGGTAAATCTGCGAAATATGGATGATAATGCAAATAATCTCACGCTCGTTCCCTCCAGCTTCTCTTTGAAATAAGTTTTCTTTTTTTTAACTCTTTATGAGTCTTTTTTCTTTTAATCTTTCATAAGCCCGTGTATTGCTATAGTATGTTTTGTTGTAAAAATATATATATGTCTGTATATTTATTCGATGTAAACCTCGTGCTAGATATATATCTCCCGAAATGCCTGGCGGTGTGACAGTGAAACTAGGGTTGTTATTACCGCAGAGTTATGGCCTTGTAACGGAGGCCCTGAAATCATACACTTTTGTGATATTGTCCG
>NC_051404.1:30259088-30259366 GCF_015228065.2 Penaeus monodon
ATGGTGCAGAATGTTAAGCAACTATAATAGCAGTACCCACCCACTTTCACAGTATTAAAATGTTTTAAGACCCGAGCGAACACAGCATCAAGTAGAGGCAACGGCGCTCGACTCGCACTAAACCCACAAGTGATAATAAGCCCTAATGAAAAGGCCCATGCTAATAACAAAAGTGCAGTCATTATTATAATGGTAATAACACTCCCCCTTTCCCTCCCTCCCACCCCTTGCAGGTCCGCGTGATGGAGAGGCGTCTGGAGTGGAGTGCCGGAGGTGGA
>NC_051404.1:30259400-30260507 GCF_015228065.2 Penaeus monodon
CCAGCAGGGACGACGGCGAGGACGTGGAGGACCTGCAGACGGAGATCGTGGAGAAGGAGTCTGTCATATCAACGCTCTCAACGCAGGTAGAGGAACAGGTGGGTTTCGCTGGGAGAGGGAGAGGCAGAGAGGGAGGGAGGGAGGGAGAGGGTCCGAAGGAGATGGAGGGTGAGAGGGGATGAAGAGGAGTGGAGAGTGAGACGGATGGAGAATTATGAAGGGGAGAAGGGTACTGAGATATGGAAGGTAAGAGGGATGAAGAGGACTGGGAATTGAGAGGGATGTAGGGTGAGAGATGGAGGAGATGCAGGGCGAGAGGGATGAAAAGAGATTGAGAAAGATAAAGAGAAATGGTAGACTATGGGGTATAGAGAGATGGAGTGTTTGGGGAATAGAGAGAGATCGAAGGGTAAAAAGGGACTGAAGGTGAGAGGGGTAAAGAGAGATGGAAGGTGAGAGGAAGGAAGAGGGATTGCAAGTGAGTAGGATAAGGAGAGATAGGGGTGAGAATGAAGAGAGATATTAAGAGTGATAAAGAAACATAGAGGATGAGTGAGATAGAGAGAGATGGGGAGTGAGAGGGATAGGGAGAAATGAAGGCGCTGAGAGTGATATAGAAAAGGGGTGTAAGATAAAAGAAGATATAGGAGGAAAGAAATATAGAGAAAATGAAGGTTGGGAAACAAATAGAGAAGAGGTTTTAAGACAGATAGATAGAGAAAAAAGGTGTGAGCGATAGAGAGAGATAATGTGAACTGTGAAACAGAAAGGGGATAAGAGATAAAGAAGGGCGAAAGAAGTAAGACTAAAAGGAAGGGGACATACGAGAGAAAACTCATTAAAAACTGTAATCAAACAATACGAGTATTAGACAAGAGAGAAACCGAAACCCCGAGGGGGACGAAGAGAGGGAAAGAGCAACACACAAAAAGGAGAGAAAGAGGGAATTAGAAAGAATAAACGGATGATGCGAAGGACGGCTGTGCATCAGGTGCCTGTTGAGGCGGCGAGAAGTTAGGTCGGGGGGGGGGGGCATGGCGCTCTGGGGGGGAGTAGGGGATGTGTGTCAGTAGAAGTTAGCTCACCCGTTACAGTAATTTGTGGCTG
>NC_051404.1:30261457-30261750 GCF_015228065.2 Penaeus monodon
ATGACCCTTCACCTCTATTTTTGTTGTCTGTTCGTGACCGTAAGTTTTGTAAGCGTCTTTTGCATATGCGTGTGTACATATGCAAATAGTGAGGTTGCCCGTGTTTACCCGCTTCCTGGCGTCTAATACAGGGCCCCGCGAGGAAGAACTCAGGGGACCCGATACCTGAAAATCATCTTAGGTTCACAAGCGGCTGCCTCGATGGCTTTCTCGTGTTCAGGTTTCGTTTTTTTTTTCTTTGGGGGGTGGTGGACGCTTCGGAAGTTTGAGTCGGGTGTAGCTCAGGTGATGCG
>NC_051404.1:30262039-30262122 GCF_015228065.2 Penaeus monodon
ATGAGCCTCAGAGGAAACGTAATCGAGAAGAGAGTTGGGATGGAAGGAGTTGGGATAGATTAAGGAAAGTTAGCGTGTACAAT
>NC_051404.1:30262527-30262852 GCF_015228065.2 Penaeus monodon
GTCCATGTATGTTTACATTACCTTCATTTTCCTTAATTCCATTAAGCGTGATTCACTAACCTGTCAGATGAATCACACAACATCCATTACATTTGTATTTACTTTAGTTAAGATTTTATAGTTATAGTATCGAATCGATAGACCTTTGCATATATATTCCTTCCTCATCCCTACAGAGGCAGCTGCGGCTCCAGGACGCCAAGAAGGTCGAGGCCAAGGCAGCCAAGATTAAGGAATGGGTCACCAACAAGCTGAAGGAGGTAAGGTCGCGTGTCCGGGAAACCGAGAGTCCTGTCGGGTGCGGGGAAGGACGCCATTGTTTACG
>NC_051404.1:30262869-30262966 GCF_015228065.2 Penaeus monodon
AAAGCTTCGTCTTTTTTGGGGGAGGAACGTCTTTTTGTGTGTGTGTGTGTGAATTCGCATGCAGACAAGGTACATGCACAGGGTGAAACGTGTACGT
>NC_051404.1:30263030-30263300 GCF_015228065.2 Penaeus monodon
CGCGGGAACACGTTGCTTAACCCACTCGGTTGGTGAGGATAATTAGGAATTAAAGGATCGTTAGAATCCGTAATTATGAAGCAAGGTTCGGCAGTAATTACCAGCGTATAAAGCCACCTGCTGTTGACTACGGCAGGCAGGCTGCGGCGGAGAGGGTGTGGGGCCGTGCGGATGCGGGTAGAGGGGGCTGAGTGGGTACTTCATGCGGACGAGGTCAGCGTCACGGAAAAGGAGTTTTCAGTTATATTTTAAACCCCCCCCCTTCCCCAT
>NC_051404.1:30263623-30263957 GCF_015228065.2 Penaeus monodon
CAACTATGTTACTATTTGCAGGGTGTGTATATCCGTGAGCGAACGTGAATAAAGAGTTAATTTTCCTGTGTACGCCATATGTTCCCCGTAGGAAATCTAGTCAGAGTCGTGAAGTTATCATAAATACGCATAGTACGCACTGCCTTTTGGCAGCGTACGCAACTCACTGAAGCCAGTATTTGAGTGCGGAATCATAAGACACGAGTCATTAACGCTGATTAACCTGTATAATTATTACGTGATAGCAAGTCCGTTGTTTTGATGGTTCAAAAAAGCGTAAAATCCGCATGGGTGAACAAGATAATTTTCGGGCCTGAAAGTTTTGCGCATTTCG
>NC_051404.1:30264002-30264308 GCF_015228065.2 Penaeus monodon
CGGTATTATGTTTGGAATTCATATTTTCTCACGCTTTAGTGCATACGATGATAAAGCTTGGTGTAAACGCACTCTGCTGTGATATTCTGTGCTTAGATCTCGGCGGGAGAATTATTGGATAGTTAAAGCATCAGTGAACTGGGTTAGATACGCGCTCGTTACGAGGAGAAATATTTCCTGGAGATGAATTTTATTTCTTTGATTCGTTAGTATTTGGATTTCGTATTTTGTTGTTCATCCGGAGTGGTAGGTATTTGTGGCCTGTATTAGGCTCTGTCGTGTTATGATGCTGGATTCGGTGTATAT
>NC_051404.1:30264702-30265091 GCF_015228065.2 Penaeus monodon
AACCACGCAAACAACACCATCTGTATCCATCCCCATCAACAAAAGGCATTCCCAGCGGTTATATATTTAACCGGGCATCTCTAAGTCACTGCTGTTTACCGGTCCGCAGTAATTAACGCCGGTAATTAACATATCGAGGCAGGTGTTTGACGCAGCTGACGTGGTGTCGGGGAGTTTGAATGGGCTGGGATAAACCGCAGTAGTTGTTACGGACGCCGCAGCAGTCGGGTGGCGCTGGCGGTCCTCGGTCATAGTGCTTCGGTTCTCGCGTTTGTGGTTGTGTGGTTGAGCCGGTGCTTTGTTTCGGTTAGGGGCTGGAGGATATGTTGGTTGTTTATCTAAGAGTATGAGGGAAACGTGTTCGATTTAAGGAGAGAATTGGTATGCAT
>NC_051404.1:30265259-30265520 GCF_015228065.2 Penaeus monodon
CCTCTCTCTCTCTCAGATACATTTACAGATGTGTGTATGCATGCGTGTGTCTGTGTCTCTATCTGCATATGTGCGTAGACACAAGGGAAATGTACTTAAGGTATAATTAAGGACTGTTATACGTACAAAACATGTGTTCAGGTATATGAAAAAAAACACTTGTCGGTATAACAAAATTTTAGTTGTATAGATTTACCTGTGTAACTACATTTTAAATTACATTAAGAATATAAACTTATCTCTATATAACTACATTTAACC
>NC_051404.1:30265662-30265906 GCF_015228065.2 Penaeus monodon
TTTCCATATTCAGGCATACAATCCTGCGTTTTATGACGATTTAACCAAACTGTATCGATCGCCATAACGAGATTTACAGCTCGCTTTCTCCCCCCGCCCCCCCCTCCCCTGCAGCTGGAGGACCAGAACGCCCACCTGCGGGAACAGAACGCTAAATGCAACGTCCAGCTGGAGCTTCTGCGGGGTCGTCTCGCCCACCTGTCCTCCATGCACAACGAGAAGGACCGTGACACCGAGGTATGTC
>NC_051404.1:30266262-30267563 GCF_015228065.2 Penaeus monodon
CTTCCTTTTTTCCCTCTTCCTCCTGCTTTAACACGCTACCCCTCCTTCACGACCTTCGACCATCCACCCGCGCGGTCACAGTCGTTAGATAACAGCGGAGAGAAAGAACTGCGGCGCTCCTGTCCCTGTGGTGTCCGCTGTCATTGTCAGGGCATTTATTTTGCTGCGCCGTAAACCTCGAACACTGCCTCTCTCAATCACCTATTCGGTATATGTTTTTTTTCTTTCTTTTTGCTCTTTTCGGAAGAGACACTGCGAAACGGGAGGGAAATGGGGGTTGAGATAAGCCTGCAACAGGGGTCCGGGAACTCGTTGTTGTAAGTAAGCTCAATGGGGATTTATTGATTTTTTTCGTTGTTTGGTATTTTCTTTGTTTTAGTGGGAACTGTATAAGCATTCTGTTCAGGAGATGAAGTAGAAGTCATTGTAGTTATACGCAGGGGATTTGGCAATGTAATAAAAATAGCAGTGTCGTAATGTAGCGTCTGTGTTATGCCAGTTTAGAGGACAGTCTGACGTTTCTGTTTTGATCGAGATTAGGATAGCGATGTGACCACACGAAACACTCCGCCAGCGTCGTGATCAGCCGGGTTATGTCATGGTCAAAGGAACCCATCCTCACCCTGGTCCCCCTTTCACCCCGAACTATGATCGTGTTCTCTGATTAGCCTAGATAGAGTAAGAGTACAGCATGTTCTTACATGTCAGAACAGCACAACTGTTGTCTTGCAAGTACTGTCTAAAACAGACTTGTTCTCCACATGATAAACAAACACACATGGACAATGATACAATATCTGGGAATGGCTGAGCTCCCCAGGTGTTCGCGGACCTCAGTCGGTGCTGAGTGGCCGCGCTGACCGGACGCTCAGTCTCCCTGGCGGCGCTGGGCCTCGGCAGTGAATCGACCCCAACACTGTCGAATCCAACCTCGAGGTGTAGGCCGTGACGAGACACCTCGCCGGTTCAAGGAGGTGAAGGTGGCTTCATGTGTAGCGCGCGCGAGATTCATTCTAATGATTAGCTCTCTGACTGTGGAACTGTTGTAGCTTATGCTATTTAGTATATTCGAGATGAATGCTAATTACCTTGTTATAATGATCTACACTGAATGAAAATCTGTAGTAGGCATTGCTCCTTGTTGACTCCCTTGCAGAGGCCCAGAAACTGAACGGCCCCTTGCAGCCCACCTTCTTCATGATTAGGGAGGCGTTCATGTTTGAAGTGTAACCGTATCAAGGCAGCATCAACTTTGCGAACTGCTGTTTCTCACCTTCTCTTGTTTCCTTGCCAATGCTTTG
>NC_051404.1:30267592-30268650 GCF_015228065.2 Penaeus monodon
AGGAAAACAAAGTATCCCTAGCACTTGCATAGACTCTTTAAACAGAAAGGGGTTGTTGTGCACTCTCTTAGATTCAATATAAAATGGATCAACTCCCTCCCCTTGATGCCTCGTAGAAAGTTCATTTAAAGGGCCCAAATCCCTCAAGTTTACCCCTGTGATTAAAGCTCAGAGTCCCCTGTTCCCCAATCTATCACCGTGGCTTCACCCCAGCTCTCCTTTCCAGCGGTTATGGAAAAGGAGGTCCCTAAGTCTACCTAAGGTATGGCGGCGCTGTCTGTGTGGTATTGCTTGAGTTGCTTGTTGAAGGGAGGGGCTTGTGGGATGGGGCGGGGGGGATAGGCCGGGCTGAGGGGTGTGGAAGGAGGAAAATGCTTTACACTTTGTTAGCATTCCAAGGCATCCCGAGACGCTGGACTAGAATGACCAAGAAGCCACAAATCACATTCAACTTTCGTGTCACCCTTAATTCTTGAACGTGTCCGATTGTGAAGGAATGTCTTGGAAGGAGAAGAAGAATAAGCGCATTTTCACACTGCACTAACACTAGCTTACATATTCCTCTTTTGGCTTCTTTAACTGCTGTAAGCCTGTTTTGATATCATCATTTGTTTTCTTAATTTGTTTTGCTCGAACATATACTTGCAAGAAATCTGATACTCTTGTCCGCGTCCCCAAACTAAACGGTCTTGTCTGTGCATCACGTACTTTGTGTTCCATATATGCAAGAGGTGATTAATTATTTGCCTTTTTTATTTTAATTTTTTGAGTTTTGGTGTTCGGGGCCTTCAAGGGGGTCGTTCGTTCAAAGCAGACGACTTCTCGGATCCACTTATTCCCCCAGGAACGACTCGAAAACTGATCGCGGAGACGACCTCGTTTTAGGCCTCCGCGCGCGCTCTCTCTTGGCGGGCTGGCGTGACGTCATCAACGCCAAACACGCCGGGCCGCCGTAGATGTAAAGGGAGAGACGTTATGCACTTCCATAAGATCAGAGCTACGCCGCGACGTCATCTGTTTAAATGAACGGCCCCCTTGTGGCGAGAAGGGGAAGCTTA
>NC_051404.1:30268724-30268805 GCF_015228065.2 Penaeus monodon
ATATGATGGAGAGGTGATTGGTGTCGTGGGAGGAAGTCAGGTAGGAGACGGCCAGGAAGAAAATGGTTTCTGAGTTATGGT
>NC_051404.1:30268898-30269067 GCF_015228065.2 Penaeus monodon
GGGTTAGGAAAGGAGGGAGGGAGAAGTGTTCTCTCTCTGTGCAATAAAATGATGTGAAAATAGAGGATCTAGAGGTGTAGAGCAAAAGATTCCGTAAAATCAACTGCTTATCGCAGAGGATAGAAGAATGCAACTATTAGCATAGTTTTGTAGAGATCATGCATGCAAC
>NC_051404.1:30270739-30271205 GCF_015228065.2 Penaeus monodon
GGCATTTTAGCATTGAATAGATTTGGAGGACACTGATATATAGGCAATTTAGTATTAAATAGATCTGAATAATACAGACATATAGGCATTTTAGTATTAGAGTGGAATTAGCATATGCCTCGACCTCGGTCAAGGGGAGAAGGGGTTACAATGCGAGCAGCTGGTTCTTCAGGAAACGTAAAAGCTTTCCTTTTCCTTATGATTTCAGTCTTGTCTATATTCCTTCCTTCCTGTCGCATGTCTACGTGTGTGTCAATGCTCATGGATGTATTTACACATTTATATGGTTGAACATCTTATGATTTTTTTTTTCCATTTTAGTTTTTATTTTCTTCTTTTTGGTTAAATTGCTGCGTGAATGGTTAGTTTATAAGGGTATTCATAGCTCTTTGTGTGTCATATTTATAGTGATTTACTAGGTGACAGATAGTCGTGTATGCAAATCACCTTAGTGGTAAATTAACGC
>NC_051404.1:30271418-30272263 GCF_015228065.2 Penaeus monodon
CTAAGTTTCATAATAGCAATGTTTCATTGTGCTTTTATTTTTTTTCATATCATCGTTATCATTGTTATCATTAATATACTTATACTAAATGACAATACTGCTCTGGTCTTTATTATCCATTACTATCGCCATCATGTTTGTCTTCACTGTTATCGTTGTTTCTCACAGTTGTATTATTTTCTTCATCATTTTTTTTATTACTGACACTATTATGTCATTACTATCGATAACATTGTTAATCTAGGAAATTGCATTTATTTCACAACATTTTGTGTGTGTGTAACACCTTCAATCTTCCAAATCGTTTTTATATTTCTTTCCCAAGTTCTAATGTTCTTAAACCCTTCTTATAAAACGTTTATAGAGCACACCAATACACCTTGACATTGTACTGTAGATCAGTGACACTGTGCAATGTTACCACAACACATGTACCTGATATTGTATGTCAATTACATACTAGCACAGTGCACATTGCATATGCACATTGCATTTTGTATGTGCACAGTAGCTTGATATGTGCTTCCTATCAGTCTTTGGTCCTTGATCTTTACTTTTTTTTCGTTTTATCATTTTCTAAAGTCCTGAAACTTCACTATTGCACATTTTACAGACGGATTTTGATTTGTGTATTGAATTCAGTATTATAGATCGCCTTGATTGTGCCGTTTGTTTTAACTCGTTCCAACTCTTCGCTGTAGTTCGTCTAAGCTGGCGGTCCCTCTGCCTTCGTTTCGTTCTTGTGTCGATGCAGTGTTTTCTGTTTCTTTGTTTCTAGAACTGAGTTTTTTCTTCTTCTTCGTGTAGATATGTATTTTTTATCCTTATGTTATTTTTTCAGTTGT
>NC_051404.1:30272550-30273025 GCF_015228065.2 Penaeus monodon
CTTTCCTATGTTTACCCTCCATCATTTGTTTTCATAGTTTATGAATTTACATAATTTAAGTGATGACTCATATAACACTTGTGAATAACCACTTATTAACATGACAGATAACCAAATACTAACCCCATTCCCATTAAACATCAGTCTCCACATCCTTATAATGCGAATATCCATTAACGTGCCTCCTAAGTGGAAAAGTGTAGGATGGAGGATGAACCCTGTGGCGTCCCTCTCCCCCAACGCCATCCTCCGCCGTCCCCTCCTAGACTTTGCCGCTCACTCGCCCTCCTTCCCCCTCCCTGACGTGCCCCTCTCCCGTAGGATTCGTCGCGTGGGAGTTACGAAGGGGATCGACCCGACAGCGACGAGAGCCTGCACGACGGCCGAAACGACGTCGGCTACATCCCGTCCCGCCCTGCGACGCTCGGGAGGGACCGTCGATCCAAGTCCAGGTGGGTATTTGTTGGTCTGTTGA
>NC_051404.1:30273575-30274828 GCF_015228065.2 Penaeus monodon
AACTTAAAATGTCTACCTACAGTCGATCGTTTTCTTAAGAACGTATTCACTTGGTCTTTTATTACTGTTGATTATATTTTGGAGCCAGAATTAGAATCGGAGTGTTAAAGTCATGGCCCAAAATAGCAAACCAAAGCGTCGATTCCCTGCAAAGTAGTGATCGCGCAGCAGCTGGCAGCGTGGCGTTTGCACGTAAGCAGCGACTGCAGTTCGATGTAAATAATGGAGGAGCTGACCTTTTTGAGTGATGTGCCTCTGTTCCGTCCCCAAAGGTCCCCCGCCGGCCTGAGAAGAGCCAGCTCGAGCGACACGGACGCCAACTACGGCGAGATCCGCTTCAAGTCCCGCCACAACGGCGTGCCCCGCACTGGCGGCCTCGAGAGGAAGCGCTACGACGACGAGAAGATCCGGACGCGGGACTCGCGCGTGGACTCCGGCTCGGTGGACCTGGAGACGCCCCAGAGCCTCAGCCCCAAGAGCCCCCTGGAGGTGATGCTCAACAGCCTGACGCAGAGCACGGGCAGCCTCCCTAGGAGCGGCTCGCGCGCCGGCAGCCGAGGGGAGAGCCCGCGCAAGCCCGTGCCGCAGCCCAGGACCAAGCACCTGAAGAAGGGCGGCAGCCTGCAGTCCTCCGTGACCAAAAGCGCCGACAGCTTGGACTTGGAGCTGGACGGCTACGACAACACGGAGAGCACGGACTCCAGCCAGCTCGCTCGCTCCGGGGACAGCCACCTCAGCGACGACGGTAGGAGATCGCGCGCCAAGGACGAGGCGCACGACTACAGCGAGATCTACACGCCCAGCCGCGACCACGCCCGCTGGCCCGGCGACTCCGAGACCAACGGGGAGAAGCCGCCCACGCCCCCGCTCCACCGCTTCCCCTCGTGGGAGTCCAGAATATACCAGGTGAGATAGCAACACATTTTTCTTCTCTTCATAATATGATTCGGGGGGACTCGCTTATCATTATAGTAAAAAATATGGATTTATTAGCCTAAGACTGACCGCCATTGCGCCTCACAGGTCGCCCAGGAAGGCCTCTCGGGCTCCGGCGCAGCGACCACCGCCGACACGAGCGCCCGCATGAGGACTTCCGGCCTGGGCAGCTACCCTGAAATCCACGTGCCGGTTTACGCTGCGGTGAAAGGCGTAAGTAGCTCTGGTCTTTCCTTGTCTGTTTGCCAAAAGGAGTTTTGCGTGGTTACTGTACATCGTGAGCTACGAAGTTTTCGACGTTTGCTCGTGTATATGAA
>NC_051404.1:30274919-30276797 GCF_015228065.2 Penaeus monodon
ATCAGTGGGTCAGTTAGCCACAAATGATAATTAAAGCCTCCATTCAGCCTCTACATGCGTTCACACATACACACGCATGTATGGCACGAAAAGTGCGAGTAAATCATCCAGCATATTAACCATATCGCCCGAGTTAATTTCCAGTAATTAATGGAATTAGAAAATTAACGTTGGATCCCGAGTTGTAAAACCGGGCGGGTGAAATCGGTAAGACATTGACTTAATGAGGCGAGGAGATGAGGCGGATAATTCGCTCTGACAGGGAAACAAGGGACCTGTCAGAGGGCCCTCAGTGCGCCTCGTCCCCGCGCCCTTGTCACTGCCACCTGCGCCGGTGCCACGGGGCCAGCACTCGCATGTTACGCTCTGACACTTAACTCACTCACTGTCTTTCTTTCCGTGCCTGTCTCTCAACAAACAACAAATTTCATTATACACAAACAAAAAAAGTGAAATCCAATGACACATTTCAAGAATTAAATATACGGCGTCACATTTGGCCATATCGCTTCGCTTTTGCACCGTCACACCAGCAGGCAGAAACGTCCCCATCCGAGGGGTTGCCGGGAAGGGACGCCGTCGAGTGCAGTTGCCATAGAACGTTCCAGGCAGAGGCAGGGCGGGAAGCGGGTTGCGTGTCGCCGGTCCTTCAGCTAAGCGGCGGCTCACAGCGTCAAAGTGACTGCCATTGTGGCTCGGGAATCGATTCCTACATTACTGTTCGCGGCGGCAGGTCTGAGTAGGCCCTCCTGAGTCCTGGCAAGTCCCTCTGCTCCGCCTCGGCACCAGTGGCTGACCTGGAAGACCTCCCATGTGCGCCGGTGACAGAGTTTCGCTGCTGGTATTGATTCAAAAAAAGTCTTTTGAGATTATTCTCTTTATGAACAGACGATCTTGTTAATAAGTGTCAAGATAACTGGAGAACAAAGGCTTAATAAAATTTAAGAGCATCGGATGTAAGGAACTGACTTCATAACCGAACAGAGTCTTACAATCTTCAAGATTTTCATTAAGGTGACATTAGTAAAAGGAAATTGAAAGTGGTTTTCATAAGGATCGCCACTTGTAAAAAATGTCGACGTCTATGAGACTGTTCTGACGATCTCCATTAGTTAGCAGCCGGAGACTGTCACGGCGAGAATTTCTCTTGCCATTTCGTCCGAGATTGCGAGGTCGCGCACGTCGGGAGAAGATCGGTAGATTGTGATTCGCTCATCATTTTCGTAGATTTCGGTGATTGCATCCACACTGGATGAGGATTTTGTGATTGGGTGGCGTTCGCTCTTCAGTAGGATTTCATGGTACAGATGCTGTAAAGATTGGGCGTTCTGTAGGGTCTAAATAATCTGTAATGCTTTGGCTGTCGTCGTTTTAAGATATAAGTCAGTTAGATTCTTCAGGATCATAAAATCGTTGATTTCACATCTTACACAGTATCTTTAAGCTTTGCAATCAAAAACAATATTGAGAAAATACCCATGTCCATCATCAGTACGCAGCGACGCCCGTAGTGTTGACAGCACAGGACCTTGCAGAGCGTGCAGACCGTGTCACCTATCGGGGAGAGATCAGGCCCGGATATTGGGTTTAGTTCATGCCATTACCATCACTTCGGCTTGACAGTCGGCAGCCAGGCGTCGCGACTCTCCTCGCCTACATCTTATCTGTTCACGCACGCTCGCGGGAGACGGCGAATATGCTAACTTAGTTGAGCCACGGACGCGAGCCTGAGATATGATGCCCCTTGAACGTGTAGGGTTTATTTGCATCCTGATGGAGGCATCTGGCGGGGGAAACAGGCTGACGGTCATGTTCGTAAGCCGGGGTTCATGAGGGTTCAAGCTCACAGGGAAACTTGGATTACGGAATTAAATTTTC
>NC_051404.1:30279624-30280103 GCF_015228065.2 Penaeus monodon
AAGGTTACCCAACAAATGTCTCCGACGCCTATTCTGTGAATAATGTTGGCTTTGCATGACCATCGCGTAGCTACTGCCTTGGTGAAAATAGATCATTTGTATCGCACGAGATACGTAGAGAGCGCCAAACTTTTAGAGAAAAACTGTCATTAGTTGTGAATCAGAAGAAAGCTTTCTCCCACCCATTCATTTTTTTCTGTCATTCTTTTCTCCTCTTTCTCCCCCTTCCCGTTCCCCTTTCCTTTTTTTTGTACTGAGAAATTTGACGCTCCGCTACTTTTCTCATTTTCGCGGCCGCCGCCAAACGAGAAGATTCACTGGTCCGCAGAACGCATTCCTTTGATAAGCGTCGCGGAGGAAGTCAGGCGAGCAGCCCTTAATGTGGCACAGGCAGAGGGTATTGCAATGTGGCACTCACTTACCCATGGCAGAGCGAAAGCGCCTGGGGAAAGCCTGGCGTGTTAGGGAGCGAAAAACAA
>NC_051404.1:30280184-30280632 GCF_015228065.2 Penaeus monodon
AGATAGACAGGCATACGAGTATAGAGAAAGAGAGTGTCTGTCCGTCTGTGTGGGCGTAAGAGACAGATAAAAATCCGATGTTTTACCTCTGCTTCGGCCCAAGTAATGGCCAGGCGTTCTCTCCCGCAGCGTGCTAGCCAGATCCGGTCGGTGCCGTTCACGGGCGACTCCTCGGACTCGTCAGACGGCGAGGACCACTGCGGGGGCTCAGACTCCCGCGGGCTCTCGTCCCACACGCCCTCGTCCTCGGCGGAGTCCTCGTCCAGCTCGCCCTCGAAGAGCAAGACGTCGTCCCTGTCCCCGGCCAAGCTGTCGGGGTCGTCGCCCTCCAAGAGCATGAGAAGGGGTAAGTGGGAGACGGGGGCGGTGGCGAAGGGAGGCGGGGGGCGGAGTTCCCGGCGCCGCGCGAGGGGGCGTCCGCTGCAGAGGAAGGCGCCAGGTGGGCTCG
>NC_051404.1:30281158-30281651 GCF_015228065.2 Penaeus monodon
GAAGGAAGCACACGCATAAAAGCAATCAAGTCACGAGAAAGTCACGTTATGAAACAGAAGCTTTAGAAGTAGCGCGAATTTCGGTATGAATTCCCAGCTCTGAAAATGGGCCAATGGAAGGCCGCACTTTGTAATGATGATTGATTAAGCAGAATAAGTAAAGGGCGCTGGGCTTTACGTTCCGTGCATGTTGGTGTACAAAGAGGCATGGCAAGCATTAACCCTGCATGCGAGCGATGTCAGTACCTCGGTGTCTTTTTTTCTCTTAGATTTATCAATATAATTTTTTTTTACCATAATGTTCAAAGGGTCTCGCAGCCCCTCGGATATATGCAAGCAAGGAGGCAGCATCGCTTTCTGACAGCCTGTGTAGTTGGCAAGGAACGAGTTACGGGGATGAATGAACCTCACTCACAATAGGGATGGGCGTGATCTTGAGGGAATGGCCTTCTCCCTTACCCCTTTCTTTGTCTGAGTCGCGGGGCAAGAGCAA
>NC_051404.1:30281767-30282467 GCF_015228065.2 Penaeus monodon
GACAGGGAGTGTGTCTGTCTGTCTGTGTGGGCTTGATAGATAGAGTTTGAGATTACCTGTATCTGTGTAGGAGAGTGATTGAAAAGAGTGAGGATCTTTGAGGGAGACTGAAAGTTTCTGTAAGTGAGGCAAAAGCAGCATGGGGAAAACAAGGCAAGTTCCTCGTCTGAAAGTCTTTTAATACCTTGCTCAACAGCTCCTTCAGTTCACTTACATCTGGGTCCAGACATTCTCACTGTAAACCCACTATACAATGTGTCAGGTGATTTGCATGGATATAATATATGTATTTTTTTCAGTGCACAACATATATTCATATAGAGTTAGAAGCATTCATCCTGCTTTGTATTTTATTTATAACCACCATTATGTTATTTTTCTTTTAAGTCATCTCCTTTTACCAAGACACGTAGGAGATTGCTTCTTACTAGTTAGTGCACTTTTTTTTTGTTAAGTTCGCTATGTGCTCTTATTTCACAGATAGCAGTCGTTTATCCCAAGATTCAGGAGACTATGCTGACTATGCCATCCCGCCAGATGCTATGCCAGATGCTATACCAGACGCTATACCTACCCTTAAGCTACCGGGTTTGTTATAATTAACTTATATTTTGTTTAGTTACATTTGTTTTACGTAGAGTCTGGCTCATACGTAATGGACAGGTAAGGCATGGGTCTGCCGTGTTGGTAGTGTTAAAGG
>NC_051404.1:30282764-30284320 GCF_015228065.2 Penaeus monodon
GGGGGGAGGGGGGGCATTAGTGGGGAAGAAAGTTGGTGTGTGTTATTTGTTGTTAGTCATTGTTAGATTTTTTGTTCTTTTCATTTTATTTGGATAATTTATTCACCATGATGGTCTGTTTGCATGCGTGTATGTGATCCATTCTCACCAAGAGCACCCATGTTACTTTTTGTCCATGGTTTTATTGTTGAGCTAGTGTCAAAAGGAATTCCTCAAGAAGACCTGTACTTCAGGGATTGCTTGAAGTGATCAGTAACCCAAAAAAGACTTTCAAGATGTTTAGAAAATTGATATAACTAAATGGACAAGAAAAAATGTAGTATGCCCTCACTTGCTGTACAGTCTTAACCAAAGGTGTGAAATATGCACAAAGAAGGACCAAGTTGTTAGATGCTGTAAGAAGTCCCCTCTTTGTAAAGTTTTGTATATTTTGAAAGTTTTATTACTCCTCCCTCTTCCAGACACTTCCTTTGAGTCTGGCGTGTCTGATGACTACGCAATTCCACCAGATGCTCGGAGTGACAGTGGGTCTCTGGAGTCAACTTTAGCTCCCACCACTACGAGTGCAAGGACGTCATGCGTAGAAACCACAACCAACACACTTACCTCAAGCCAGTAAGTTAGATGTATATTCATCAATTTTGTTATTATTATCTCATATGTTCCATCTGTTTTTTCTCATGTTATTTTCAAGCTTCTTTTTTGTGGGTGATACATTGTGAATACATAACTTCAAAATACATGTAAGATAGTGACAAATAGCTCTGATATACAAATAGAGATCAAAGTTTAATTGTTTGTAACATCTTTTAAGGCAAGCTTCATTAAATATGTGGCAGCTCATTATGGTTTGTATTTATCATATTTCCTTGTAAGAATTTTACTGCCCCAAGTTAAATATAAGTTCCACATAATATATATCCACATTAAAGTAGAATGTGTGTGCAGCTGTCATTCACAAGGGAGCAAATCTTTATTTTTGCCATTCCTAGTTACATAGTTTTTGACATACCTCTTCACTCCACAGCATTGGCACTGTGTCACCCCGCCGTGAGAGTTCATTAGAGAAGAATGGATACCTGACAAAACTTGGTGGGAAACTGAAAACTTGGAAAAAACGATACTTTGTTCTCAAGGATGGAACCTTAACCTACTGGAAGAGTCAGGTCTGTAAAACATGCTTTTGAGAATTATTTCAAGCTTATAACTATCTGTTGCATTTTGATGACTTTGTTGGCTTCCCTGAAAAGGAAGTGGAAGAATCACAATTCATATCAGAATTAATAGAATTAGTATACAATTTATTCCAATTTTTCAACAGAGCGATATACACCGAAAACCAGCAGGTCAAATCACCCTCAATGAAGTCTGCCGTGTTACCCGATCTGAAGGGGCACACACCTTTGAAGTCAATACAGGCAAGAAGACCTACTACCTCACAGCAGACAATACTGCTTTGGTTGAGGACTGGGTTAGAGTTCTCCAGGTAAGTTCTTATAATATTATTTTTCATTATTTATTGTAATTGAACTCTGCATTATATGAAGTGATATTTC
>NC_051404.1:30284352-30284566 GCF_015228065.2 Penaeus monodon
TTGAATGTCAAGATGATAGTTATAAATTATTGTAATCTTTCTAGAATGTGTTGCGACGTAATGCCACAAAACTCCTTTTGAGTAAAGAAGACAACAAACCAACCATACAAGGATGGCTGACAAAGGTGAAGCACGGCCATGCACGGCGCTGCTGGTGTGTCCTTATTGGTAAAATGTTCATCTATTTCAAGAGCCCTAATGATCAGGTATGGAA
>NC_051404.1:30284622-30285121 GCF_015228065.2 Penaeus monodon
TCACAGAAAAACACAACTTTTTTAAAAATCTTAATGAAGGTTTAAAGGAAAATTATCAGAGAATACAGTATATGATGCACTTTTTTTATATAGAGCCTTTCCTTTGAAGTTTGATAACCATATAATCATGACAATATTTTTTTATCTGATCTTAGAAAGTACTGCTATATATTTTCCATTAAGCACTAAAGACTAGATGAACAAATTGTTTACTTTTTTTGTTTTCAGAATCCTATTGGTCAAATCAATATGAGGGATGCCCGTGTGGAGGAAGTCGAAAAGGTTTCTGATTCTGAAGGGGATGACCCTGCTGATGATGACACTCCCAAGGAGGATCTGACAATTGGTATATTCCCATCACACCAAGGTCCAACATACCTCATTATGCCCAATAAACAGGATAAGGTAAGGTTTTCTTCTGATTGCATTATCAAAGAAGAAGACTAACAGTAGAATAAAGTAACAAAGTATGAAGTATGAAGCGATTAATTGCATCACT
>NC_051404.1:30285161-30285437 GCF_015228065.2 Penaeus monodon
GAGATATGTGAAAGTACTTAAAAAAAAAAAAGGTTTCTACAGGTCCCATGTATAGTGTTAAATTTATAATACATACTCTTCTATATGCTGTCTGTAAATAAAATAGAAAGTTCATAATACTGGCACAACATTTGATGGCAATTCTGTCTAACTTTCAGGATGGTTGGTTATACCACCTAACTGTAGTGTCTGGAGGAGGTCCTAATGCAGGAACACAGTATGAGCAGTTAGTTCAGAAATTGATGGAACTTGATGGAGACCCAAGTAAGCACACAG
>NC_051404.1:30285581-30286960 GCF_015228065.2 Penaeus monodon
GTATCATGATAGAGAATTGTGATGCATATATATCTGAAACAAGCAGAAATGTCCTTTGACTTTTGTTTTAGATAACTCTACTTTGCTCCTTGTAACAGATTGCGTATTGTGGAGGCACCCTCTGCTCCTACACAGCAAAGATCCCATCACCTCTCCTTTGACCTCTCTCCCGTCCTCCCAGTTGCAGGCTGAGGCTATCAAGCTGTTCAAGGTTTGTTATCCATGGAATAGGTGATATATATCTCTCTGATAACTGATATGTTTGATGATTCAAGATATGTAGTTGAAGTTTGTGGGTTCAAACAATATTATTTTCAATGTTAATGAAGAATATAATAAATCTGTTAATGCCTTTGTTCTCTGACAGTCTTGCCAGTTGTACACCTCTGTGCTCATGGACTCTTCGGGTATAGATTACCATGTGGTTCTGTGTCAGAATGCTCTCCAGCAGTGCCTCACATACCCTGAACTACAATCAGAACTCTTCTGTGGACTCATCAAGCAGACATCGAAGCACCTGCAAGCTAAGCCAGGGGTCCAGGTAACCAAGACACTGAACAAAATCAAGCACTCCCGAGTAAGTGTGTCTGCTTTATGTTGCAATGGTCTGGTGGATCAGCGATGTCACTTAGATAAACGTGTTAGATGTGTCAAGTGATATCAGCCATACTTTTAATTTCTTTTAAGCTTTCTACCCTCTGTCTAGGGGGGTAGAAAACAGCACTGATATTTTTATGCATATAATGGCTGACAAAACTTGACTTTATACTTTTCAGATTTTTTTAAAGAGCATAATAAAAGATAGATTTTTTTAGTAATACATAGAGTCTCTCATTGCCGTGTAACCTTTGCTGTTTGATTTCGTTTACCCATCAGACTTTTGTCATCCCATATATGACTTAAAATCATTTCATGTTGTTATAGTACTTTACTATCTAATGTACTAAATTTATTTTTAAAAAATTACTTTGAAACAAATGAAAGAATCATGAAAATAAATGGGATGACAGCTGCTTATTAGATATTAGTCATCAGAGAAAAAAATTATACCCTAAACTTAAGTTACATTTTGTTATGTTGGGGCTGTCCTGCTTTAGCCAAGGAATGCAACCTACCCATCACCTCACATATACACAGTGCTTGTTCTATCAATGTTACAGAAACATTACAGCATCAATACATTCACAGCTATGTATAGCCATGTGCCACAGGATATGCAACATGATGTTACCGCGATCTTTTCACCTCCTTAGAAACCATAGCAAAGTGCAATATTGTTTACATTATCCATAAACTTGTGCATGGTTTAAAATATCACTTGCCTGATGTATGTCTCTTATCTGTCTCCATCAGAGTTATTTCTTTAAATCCATTCCAAA
>NC_051404.1:30287029-30291912 GCF_015228065.2 Penaeus monodon
TCATTAGTGCACCAGATTTGTGAGCCAGTGTGAGTTTTGTCTGTTAGTTGGGACGTATAAAGACTTGTCCTTTCTGCATCCTTCCCTTGTAAAATGTTTAAGAAGCTTTAATTGAAGAGAAATTGTCTTTCATAGCAGCAAATTGGCTCAACTGTAATCACAGGTATGACTGTTTCAACCGGGGAATTATGTGGTTAAGCCTTCAGTGATGGAATGGAGAAAAACTCACGTTATAAGTGTCTAATGATTACTTCAGAGTTATGTGTGACGTCTCTGTAAATGTGATTGCATATAAGATTACGTAAGACTTAAGTGTATTATGTGAGGAACGATTATTAGAACTGAGGTATATGTTGTAGGTTTCATTTAATTGTAATACTTGTATGGTGTCCAATCATCTCTAAGGAACAGTATATAAGCACAAATGTTTTCATGATAACATTCCTGTGACTGAAGTGTGAGTTATATTTATGCCGTCAATATGTGTATTATTGCCTAACCCCCCCAAGAAATAATGACATACTTCCATATATTATAAAAGTAGAGACAGCATAAGTAGTTTATGGATTTTAAGATCATATGCACAATAACATCAACAGAATGTTATGGTTTATATCCTACAACATATTTATTGTTCCTTTATGATTTAAAAGGAATCTTGTGTAAGTTAGCTCCTATAGCCTTGAGCAATTATTTTGAACAGTACTTTTAAGAACTGTGTACAAACCAGTGGAATGGTTACCAGATATAGTTAATAGTTATTATTTCCATTTCTGTATTTGTGGAGTGACAGCTGAAAACAGCCAAGATGTGTTTAGTTAATTTAACACTCTCTTGCTGATTTTTTTTATGATCATCATATATTCATTGAATTTGTATTAAACATCTAGTCTTTCAGAATCACTCAAACATGTAAATCAGTGAAACCAACACTGTGATAAGTGTCTTAAGTGGTCCTGGCTTGAGATTAAAGCTAACCCTCTTTGAATGTTCATTTGTAAACTTGCTCTTTCTAAAACTGAGTGAATTAGCACATTTATATGGATTTCTAAAGGATGTGGAAGCATTAAGTTAGGACTTGTATACTATAATAATATAACAGGACTTGTATACTATTAATAAGCTAACAGATCTAATTAAAAAGTTAAGATAAGGGAACTATATTCAGAATTTGCTGAGGTAGAGTACCTTGTCTAGCCTCAATGCAGCCAAACCTATCATATGCTAACTAGACCTAGAACTTCATCCAATAATCAGATATGTTGATAACCAGACTTAAAGCAAACTGTACTCTTACTAAACCCACCTGTTTATCTTTGTAATCCCATTTTACTTTTTCCTTAACAATGACCATGCGAGTTGCCAGTGAACTTCTTAATGCGGGGCCATCAGTGTCACTTTATTAAGATGATTCCTTGTTAAAGGAGTCATGAAAAGTTCACAGGAAGCTCACAAAATGAGCAAGTGTCCCTTGCCTTTTCCATGTCCATGTTTTAAATAATAGAATATTCATTGTCCTGAAGCTAAAGCCTTTAAATGATGGACCTAAGAAACAATTCATTTAAAGATTAAAAGATAGAATTAATCTGTTAAAGAAAGTACACATTTAGTTAAGGTTGCAGTTAATTATATTAAATTCAGTTTGCAATTTTTGCATTTGATTAGCTCAGTGCATGGTTGGCTGTATATCTAGATTAAATATTTTTATGGGTGCATTGTGCTATAGTATATATTTTAGGTGGAAGGAATGGCCTAGCAGTGTTAGCAAGCTTTAGGGAAGAGTTTATAATCACTATTGGTGTGTTCTTTATGTATAAGAATTAATCTTTCATAGGAAATGTCTAGGCTTTTACATATAATGATTATTATGAATATGTGTGAAAAGTCAGATTATATGCATATGCATATTTGGGTCCATACTTAAAATAGTTTTTCTTCTTTTGATTTAGGCAAAAGGTATCTGAAAGCCTCAGAAAACTGTAGCTTTATGATATATAGTTATTTTCTGGCTACTGAAACCTGACCCTAGTTTTGTTGATATTTTAGGAACATATAACACAGTGATGTTAAGATTAAAGAAAAAAATAAGGATTTCCAGTATCCTTGGTACTGTGTATTTCCCTTTGTGTTTGTAGCTTTGTGTTTTTGGTGATATCCATTACTTGTACAGAATTGTAATTGAGAGCACAAGGTTTATATTTAGATACTATAATTTATTGCACATTTTATTTCCATGTATCAGGCCTTCTAAGCTGCCCTCCTTATTTTTCCTTTCACAAAGCCTAAAACTTGCTTGTCTGTATTTTCTTCTTTGTAAACAAAAGTACAATAAAAAATTATTTGAAAGTACAATGATTAGAACTTCATAAAGTGTCTGACTCTTTACACTTTCATTGATCCCCTACTAAAGGGATAACTTCTGTTACTTACTGTCATCTTTCCTGTCTAAGTATCTTCGAACAAAAGGCATACAAAGTTCTTATATTGCTGACAGCTACACTCACAGATAAATATTATAGCACTCTCTATACATTTTTATCTTACGGCCCATAGAGTCTTACAGTTGCTGGTGTTTATCTGATATGCTCATACATGACACTTTTTATGTAAAACAAATGGAAATGACAAAAACTAGTACTAATTTTATTTCCAGGTATAATTTTTGATAAAAGTTTTTGAAAAACATGTTATGACTTATTTACCTTAAAAAAAAAAACAGAATTTCATGGTATGGTGAGGAGCAGGCACTGTATTTTAGATAAAGATTCATACTGTTTTTCAAATATTTCAGATTTGTATGCTAAATTATATAATTAACTTTATTTCAGACCAGGAAGTTCATAAGCTTCTTTATAATGACTTTATTTCCCTTCCCTCCCAACAACAAAATCTTACCTGAATGTTACTTTCTCTTCCCAGAATTTGTTGCTCTGTGCCACCCAGTCACTCTTCTTGTGTGATTCCTCTGGCGCGCAGAAGGCATCCCCAACACTAGGAAGTGGACAGCCCTTGCCTGCCGATCCCAAGATCAACCCTCCATCATTCACCTTCATCCAGGCCTGGCAGTTCTTGGCTTTGGCCGTTTCTCTCTTCGTGCCTAAAAATAATAAACTTCTGTGGTACCTCAAACTTCATCTTCAAAGGAATGCTGATACAAAGTAAGCCTTCAGAGTGTAATCTTTATTTCCTGGTAATATTAGGTATGTTGAAAACTTTGGAGTTCATTTCATAACACAAATGTTGAGATTGATATCAGTATATGATCAGTTTGGGAACTTCAGATTTTTATATGATATATAAAGTTCAGATTATTTATTTGATTTGGTGTTTCATGTCAAAGTGTTAAGTGCACAAATATCATTATTCATTAATAGAATTTTAGAAATTATGTACCTGCCTGTGAAATAAAGTGTTATATTTACTAAATGACTGGTCTTGCTTGCAGGTCTGAAGTTGGCAAATATGCAGCTTACTGTCAACGAGCTTTAGAAAGAACCCTAGAAAATGGGGGTCGTGAAGCAAAGCCATCTAGAATGGAGGTCCTGTCTATCCTACTTAAGAACCCTTACCACCACTCTCTACCCCATGCCATACCCGTCCACTTTATCAACGGAACTTACCAGGTATGGAGGAAGGGATTTTATCCCCTTGGACCTTTTGGGGAGAGGAGGAAAGATCCCAGGAACAGATTGACTGTACTCAAGTTCATCCCTAAAGGATGGGAAAAATTATATTCCAAAGTCTGTAATAAAGAAATGTTAAAAATTGTAGGTAAAACATATTGTTATCTTTCACTTTGTTAAATACCAGAATGCCAAGGCCAGAACATAACAAGAATGGAAAGAAGGGAGGAGTAAAGACTGTATATAGAAAAATAAGAAGAAATGATAATGGTGAAATTACTTTTGCCATCTTTTGAACCAAGTAACTGTTACACATCATTACAAAAGTTTCCGTATATCCTTTTAGGGTTAAGGTTCTTCATTCTTAGATCTGAATAAGCTTTAACCTATAAGTGACATTTGTGAATATTCCTCAGGTCATTGGATTTGATGGGTCCACCACCATTGATGAATTCTTGATATCACTGAACCAAGAGATTGGTTGTCGTGATGTCCACCAGTCTGGGTTTGCGTTATTCTCAGACGATCCCATTGAGAAAGACTTAGAGCACTGTCTCAATCATAATGCGAAGGTATGTATGGATAACACTGGTATTTTTAAAGGAAATTATTGTCATATATTAAAAATCTAATATGTTATTAAATGTTATTTTAATGTATTTTTTATTATTAAATATTTAAAGGGAATAGTCATATATTAATATTCTTGTATGTTATTAAATGTTATTTGAATTTACTTTTTATTATTTGAATTTCAGAAGATGGCTTAAACCATATCTGTAACATAGGTATACTGTGGCTTTCCAAAGGATTTTTTTTCTTTATTTCTTTGTAATATAACTTTATTCTTATTTCAGCTCTGTGATGTTATTTCAAAATGGGAGACTGCCCTCAGAGAGAAGGGATCGGGCAAGTTTGAGAACACCAAAGTTATTCGCCTTCTCTACAAGTAAGGAGATTACTTATGCTATGTGAAGGGTTATTTATAGAATAAAACTTTTGTTGTTATAAGTGCAAGTATAATATAAAAAAAATGCACAAGTTAAGATATTAAATAATAACTCTTTTGTTTACTCAGGTCTCGCTTGTATTGTCGTGCAGCAGCAAAACATGAAACAGACCGAGAGAAACTGTTGCTTTGCTACCAGGTCAACCAGCAGATTCAGCAAGGCAAATTCCCCATCACCAGAGAACTTGCTTTAGAACTGGCAACACTCATGGCCCAAGTATGTAATTTCTACTGTAGTAATTGAATATAAT
>NC_051404.1:30292181-30293077 GCF_015228065.2 Penaeus monodon
CATTATTTAATACTATTTGAAGTTTTTGGAAGAAAAACATTAAATATTTGTGCTCAGGATAATCTTGATATGATGAGTATGGGGAGTTTTCTGTAAGATATTTGAGAAAAATGGTTCTTAAGCATGTTTTACCACTGCATAGTGTAGAATTTTGTATAAGAATTCATTCTGCACATTGTTTTATATTTATCCAAATCTATTCTTTTTTTAGAGATTTATAGGTAGATGAGAAAATAACAGATAGTGAATTTTGTCTTATAACTTACAATGAAAAATTGTGAGTGAAGTCTATCCTCTAGTCTCAAATCTAAGTGAAGTTGAGTGTTAGGGAAAAATTATGATCCATTAATCAGAGGCTGATATTGATAATATATCTCTGTATCAGATTGACATGGGTGAAGTTAACAGTGAAAGAACAAGAGGGTCTGGCTCATCAGGTCCTTCCTCAGCACACATCCAGCAGGCATTCAGCAAGTTCTATCCTGCAAGATACCGAGAGGACCTGAATGAAGAAGAAACAAAGTAAGTATACTGTTGTCAGTGACATGAATTTAGTGGTTGCAAGTTTGAAGGAGAATCTTATTTATAATTCAGTGTTACCTAGAGGTATTAGATATTTTTTTCACCCAGAAATACAATCTGCTTTGTGGATTTTCAGAACTGTGCTTGATAGTTTGCAAGAAAAATGGATTGGATTACGAGGAAGAACGCAAGGTGACTGCGTCCGCATATATTTAACATGTACAAGGAAGTGGCCATATTTTGGAGCCACTCTGTTTCCTGCAGCTACACCATCCCCAGAGGGACCTCCAACTCCTGTGTGGGTTGCTGTCAGTGAAGATGCCATTACCTTACTGGACCAAAGCAGTATGGCATCCATCGTCAGGTACAGAAAA
>NC_051404.1:30293123-30293285 GCF_015228065.2 Penaeus monodon
TCCCCCCCCCCCCCCCGATTTTTTTTATGTTCTTTAAAGATTTAATTTGATTTTGTTTCATGTTACTTCTTTTCTTTCGCTTGAAGATAGATAAGGGAATGCTACATTTCAATTGATATGATTTTTTATTGTCATTTAGAGACCAAGAACCATAGAGGATAG
>NC_051404.1:30293682-30294897 GCF_015228065.2 Penaeus monodon
AGCAATATTGAGTTAACCTTAGAAAATGGTCTTCTACATTTTTTCCCTCTTCTTTTCCATAATTTTAAATTCTATATACTTGAGTTAATTAGATGTTTTAAATCATAATCATTATTTTCCTTCTTAGAAATCTTTTGGATGAAATAAACATATGTGAAAGTTATTAAAGAATTAAATAACTTTTTGCATCCAGTCTAAAAAAATAATATTCTGTATAAGGAATGTGCACCAGATTCATAAACTACATTTTTACTATTGTCATTATCATCATAATGTGAGCAATAAGTAGGTTTCTTGTTACAAGATGGTATAACTAACAGCTTAATAAACTACCAGATATCTGTTCATAAAGGCTGCATGATATGAGAAGACAAATTTTAGCAGTACAGTATACACTTCAACACTGGTATACTCTTCTTTAACAAACTGACACAGATAATTGGGTCTCCAGGTATGGGTATAGTTCTGTGGTGACATTTGGCGGCTGTCAGGAGGACTTCATGCTGGTAGTCCACACACCAGAGGAGGACGGCTCTCACCATCCCCCTGGGACGCACAAACTACTCTTGTGCATGAATAAACCAAAGGTAATGAGAAGCTTCTGCACTCTTAATGTGGTTTGTGCTGGTATGTGCTTGTGTGCAATGCAGAGACAGGTTTTTATTTTATAAGGCTGCAAAATGTTCTTTGATTGTATCCTCATTGATTAACCAAGGATTTGTTAAAGGTAAGAGAGTTCTGATATAAGCAATTTAGGTGCAGTTTAAATGTTTACTGTTCAGGACTGCTGCATGAGATGAAAATGATACATTAAGATAATATAATAAATAGGAAGATGTTCTTTTCTGTTTTAAGAAAACAACTTTCTGTATTTGTTAGTACTGACATTAGGTATAAGGCTGCAGGAGGGATGCCTTAAACAGAGCATGATTTCTATGTGTAAATGGTATGTAGAAGTTTCATATATAGACTTTCATTAATTGGTGATCTAAAAATCTACCTTTTTTTTCTTCCAATACTCTTTTCTGTTTTTATTTAAGAAATTGATAAATCACAGCACTTGAAAATCAAAGCAAATCACAGTTACTCCTGGAAATGCTTGATAAGCTGTTGTCATCTTTCTTTATACAGCATTTACTAAAATACACCTTTTTTAAGTAAGCAAAGGTTGTTTTTACTGTGCAAACTCACTCCAGATATCAATTTCTCTGGAAT
>NC_051404.1:30294938-30297290 GCF_015228065.2 Penaeus monodon
AGTAGTTTAGTTCATATGAATGTTATTATTGTTTTTGTATTTCTATTAATTATGTGATTTCCCAGTAAAATGAAAAAAAGGAAAAGACAGTTAAACAAAAAAATCAAAACTACCAGCATCCAGCTCAGGCATATTTCCAACATAATAATGACATTGCACAAACGGATATTCCTTCCTCTTCATGAGTGTATAAAAGGTATAAAAGAACTGATTATTACACAAGCATTAAGAAACTTCTTAGTGATTTTTCTTTCTTTTTTCTTTTCATTCACAGATCTTAGAATTGACTCTACTTATTGCTGACTACATGAATGCTCTTGGTCGGCCAGTGCCAGGAACTCCCCAGACAGGAACACTGACTCGTCATGGTTCAAGAAGGTCAGCTCGTTCTCACATGACTTCAGTCCCAGGACAGCCTGACTTACTAAAAATGACAACTGAAGTGGATAGCAAACTTCAACGCTTAGATGCCAAAAGGAGGGCACAAGTAGACTCCTCTGTTGTCTGACCCGCAGTGCATGCTAGGTCATCCTGAGTAAGGTTTATGCTCGGCCCAACTGCTACACTGTGATAGGCATGTCACTTTTACAGTTGTTCCCAGTTAAAGGAGGTTTTTCAATAATGTGTTTTCCTTTGCTTTGTTAAGGAAGCTATGTTTTATTGAAGAAATCTTTTTTTGAAAGGAATGGTACAGCAAGGCATCTCTAAGACACTGGAGAGGGTGTGAAGAAAACGGTTGTGTATGGCGCACAAAAAAGTAAAATTATGAATTGGAGAGTCTGCTGTATGGCCGAGCATAGTTCATATAATGTGCTTTCTGTATATATATATTTTTTATTTTTTAGTACAGACAATATTTTAAATTAGTGACCTCACCTGTAAAGAATGGATAACGAAGATGGGTGATCAAATTAAAAGAGAGAAGCATTTATCAGGGCACTTTATCGATGTTTCTTCCATGGTGAAAAAACATCTAATCAAGTCCTATATTTAATCATGTGCCTTATGCTGCACTTTAAATCCATGAAAGTCATCATTTTTGAATAGGTTATGTATGGCTGAGATTATTTGCGGGCTTACAATGGCAGCTGTAAGTCCTTTTTTTTTTATTATATGGAAAGGGAATGGTCAAAAATGCTTTAAAGCCCTAGTCTGTGGTATTTCTAGTCTACAGAAAGCAGAAAGAAAATCAATAATTGGAAAGGGTCATGGAAATTTATGAAAGTAAATTAAAGTTGATCTTAGGTAGTATTAAAGACTTCCTAAAAGTTATGAGAATAAAGTCTTGGCAAGGTATTTCCATACTATATGAAGACAGATGGATTATGAAGATTCAGATAATTTATTGATAATTTGCCCAAATATGCCCCCTTTTACATTTACAATATCATATGGAAAAGGTAAATTCTAATTTATTTAGAACTTTAGTTGACATATGGAGAGAATGAGTTTAGTATAACTGGACAATCTGCAGTCACACACTTGAACTTTGAATGGTGATTATCAGGCAACGAAAAGTCCTCTTTTTTCTGTAAAGGATGGTAAGTGACGTTGCACATGTAAAAATATCTACATTCATGTTATTCATCTTATATTCTTTATGATCAGTGAAAATTTGTGTATGTAGAGCTTGTCATGTACCATGTATTTTTCATTGTGCTATTGATCAAAGGTGCCATAACTGCTAGTCAGAATGTATAAACTGAGTCATGTAGAACACCAAATCTGATAAAAAGTATGCCTTCCAGGATTTTATAATTAAGGACAAGTATGAAATTTCATGCTGTGTGTATATATAACTTGACTTATCAATATGTGGTAGCCACATATTTTAAACAAGCAAATGTCACATTGCACATTGTTAAACATGTGTCCAGTTACTATAAGCAGGTTGACTTAACCTGTAGTGGGACACACAAAACAAAAATGTCTAAAGTTAGTCTCATGACTCACGTAGCAATGGACTGACAACTTATCTTCTATACCTTTAGCTAGATTATGTAAATAGTGCTTTCCTTTTATATTTCCATTTTGTGAGAATTTTGTATGTAATCTGCATAACCCCAATGTGGTATGATAAGAGAGTTTTGGGAATGTTCCTGCTATGCCTTACACACATCTCCACAATGTATTAATGCTCACCTATATGTAAAGATATACTTGTGCTCATACAAACCCACCCCAGTTTTATGTTAATACAGTTGCTCTCTTGTCCTTTAAATTTGATAGGCCTTATCCCCCAAATATATCTTTGTTGTTTCCACAAAGAAAATTGTATGAAAAGAGCTTTTCCATCCATACAACTGAACAGAAAAGTGTTTACACTATATTGGCACTTATATACATAAGATT
>NC_051404.1:30297922-30298874 GCF_015228065.2 Penaeus monodon
GATAAAATCATAACTGTATCTCATACGAGTATCGCGGCATTATTATGAATGTAACACTACTCATGGTCTGCTGTTATGTTCGGGGGGTTGAATGTAGAAGTGTTAGGTCAGTATATGAAATAATTTCACTATGATTGCTAAAGTTTTGCATTTTATGGTGTTTCAATATTATTTTCATATATTTAGATTTTTGAAAAAGAAGTGTTGAAAAGCATTGGACATAGCCCATAGAAATGGGAAAGCTGCATGTTTAGAGAAGTAACAATTTTGTAACAGATCTAGAATAAAATGGAATTTAGATAAAGTGTGTACAATTGGTATGTTTTCATGTTCTTATACATTTGATCAGATTTTTAAAATCTTTTGTATAGACAAAAAAAGCAAAGAATTTGTAGCAGTTAACCATGGACACTCAGAAACAGCTCAATATTGCAATTTTACCAATCCAAGGTTTCTTTTTTCTTCACTTTTCTTTGAATCATTGTTTTGTAAGAAAATATTGTTTTGTTGTTTGGCTTTAAATTGCTTTTAAGTTTGTTTATATGCATTTTGTAATTACTATGTAATATTCCAGTTCATGTTGGTTCCCTAGTTTTATTATTTATACTTTGAGTAATTCTTATATATGAAAAATAAATGTTCACCACTTGTGCTGGTATGCTAATGGCTGAGTATTTTAAAAACAATTGTCTTGATTATATGAAATATTTTGTTTAGCTTTTCTGCTCAATAAACTAGTCATATGACCATGCTAAAAAATATTAATTCATGTGTTTGAAATATGAAAACACCAGCACAAATTGAGAAATAAACATCTTGCAAGCACAAATTAATAATGCAGTCAGTCAAAATACATGAAAGGAATTATATGATTCTAAATCTGTAATTAAGAAGAAATGTGTGATTACCTGCAAAGTCATCGTCATGCATTAGATATGATATTTATTTATTA
>NC_051404.1:30299074-30300061 GCF_015228065.2 Penaeus monodon
TATCAAAAATATACTGTCTGGATTTGGTATATAATTTTGTTATTGCTATAGTTACATGTCACTGAGAGAGTAAATTGATAAATTTTATTGATTTTTCATATACTAAAAGATAAAAAAATAAATAAACTTCTTTGAAAGAATAGACTTTGGGGAAATAAGTATTTTTGAATCTGTTGAATATTAGGGATTTTTTTTAGTAGGTGTATATGTAAAATAATTTATTGTTTTCTTAATATATTTTGTCATAGGAAAAAATTAATATTACCTCACTTTATTTGCACAACTTCAGCCATTTAATTGTAGAAAAGAAAAGCAGATACAATACTCTTCAAGGCTTCATTAAAATCTACCTGGTATATATACGTGACAGCTACCAGTGATGAAAATTTCTCTGATTTTAGTAACCCTATAGTGTCTTTTTCCACTTCTCAGTGAACTTTGTGTAACATGAGGGATACTGCTTCATTGGTTGCCAAAATATTTTATTACAATGACATTGCTGAATTATAAATTATTTACCTAATAGCAAGATTCTACAACCTAGTATCAAATTTTGAACTTAAAAAAGGTCCCCTATCTACTCTGTTCATACTACAAATTGAAAAAAATATAACTTTTTTACTTTTTGTAAGTTTCTTTGTGAACTTTATTCAGACTACATGTATGAAGTTGCAAGCAATTATGAGTGTCTAGAATTAAAGGTACTTGAGTACCAAATTATAGTGTTCGACTTTATTTTACCACTGACTCATGTTAACAAATTATTGCTCTACTTAAATTTTTAACTCATCATTTTGTATGTAATCATAATTGATTTCTATGTAATTATTTGTCAAAGTGATGCTAGTATAAGTGTGGGTGTTTTTATAAATGTAACAAATATGTAATTAACAGTAGTATTTAGGAAAATAAAAGAGTTCATTGATTGATTAATTTTCATTTCTTCCCTCTACAAGTATGACATTGTCATAGGAACTGCGCGTTAAG
>NC_051404.1:30308570-30309260 GCF_015228065.2 Penaeus monodon
GTTTTTTATTTCCTTTTTGTTGAAGATTTACCAAAAAGGGGAATATCTCAAAAATTTATAAATTTGAATGCATGGTGTCTATATTTTTTATAATAATGTTTTTCAGTCCATTAGTTTTCGATACTTTTTATTTCAGGAAATTTCGTATAAAAATAAACTTTATTTTGGGGATTTATCAAAACAGTTTATAATTTGGAAGCTTTTTTAAAAAAATATCCCGAAAATTCTGACAAATAAAAAATTAAAGGGGTTTCAAAACAAAGCCCAAGAGCAAAAACAAATGACATTTTCCCCTCCTTTCCCAAATCTCAAAGCTGCCATAAAATTTTTATGAAATAACTTGTGGAAAATTTTGTATCTTATATATGAAAAATCTTTCCAAAAAATTTGTCTGTTTTTAAAATACACATTCCACTTATTTATTTTCACATTTTAAAGTTATTTACCATCCAGTTTTAAAAAAAGTACGGAATATAAAGCAACACATTTTTTTTAAGCGAGAGAAATAATAAGAAAAACAATGGTACATAAAAACAGTATTTATCCTATCTACAATATACAAATATTTACATGATAAACTATTTTTTGTAGAATTGTTTTTTGCCACATGGACATATAATTTAAATTTACATATATATCAGTGCATACATTAAAAGTATCACAAAAGGGCATATGTGCGCCTTCCTCCCC
>NC_051404.1:30317080-30317779 GCF_015228065.2 Penaeus monodon
ACTTCCCTTTATTGAAGATTTACCAAAAGGTAAATATGCTCAAAAATTTATAATTAGAATGCCATGGCTGTCTAGTATTTTTTATAATAATTTTGTTCAGTCCATTAGTTCTTCGAGTACTTTTTCATTTCAGAATTTCGTATAACAATAAACTTTATTTTGGGGATTTAAATCAAATCAGTTTGATAATTTGGAAGTTTTTTAAAACAAGATATCTGAAAAGTTCTGACAAATATGAAAAATTAAGGTTATCAAACAAAGCCCAAGAGCAATCAAATGACATTTTCCCCTCCATTTCCTAAATCTAAATGCTGCCATACAACATTTTTATAAAATAACTTGTGAGAAGTTTTGTATTTAATATGACAAAATCTTACCAAATTAGTCTGTTTAAAATACACATTCCCCTATATTTATTTTCACATTTTAAAGTTATTTACCACTCCAATTTAAGATAAATACTGGAATATAATGCAACAACATTTTGTTAAGCGAGAGAAATAAATAAGAAAAACAATGGTACATAAATACAAGTATTTATCCGTATCTACATATATACAAATATTTACATGATAAACTATTTTGTGTAGAATTGTTTTTCTGCCACATGGACATATACATTTTTAAAATTTTCATATATATACAGTGCATACATATAAGAGTTTACACATAGAAGGTCATATGTGCGCCTTCCTCCAC
>NC_051404.1:30320340-30320939 GCF_015228065.2 Penaeus monodon
GGCAGAAAAACAATTCTACACAAAATAGTTTATCATGTAAATATTTGTATATATGTAGATACGGATAAATACTTGTATTTATGTACCATTGTTTTTCTTATTTATTTCTCTCGCTTAACAAAATGTGTTGCATTATATTCCAGTACTTATTCTTAAACTTGGAGTGGTAAATAACTTTAAAATGTGAAAATAAATATAGTGGAATGTGTATTTTATAACAGACTAATTTGGTAAGATTTTGTCATATATAAGATACAAAACTTCTCACAAGTTATTTCATAAAAATGTTGTATGGCAGCATTGAGATTTAGGAAATGGAGGGGAAAATGTCATTTGATTTGCTCTTGGGCTTTGTTTTGATAACCCTTAATTTTTCATATTTGTCAGAACTTTTCAGATATCTTGTTTAAAAAGCTTCCAAATTATCAAACTGATTTGATAAATCCCCAAAATAAAGTTTATTGTTATACGAAATTCCTGAAATGAAAAGTACTCGAAGAACTAATGGACTGAACAACATTATTATAAAAAATACTAGACAGCCATGCATTCTAATTATAAATTTTTGAGCATATTCACCTTTTGGTAAATCTTCAACT
>NC_051404.1:30321740-30322350 GCF_015228065.2 Penaeus monodon
TTACTTCCCTTTAGTTGGAAGATTTACCAAAAGGTGAATATGCTCAAAATTTATAATTAGAATGCAGGGTGTCTAGTATTTTTCATATAATGTTTTTTCAGTCCATTAGTTCTTCGAGTACTTTTCATTTCAGGAATTTCGTATAACAATAAACTTTATTTTGGGGATTTATCAAATCAGTTTGATAATTTGGAAGCTTTTTAAACAAGATATCTGAAAAGTTCTGACAAATATGAAAAATTAAGGGTTATCAAAACAAAGCCCAAGAGCAAATCAAATGACATTTTCCCCTCCATTTCCTAAATCTCAATGCTGCCATACAACATTTTTATGAAATAACTTGTGAGAAGTTTTGTATCTTATATATGACAAAATCTTACCAAATTAGTCTGTTATAAAATACACATTCCACTATATTTATTTTCACATTTTAAAGTTATTTACCACTCCAAGTTTAAGAATAAGTACTGGAATATAATGCAACACATTTTGTTAAGCGAGAGAAATAAATAAGAAAAACAATGGTACATAAATACAAGTATTTATCCGTATCTACATATATACAAATATTTACATGATAAACTATTTTGTGTAGAATTGTTTTTCTGCC
>NC_051404.1:30331172-30331300 GCF_015228065.2 Penaeus monodon
CCAAAAGGCCCCCCCCCAAAAAAAAACAGTTGGCCAAAGGGGGGGAATTAAAATTTTATCATTTAATACCCATTGCTTATTAATTCATTATTTTCCCCCAATTTTTCCTTTTTTTCCCCAAGCGGGAT
>NC_051404.1:30334125-30335487 GCF_015228065.2 Penaeus monodon
TATTGACCAACTGATTGATAATAATTATATGAAGATGAATGACAATAACACAATAAAAATAAGCTAGCTACCAGGTATACCAGAATGTAGCTGCCTTCTCTTTGGTGTCTGAGTGTGTGTAGTGACAAGTGCTGGAGGATCATCAAGACTTGTCTGAGTTTGCGTGTGAGTGAATGACAATTCCGGGAAGAGTTCATTGTGGCTGTGATCTGGGGTCTGTGTGTGTATGGTTGAGCGCATGAACTGTTCAATATCTGAAAAATCTTCATATGTCTGAGTTTCACTTGTGCACCACAGGCTATCACTATCATGCCCTTGACATGCTCCAGGCACCTGGCATGATCCTGGGCCTTGGCAAGCAGTACCTCCACTCAAAATCAAAAGACTGTTTGGATCCGTCTGAGTTTCTGTGGTGGTTAAGATTATTTCATCCGAATCATCAGGGGCCCCAGCATTTCCACTTAGAAGTACATCATGGTCAGTTTGAGTTTCTATGCTTGATGAGCGAATGTGCCCTAAAGATGGAGCTCTCTGATTTGTTATACTGGCTGTATCACCAACAACTCCAAGTAAGTCTTCATCAGCATCAATAAGCAGCTGTGTTGTTGCAAAGGGATCAAGATGTTCATTTGTCTGTGTAGCAGTGATAGAGGTCATAGATGGTGGTGGGATGCCTGGTTCATCATCCCCACAAGCCCGATCAAAAAGGGATATGGTTAGATTACTGAGGTGGGAGTGTGTTAGTCCAGGGGCACGAGGACTTGTCTGTGTACCTGATGTGCTTTGCTGAGTTGTGATGAATTCTGGCAAGTCCACCTGTAGTGCTAAACTTCCCAAAGAACTTTCATCTTCATCATTGCAAACATCCGAACCCACTTCAAGGAAAGTGGTGTCGTTATCACTATGACCATTTCCTTTCCCTGTACCAATTGTACTTGAGATACTGGGTGGCAGCTGCAGCTGTGAGCTGTTATTGAGTCGTTTGCTGTCTCTGTGAGTGAGCCTTGTCTGAGTTTCTGCTGTTCTTTTTCGCTTGCTCTGATTTTGTAAAAGAGTAATATTGCCATCATCTATATGCCAGTCACTTGTAGCTGATTTTCGTCTTGAGCGTTTGATGGGATTTTCCTCTGTTTGAACACCAACATCAACACAAGCCACCCTGTTTAAAGAATGCAATTAATAAAATTAAACTGATGATACAGGAAATATTAACAAACATATTCTTAACTTTGAAAAAAATTCTACAGAAAATATTTATAAGTTATCAATCATATTTTTCCTTTTATATGAATGAACAGTTTTCCCAATAATGGACATATTCATGGGAATGACTGATCTCTAGCTGGGGCTTCTGTATAATGG
>NC_051404.1:30335516-30335719 GCF_015228065.2 Penaeus monodon
AATGATTATAGTGATGGCTAGATGTATGGAAAGCATGTTGCTTAGTCTTCAACTTACACTAGAAGCTAATAAATATCAACACTTCCTTTTTTTTTTATGTAACATGTTATATCTTGGTCAACCTTGAATATCAAATAATATACAAATCCTGCAGTTACAATTATTTCTATACTTTCAGAGTATAACAAAATATATCCAAATTA
>NC_051404.1:30335768-30336013 GCF_015228065.2 Penaeus monodon
TTCTATGATTTTGATGTATCTCAAAACTAATGTAATTCACAACTGTCACTTTATGCTATATATTTTACTTATTTTCGAATAATAACTGAAAAAAATTATGTGCCATATAAAGAACAAGAACAAAAACCCTGTCAAATATTCATATGCTGGCATAAGTGAATCTGAAGAGAAAGTGTCAGAAAAGAAAACCCAGATTCCATCTACTATTTAAAAACTGGTTTCAGATGGATGACAGTAATTTTTGT
>NC_051404.1:30336062-30336949 GCF_015228065.2 Penaeus monodon
AAAAACACTATTCATTGCAAAGAATCATAAATAATGCAATATCTAACTACTCAAGTTCTCATTTCTTTCTCTGGCATGGTTACGGCTGCATGTGTCTTATACTACCCACATAGTAATAAATGCTATGTGCTATACGCTCCCCTCTTCACAAGGATATCTCTGATCATCAAATTCTCTTCCAGGAAAGAAATTTATCTAAAACTATTAAGTGAAGAGTGGCTTATGGAACTTCAAATAAAACAAGAAAATATACAACTATATTCCAAAGTAAATTTTACATCACCATACTAAAATTTAAAACTTCTAGTCTATTTGCTATGGAACTGAACACAGGACACAAAATGCACTATGGCTTCCATAAGTAGCATAGCAAATTCACGTTCATTAATGCATTAACTGAAATATTTCAACACAAGAAAAACAAATACCTTTTCATTGCTGTAGCAGCAAGCTCACTAAGGGCAATTGCAGCAAGCAAATGAGTGGGCTGTTGCAGATTTACAGGGGCCACTGGGCTGAAAGTGGAAGGGGTGTGCAGAAGTGTACCAGCAGTCTGGGTGAAGATTGGGGGAACTGATGCAAAGGAGGATATGGTGGGTGATGAAGAGGTTGTCATTATCCCTAAGACACTTCCTTTCCCTCTACTAATATTTTCAACATTCTGGTACCTGTCAAGAAGAGGGAAAAGTTATTATGTCTACAGGTGATGAGTACATACAAATTATTTAAATACATATATAATACCCTATGTCTGTGGATGTGGATTTGCTGAACATCTTTTAAAAAACAGTATATCAGGTGGTTTTATGAAACTTACCACATTTATGAGCTGTATCTTTAATATAAATCCTGAAATATTTATTTTAGAGAATGTACTGCTTAAATAT
>NC_051404.1:30343071-30343502 GCF_015228065.2 Penaeus monodon
TTAACTGCTTAAATATTATCTTAGGTAAATAAGCTTTTTGATATCTTACATATATTTTTTGTCAAAAATTATAATATAAGTCAAAAGGATAATTTGTGTATCTGAATTTGACAATTCCAAATCCAAAGATATTGTGATATGATTAAAACTATATTTTGAAAGCTTAACACCAAATAGTTAGCAGGGTCTATTTTTTATTACATCTGGATTTCAGAATGCAATTCGGCATTTTTCAATATATAATGTCATTTCAACAAACTATGTTAACCATACATGAATAATGTACTCCAACTGCAGACTGCTAATAAAAAGTCAATAGTATTATAGTTACTAAACTGATAGTATATAATAAGAAAAAGTTGTAATAATGGGGCTAACATTAGAGATGTACTTCACATCACTGAACAACAAATAAGAACAACAATGTAAAT
>NC_051404.1:30343807-30344427 GCF_015228065.2 Penaeus monodon
CGAAACCTTCCCGGGCTGTTTTTTTCGGCCCCTTTTCCGGCGCCCCCCGACGGGCCCAAGGGTGTGGGAAATTTTAATGACCAAAAACAGTCTGTCCAACAAAACCCCCAAAAGTTTAGCAAGCACTCTTTTACATTCGGGGGAAAATGCTACTCCGCAAAACAACAATTTTGGGACGCAAAAAATTTGGGCGAGATGGGTTTCAAAAATACACTCTGAAAAAAGACTTTTTAATTTTTTATGATGCCCGACAGGGGGCGAAAGTTATTTCAAAGTAATAGGGTCGGGGGAAGATGTAACTAATATTTTGAACAGGAAACCCTATGACGTAAATTTTTTTATCCAAATTAAATTTTCTATCAAATTTAAACTACGAAGGGGGGTTGGGAAATAAACTTAATGGCAATTCATCAGAAATAGAAAAAAAATTTTTGAAATGATTTCTAATAGCGTACCAAGCGCATGCCATGAACTAGCAAATCATTTGTATGCGAAAAATTGAAATAATAGGGGTTTAAACTCCCTGGGGTCCAAAGGAGCCCCTACATAGACAAATAGCAAAGTTTAAAGATCTCACACGCACACACACCAAAAATAAAAAAATTAAAATTTGCTATTGT
>NC_051404.1:30344486-30345650 GCF_015228065.2 Penaeus monodon
TTTTTACATTACTTTTTTATCATATTTACCCCTCTTCCCGGGGGGCCGTCTGTAAAGGGTGAGCGTGCTTTTTGACCCCCTACCCCGGGGGTTTCCTGTTTTTGAGAAAGTATAAGTGAAGTTTCGTGAAGAAGACATTTGAAAATCGTACTAAAAAAGGAATGGATCCGGTAGGGGGAAAGGAAAAGAGAAAAAAAAAACTGTAAACAAAGGGTCATTTCCCATACAAATTTTTAGTATTTATAACGCTCGACCTGCTTGGGTTTTTGGTAGACTTTGGTAAAATAGAGAGAAAGGAAGAGGGCAGAAATAAAGAGCGAGAGTAAAGACTGGGTAGAAAAAGTTTAAACAAAATTTTTAAAACCCAAAATCTTTCATCTTTTAGATTTTCTGTAAAATCCGGTTTTTTTTTGTCTCGAAAGATTTTTGAAAAAAAAACCGTAATTAAGATCTGACAGACTTCGAAAACATTGCATAACCTATGACATCACTGAAAACAGACGTCCAGGAAAAATTAAGGTGAGAACGAGAAAAGAGAAAAGGAACGGAGGGTCGTTCGTCTTGGGGTAAAAAGAGCTTTTTGGGGGGCGATTGGGGGGATCGACCCCCGGCCGAAGTTTTAGGAAAATAAAGGGAAAATTTGGATCTAAATCACTCCAACGTTTTTAACCTATTTCGTTTTTCAAAAGGGAAAAAGTGAGAGCACGGGAAAGGAGGGGGTGGGGGGGGGAAAAACAGGGGGGGGAAAAAGGAATTTTGGGAAAGGGAAAAAGGGAAGGGGGGGGGGGGGATAAAGGGAAGGGGGAAAAAAGAAGGAAAAAGGGGAACAGGGGGAAAGAGAAAGGAAGGGGAAAAGGAGGAAGGGAAAGGGGAAAAAAAGAAGGAGGGGGGAAAAAGGGGAAAGGGGGGGGGGTGAATTTGGAGGGAAGAAGGAAGAGGGGGAAAGGGGGGGTTGGGGTTTGGGAAGGAATGGGGGTAAAGGGGGGAAAAGAATAGGGGAGGGGGAAATAAGGTGGAGGGGGGGGAAAAAGGGGAGAGGGGGAAAGTAAATAAAAAGATGAGGAAAGGGAAAGGGGGAAGAGGAGGGTAAATTATAATTTTATATTATACTAATTTAAATATTTCTTTTGTATATATTTTTAATTATAATTTCATTTTATTATT
>NC_051404.1:30346556-30346620 GCF_015228065.2 Penaeus monodon
TTTATAATGTTTTAGACGATGATAGATCGAAATAGTATTGAAGATAAATTTGATAGATGATGTG
>NC_051404.1:30347522-30347758 GCF_015228065.2 Penaeus monodon
TGTAGGGAGAGGGATGTTATATATTCTTTGTGTATATTTAAAAATAATTTATACAGTAGTATATGTCAGTTCCGGGAAATTTTTTCATACCCGTGGGGGATACTTTGTATTGGCACAAAATAGATTAAACAAAAGTGGATGGTAAGATTAAAAAAATCATAAAATGTTTAATTCTATTTTCAAAAATACATAAAACTTTGGACTTTCCTTTTTCAAGTAAATCAGATAGGAAACAA
>NC_051404.1:30348060-30348376 GCF_015228065.2 Penaeus monodon
CCCCCAATGAATGGGGCTACACTCTAATAAATATTTAAGAATAAGGGGACACCGGGTTTGTAAAAAAATCCGGGAGCATCAAACTTCCCTCACACCCCTAAGTGGGAAAGGCAAAGGGAAACAGGGGGGGGTATGGGACGAAATTTCGTTCGGCCAATAGAAAACAAGGGATGCAGTGTTCGCCACCATCGTATTGAGAAGTGCGAAGGGGTAAGAAAGTTGCACGCATCTTCATTGACCCGAAAAAGCGTCGATCGTCCCAGGCAAAGGTGGATTTTGTCTGGGGCTAAAGGAGGGGGAAAGGAAAATACCAGCT
>NC_051404.1:30348481-30348593 GCF_015228065.2 Penaeus monodon
GTTTATTTTTGTATGAGAGGGGCGGGGAGTCCGAAAAAGGCGGGGGCATAAAAAGTAGGGGAAAAATTTCCGCACCGGCGCCCCCTAGGGTTTAAAAAGCAGAAAAAAAAAC
>NC_051404.1:30348679-30349806 GCF_015228065.2 Penaeus monodon
CCCGTGGATAAAATATCATATCTATTAATGGGGCCCAATCAATAAATTTTTTGGGGAGTTCAAAAAAAAGCATGAGGAAGATCCCCCCCCACATATTCGCGCGTGGCCACCCTCGCCGTTTCGAGACGCTTGTCATATTTAAAAATAAAAATTAAAACCAAACACGAAAAATGATGTACAGGGCCCCCGTTAGGTATAAATATTCTCTATCACAAACTGATGAATTTTTTTGAACTAATTTAAAGGTTATAATATTTCATTATTGTCCCTTTTTACTCCCCCAACAAAAATCTGGATTTTTTCTCCAAAATACTGCGGGTTTGAACTAAAGGGGGTTTGGGGTTTGCACTACTCCCCCCCCAACCTTTCCACCGGTAGCCCAAACAAACCGGGAAATATCCCCCCTCGCTGGATTTCCACCAGCAGAGAAATCATTTTCCCCCACACCCCGAGATGCCCCCCCTTTTATTTAAAAATTTATTTTGTTTGGGACCCTCATGATTAATATTTATATCCCAAAAAAGCAGGATTGCGAAAAAAATTACGGGAATTTTTCCAAATTTTTCCGCAAAAATTAAGAATATCGAACAACGATTTGGGTTTTTTTTTTTTTTCTAAGGGGTTTCCCTCTTTTGCGGGAAAAATTAAAAGTTCCTGGTGTAAAAAGTAGGTTTAGAAAACCCCTTTTCATGGGAAATTTAACATTTTTTATAATATCGACATGTTTTGGGGAAGGGGGTTCTTACGCTTTGGGATATCACCCTCCTGAAAAACCAGCGAGTAGTTGCTCGAGATGAAACAACCCAAATATGTTTTTTTCCTCGCTCATTTTTGGCGAAGGGGATATGTCCCCTAATTTTACGCAAAGCTCTAATCAGTTTTGGGGACATATATAAAAGGAATTTTAGAATAACACCGAAAAAACCCCACGCGCGCGTGTGCGGGTAAAGATTAAAACATTTTATGTTCATGTAGCCCCACTACGGTTAATGTTCTAAAATGAAAAAAATAATGCATTATTATCTATTTACAAATCCGTGTTTAGCATGGGGAAAAGGAAAAAAAGAAAGAAAAAATCAACCTTCAGTAAATTCGAAATCCGCTCCAGGGGTGTACTAAAGAAAATC
>NC_051404.1:30349970-30350610 GCF_015228065.2 Penaeus monodon
AAAATTCCAGAAAATCGCAATTTTACTGAAATATCATTCCCAACTGTATAAAATACCCCTAGGGAATGACTTTATCCCTTTTCAATCACAGTTTTTTTCAGTTTATATTCCCGAAAAACCAAAAAACTAGAAGGTTCCCCCTGGCTGCTAGTAGACACAAAATTGAAGGAGAAAGGATGTAACAGGGCTGATGACTAGCACCAAAAAGCTTTTTTAAAAATTTATAATAGTTTTATTTTCAACTGCTTTTTTGATAAACCCCTGCTGACGATTATTAAACACCCCGGGAAATATTTCCCTTTCCTGGATTTTTCCGACCCCGGGACGTGTGTCCCGACGGCACCCCGTTTCCAGTCTTTCTAATTCCGCCCCCCGGGTTTTATACGTTTTCCGCCCCCTTCCTTAGTCTTATTTGAGTGGGTAGTCGGTGATTCTTTAATATCCAAAAAAAACATACACTTACTTTTTTTGTGTAAGAGGCTGCTTCTCTGTACATACTTTTTTTTTACATTTCCCTCTAATTCAATTTCTTTAAAAAATTGCCTTTTTTTTTAACCCCCCTACCCCAAGTATCCCTTTGGCCCTCAAGGGGGCGCCCCCATTGGCTGACACGAACGATAGCCCCCCGGGGAAGGGGAAA
>NC_051404.1:30350871-30351244 GCF_015228065.2 Penaeus monodon
AAAAAAAAAAATGAATGCTAAAAAAGAAAAATTAACGAGGGAGGGGAAGAAAAAGGGTGGGTGGGGTAAAAACAATTTTGATTTTTACTTTTCACCATTGTAAATAGCCCTTTTTCCCAGATTTTACCGAAAACAACTGAAATTTTGGTGCCGCCAGCTGTGCAGTTTTAAGCGAAAAAACTAATTTTACTTTTTTTGGTTTTTCCGATCAACCACCCCGGGGGCCAGGGCAGATATTACGAAACAAGGGGAATCCACGAAAATATGCCGGGGAATACATCAAAACGTGTAATAAAATATCGCATAAAAAAATTTTTTATAAAATGAAACATTGACACGGATGGCTTTTGATCAGGGAACTTATCTTCCTCCC
>NC_051404.1:30351317-30351562 GCF_015228065.2 Penaeus monodon
TGTTTGACCACCTTTTTTCTAAAAAAAGTGTACACCCCCACAACACACACACACCTGTGTGGCGTTCCCCGGGAGAAAGAAGGGAATCCGACCATAGCTTCAGCACTCATGAATCTTCCCTCGCTCTAAAGGCTAACGTGCTGTTTTGCCATAAAATGCGTGTCTCCGGAATGAGTCAATTTCGATAAATGCGAGTCCCGGTACGATGATGAAAGAAATTATTTTCTTCTTTTTAGGTTTGCCTC
>NC_051404.1:30351705-30352030 GCF_015228065.2 Penaeus monodon
TTTGACCCCAAAAGACTAAAACAAACCCCGGTTTTTTAAAAGGTGCAACCCTCACAAGAAAAAAAATATTATTTCCTTTTGAAAAATGTAGCCGTTTTCAAATAAGATACAGTTTGGGGAAAAGGTAATAAAATCTTGTTGTCAATGTTTTTCCCAAACAATAACCACGCCCTAAAAGAAACGCAAAAAAAAAAAACGACTTGCTTTATTGTTTTCCCGGGTTTGGTTTCATCGTTATACTGACCTTCCGGTATTGTTATGTATTCTCCCGGTTTTAACACGTTAGTTACTAAGGGGGTTTTAACAGGTAGTACTTAAAATTAAA
>NC_051404.1:30353105-30353435 GCF_015228065.2 Penaeus monodon
TCTTTCTGTTGTCAATTTCCGTCTGTTTTTTCTCTCTCTGTTGCCCTTTTTTCTGTCTTTTCCCCTCATCTTTTTTTTTTTCTCTCGTTTTCTGCCCGTCTCTTTCATGCTCGTCTCTCACCTCTTCTATGCCCCTCCTTTTCTGGAGGGCTTCCGTTGGGGTTCCAAAGATGGCCCATTTTGAGGGGTTTGTTGTCAGACCCCCCCCGTTGGCGGGGCAGGGAAAAACCGACAGGTTTTTTTAAAGATGTAGATGGGGGTGGGGCTCGTTCACAAGGCGGGCACGTATCTTCTAAAAGCTAAAAAACCTTTACTTAAAGACCCCAATTA
>NC_051404.1:30353665-30354075 GCF_015228065.2 Penaeus monodon
ATGTTGTTAACATTTTTTTGGGAATAAAGGCCCTTTTTGGAACCCTTTTTGAGTTTAGGTATATTTCTAAAAACGTTTAAAAAGTACTCACTTTTTTTTTTTTGAGAAAATCCCCTGCCCAAAGTGAATTTTGGGCCTTTTTTGTATATTGGTGTGTGATCACTTTTATAATCCATTTTTTGAGAAAACCTTGTGGTGTTTTTTTTCTAATGTTATTTTTTCCTTCGTAAGTAGGTCTTTCCGTATCATAGAGAAACAAAAAATCATGATCTACTTTGTCGAGGTACCAACCAAATCAGATATTGTTATTGTCTTCACCCTCTTTATAAATATCTAGTCTGTATTTTTTTAATTCGCAAAACCCTTTTGGGGTGTGGTTTTATTATTATTATTATCATTTAAATTTTTAT
>NC_051404.1:30354121-30354435 GCF_015228065.2 Penaeus monodon
TTTAATTTATAAAAAATTTTTTTAATATATTATAATTTAAACAAATAATTTTAAAAAAAATATATTATATATTTTAATTTTAAATAATATAAATATTAACTATATTTTTTTTATCTTATTAATAATTATATATTTTAATATATACCGTTTTAATATATAATCTAATTTTAAAAATTTAATTAAAATTATATATATATCTTTTTTTATTTAATATATAAATTTTATATATATTAATATTATTTATAAAATTATTTTTAATTATATATATCGGTGTGTGTGTAGGGATCCTGCTCTTTTTTTAGAGCTAGCGTTCC
>NC_051404.1:30354634-30354727 GCF_015228065.2 Penaeus monodon
TGGAGCTCATTAAAACAGTTCAATTTTCTCTAATTTGTTTGGCGTCAGGCGACAAAGCTTAGTCACAAGTGCGGACAGAGATATATTATTTGT
>NC_051404.1:30358509-30358689 GCF_015228065.2 Penaeus monodon
CCCCTGGTGACCTCGGAGTGACCTGAACACCGGCCGTTCGGCCAATTTAAAGTACTCGGTCGCGGACGCCATTCTGACCTCCAGGATCCTCGTCGGTAGTCCTTTCTCCCTCGATAGGGGGAGGCATTGTGGCGAAAAGCACAACACCTCACCCAGGATAGTTGCCTCCAACATGAGTCG
>NC_051404.1:30359255-30359333 GCF_015228065.2 Penaeus monodon
ATAATTAGATATCCCCCGGGACCATGCAAAAGCACGTTCTCAATTTTGCGATCGGTAATAAAATCGCACCCCTAATGT
>NC_051404.1:30359574-30359763 GCF_015228065.2 Penaeus monodon
TTACAACCTCTATTCTCCTACCACCTCCCATCACCACCAGTCATTCACCCACTCCCACCTCACTGCGCACACCTTTAAGCCCGGGACCAAGCTGCCGACCCCGTTATGACACCTACGCGTATTTTTTCCACTGACAACCTGTGAACTATGGACTTCTAATGACAACGCTCCTAAATTTGTTGCTAGTGC
>NC_051404.1:30359879-30360745 GCF_015228065.2 Penaeus monodon
CCTTTTGATCAGAAAAAATGTCGGGACGAATTTGATATGACCCCCTCCTTACTAAATGTGGGTACTTTTTATAATTTTTAGTATACAGATTTCCCCTACTTAATGATTGCCAGTCCCCTTTCCCTTTTTGTTTGCTACGCTCAAATTTTCTTCATAAATATACCCCAAACATATTTTTCAGTAAACACTAGATTTCTGAGGGATTAATATTTTTTAAATTATGCAAGGATTCCAGTGTATGCCGCTAGGGAAAAAAACACTGCTCAACATTCTCTTTCCCGAAACCCGATGCAAGCTTTAAAACCCAAGCTAAAAAAGGGTTTTAAATAAATTTATTTAAAAAATACCCGACCCCTTTTTTTAACCTTATTTTGGTTATTCTACAGACATTTGGGTTAAAAAAAAGGCTTCCAAAAATAGCCCTTTCCAAGGGGTTTTTTTTTCAAACCTTCCGCCCCCATATATTCCTATATAGCCTTTTTAGCAACATGGGGCCTTGATTCTTTGTGTATTTCAGTCTTCGCAAATTCCCTCTCTCTCATTTTGCAGATTGTGCCCTATCCCTTTTATAGTATTAAAAGCATTTTCTTTTTTTTTGATATTTTAATTTTCTGCTCTTTTTTTGGAACAGGGGAAGAAATTGCGTAGGATTTGGGAGTTTTGTGGGAAACCATTTAGCCCAATAATGTCAGTTCTTTTGATCGAATTTTTATTTCTTGGCCAAAACCCTTTTTTTCTACGGCATGAAACCAACGACTCAAAACATTGCGATTTTCCCGTACTTAAAAACCCGAAGAAGTGAAAGTTTAGGTTTCTATAAATTTTTTGATTTTCATTAGAATTTCGCGCCCAAACGAAACCCCCCC
>NC_051404.1:30360870-30361210 GCF_015228065.2 Penaeus monodon
CCCCACCCTTTTGGGTTTTTTAATCTTTGGACCCAAAATTTTTCCCATTTGCAGGGGGGGTTTCTGGGGGTTGGGAAACCCATCCAAAAAACCCCTCTTGGGTTTTTTTTAAACGGGGGCTTTCGGCCCCTGTCAGGCGAAATAGGGGGAAGGCACTGCCAATGGGATTGGGTCCCCACGCCATCGTACTGGTATAACATAAATTTCCTATTCCCCGGGGTTTATGTTTTGACCCCAACCTAAAGCCCCCTTCTTGGGGGGAAGGGGGTTGGGAAAGAAAACTAAAATTGAAATTTCAAAAATTTTAAAAAGATCCCGGGAAAAATCTTTTGGTTCAATT
>NC_051404.1:30361551-30362495 GCF_015228065.2 Penaeus monodon
AGCGGAAAATAGACTACAGAGGTATGTTTTAAGTGGGGTACAAAAAAATTACAAGAAAACTTACAGGTCCAGTTGTATTTGTCACTGAAAAAACCCTGAAGCTTTTTCAAAGAGAGTATAAGTACAAATTAAAAAAATTTTTAATAAGAAAAGGAAGATAGTTTTAGGCCAGCCAGGTAAGCCCTTTCCAATCTACCCCAAATCCTTTCCCTCATCCCTTACCTAAAACCTCCCCACCCTCACCTACCACAATTTGACCTGCTTCAAAAAACCAGATCCCGACACTGCCTCTGGGGTTTGCCCAAAAAAAATAGAGTGTGGGGTCTAAACCTGTCCCTAGGACCCCTCCAAGGAAAGGGTTTTGGAGCCTTCAATCTCCTCATCCACTCCAGAAAAAATCCCCTTGCCCCCAAATCCAGACAAACCCTTAGAACATAATAGCCAAAAATTTATAAAGGCCCCTAGAACCTTGGTGTATAATAATTACGTTTATGGCACTATAATATAAAAAAAAAGAGAGAAAAAATTATTTTGCATTTAATTGATGCCCCTTTTACTTGCATGGCATTTCCTAATTACTACTATTTACTCTATTTATCCGGAAAGTTACAGCCCCTTTTATTGAGCGTCCCTGTCGCTCACGCACCATCCCCCCCTCCCCCACTTTAGGCCCGGGAAAAAAATTGTATACCTGTATTTCCGTAAAAAAAGAGACAAATACAGAAGGCGATTGCCAGATTTTCTTTCCTTAAACCACACGATCCACTCAAAGACCACCAGTAGGCAACTGACGGGGCCCAAAGTGTCACTTGAGTTTGGGGCCTGTACCATTTCGCACATATTTGTGAAATCAGTGATCACAGATTTTGCTAAATATCCTTTCCCTTTTTCCCTTCAGTTTTTTTCAAGTCTCGGTCGACTGAGGTAGATGACAAAGCATGGAA
>NC_051404.1:30362547-30362902 GCF_015228065.2 Penaeus monodon
TAATTATAATAAACAAAAATACATACATTATAAAAATAATTTGCGGGAAAAAGGAGATGAATTGCCAACACCGGGTTTTCCCTTCAGACCCAATAATATTTTTAAAAACCGTATCGTTGCCCCTTGCCTCTTCCACAATAAAATAATCACCGGTCGAGGCATAGAATGTCACTTTTGGCCGTGTCGGTAGGTGCAAGCCCGTCACAGGAAACTCGTCCCTTCGTTCCTCTACGAGCTGAGCTGCCCCGACTTTCCAAGGAAAATCGCCCTTTATCCGCCCCGTCTGCCAGAAACCCCGTGGTTGAGATTACACGGAGCAGAGTCGACCCAGAACCACTGAGGTCAACTCAGCTCT
>NC_051404.1:30362991-30363507 GCF_015228065.2 Penaeus monodon
TAAAATTAATATATTATATAAAATTATATATATTATTTGCGGGTCTCACTTTGTATATTGTTATTATATATTATGTTATTTTAATATATATATTTATATATAATTATATATTATATTATATATTAAAATTTAAATTTTAAAAAATTTTTTAATAATTTAAAATATATATTATATTATTATATAATTAATATATTGCGGGTCTCCTTATTTATGTGGGATATATATGTTATATATTTATATTATAAATATATATATATAAATATATTAATATAATAATAATTTTATATATAAATATTTTATAATTATTATTTATATATAATATTAAATTTTAATTATAATTATATAAATTTAATTTTTATATTGTTTATATACTTTTTTTGATTTGTGAAAATATTTCCTTTTTTTTTATAAATAAAATATATAAGGACTTCACATTTTTTTCACATTCAGATATCTTTTTATGTTATCATTTTGTTGCTTTCATGGGTGGGGGGGTGTGTGGGTTGTGTGGGGTTG
>NC_051404.1:30363589-30363913 GCF_015228065.2 Penaeus monodon
TGGGGTTTTGTATGTTATGTATAATATAATATATAAATATATATTATATATATATATATAAAATATAATAATATATATAATATGAATGATTAAAATGTATTATATAATTAGCCTTATGTATATATATTATTATAGAAATTATATATATATTATATATATATATAATAAATATATATTTTATATATGTTTTATATTAAAATATTAATTATTTTAATTATTAATATATATATATAATATTATATAATATATAGACTAATGTGTGTGTGTGTGTGTTGGTGTATATAGAATATATATATATTATAATATATTAAAATAATTATATAA
>NC_051404.1:30367108-30367506 GCF_015228065.2 Penaeus monodon
GCCCATCAGCCTCTATATTGTATATTAGTAAACGTGTTGCGAGAAGAGTCTTATGAGATATGTTTAGTAGGCACTTCCTGGGTATTGGACTTATCCCCGTGCATGTTAGGTGTTTTGCCAGTATTCAGTGGGTCTCTGAAAATGAATTCATCGATTCACGCAATATGATGATTAACAAAACTGTTATTTGATCAAAAGCATAAAACCAAAAGACAGTGCGATCAATACAAACATACAGGAAGGGACTCAGGTATCAGTGAAGCAACTCTATTAAAAGTAATGGTCACTTTGAAAATTAATGTCATAGTTAAATTTCTCCTTATCATTATATACATTGATTTTTATGATATATCTGATAATGAAGCGCGGTTGGGGGTTTATGCCCTATCTCTGTCATG
>NC_051404.1:30370223-30370515 GCF_015228065.2 Penaeus monodon
CGCTCAAACACATACACACCCATACATATACACACAAACCTATACAAATGAAATGAATAAATAGAATATCGGCGCTACTGAAATGTAACAGGATGATCATGATCGCACTTAAGTACTATGAGAAGTTTCCCCTAGGCGGCCTCTTCAGATTTATCTATTCCTTGAGCATTTTGTGCCAGGATGAAGGATTTTAAACCCTGCGGTGAAATTCTATCACCTTCTTCTTATATTCACAATTTTTCTTGAAGAAATGAGAGATACTTTTATTGTTCACCAGCAGAAAGCATCCATC
>NC_051404.1:30371130-30371493 GCF_015228065.2 Penaeus monodon
TTTACTGATGCTAGTTCTATTATAAAATTCCAGCAGCGTTGCAAATTTTTTATCTGAAATACCACTTTGTTCCGGTGACAGGTAAGTTTTGATTGTTTTTTTTTAGTAATGTACAAGGACAGAAAGCCGAGAAGATTAGTTCAAAGAACTATATCGTTATCAGCAGCTGGGGGGTAAGAGAAAGTCGCTGATATCTTTGACCACTTCATGAAGATAAACTGAAATGAATTTATCTGTCCAAGATAAAGAAAAAATATAATCTTGATCAAGTCCTGCACAGCATCTGAATACGATACAGTCATGTAAAACGATGATAATCTAAAAAAAAACATAAATGGCGGTGAATCAATTATGAGGCTGCTG
>NC_051404.1:30371527-30372769 GCF_015228065.2 Penaeus monodon
TGGTAATGGCAACGAACGATGGCAGTTAGGATCATTGCAGTAGGGTAGTTTTTCGCTGAAATCAAATCAAGAAAACGCAATCCCCTGCACGGTGTGTGCTGCCTGTCTTTCTCACATCTAGGATCTGTTCCACCGTGTTGAGAAGCCCCTCTGTCATCAACCTAGAGACTCCCCGTCTAGAATAAATTATGGAAACACTGGTCGCAAAGGGGTCTTTGAGAAACCCTTTAAATGTCTTGACTTACATACCAGGTGTATTCAATGGTAGAGTGACAAGGCTATATGGAAGAGATAACGAGACATTATGATTTAAAAGAAACAGAAGACAGCAGCAACGCTACTACTACAATCAACAAGGTTGAAAATACAAAATTTTAAAGTTTATTTTCTATTAATCATTTCATCATCAGTACTACTGGCATTATAATTTATCGATATCATATTTAAACCCAGAGAAATCCCGATTAACTGCACGTTAGCTACAAAGTTATATTTCAGTAAAAAATTTTACCAGCATGTAGAAAACTGTCCAGATTTTTCTTAACGGAAAACATACAATTGTGGGGTATCACGCTAACCCAGGTTTTGGTTATATGCAAAATTATGTTGGGGTGATTTCACCTGCAGTTTCTGTTTTTAACGTATGTTTAGCATGTGGAATACAATGACAAAAATTCATTAGATTGCAATGAACACAAAGGAGAATAAAAACATAAGCAATCCTTAGTATTCTTGCATGTTTTTGACGAACTGTAAGGAATCCGCTGCTTGTCAAAAAAATTTATGAGTGAGCGTGAAGTTTTTAAATTTGGCACAGATGCATTAGAGGCAATTTAGGTAGGAATTTAGAAACCAAGTGCTAGAGGGGGACTAGAGGAGTTAATGGAGGTTTTAGGATTGGGAAATCCTCAAACTAGATGCGGTATTATCTTAGTTGAGAGGAGCGGAGACTTAAGCAGTACGATGAACCAAAGCGAGCAGGCAGGTGCGGGGTGATGCGCACATACAACGACCTTTAAGCGCATTTACGCAGGTCGGTATATAGCACAACTGCACGGTATGACTTGATATGATTTGTGGGCGTCTGGAAAGCAGAAAAAAAATAAGGCTTGCTTCATATGATCGGATATTTGTGCAGTTAATAATGTTATTAACGGTTAATACCGTTAAATGAAATCGGTCATATGGTTTATCATATTTAATAGCCATTATATTATCATTATTGTTCATGTTAGTATTGTA
>NC_051404.1:30381051-30382453 GCF_015228065.2 Penaeus monodon
TTGTCACTATATTTAGTGACCTCAACGATTGATTAATAATATATGAAGATGAAAATGACATATAACACAATTACAAATTAAGCTAGCTACCAGGTATACCAGAATGTAGCTGACTTCTCTTCTGGTGTATGAGTGTGTGTAGTGACAAGTGCTGGAGGCTTCATCCAGACTTGTCTGAGTTTGAGGGTGAGTGAATGACAATTCCGGGAAGAGTTCATTGGGCTGGATCGGGGGGTCTGTGTGTGTCATGTTGAGCGCATGAATGTTCAATATCTGAAAAATCTTTCATATGTCTGAGTAACTTGTGCACCACAGAGTATAACTATCATGCCCTTGACATGCCTCCAGGCACATGGCATGATCTGGGCCTTGGCAAGCAGACCTCCACTCCCAAAATCAAAAAGACTGTTTGGATCGTCTCTGAGTTTCTGTGGGGTTAAGATTATTTCATCCGAAATCATTCAGGAGGCCCCAGCATTTCCACTTAGAAGTCGAGAATCATGGTCAGTTTGAGTTTCTATGCTTGATGAGCGAATGTGCCCTAAAGATGGAGCTCTCTGATTTGTTTACTGGCTGTATCACCAACAAACTCCAAGTAAGTCTTCATCAGCATCAATAAGCAGCTGGTGTTGTTGCAAAGGGATCAAGAGGTTCATTTTGTCTGTGTAGCAAGTGATAGAGGTCATAGATGGTGGTGGGAGCCGGTTCATCATCCCCACAGCCCGATCAAAAAAGGGATATGGTTAGATTACTGAGGTGGGAGTGGTTAGGCCAGGGGCACGAGAGGACTTGTCGGCATACTGATGTGCTTTGCTGACGTTGTGATGAATTCTGGCAAGTCCACCTGTACAGTGCTAAACTCCCAAAAGAACTTCATCATTCATCATTGCCAAACATCCGAACCCACTTCAAGGAAAGTTTGGTTGTCGTTCATCACTATGACCATTCCTTTCCCTGCTCAATTGTATTGAGATACTGGGTGGCCAGCTGCAGCTGTGAGCTGTTATTGAGTCGTTTGCTGTCTCTGTGAGTGAGCCTGTCTGAGTTTCTGCTGTTCTTTTTCGCTTGCTCTGATTTTGTAAAAGTTAGTAATATTGCATCATCTATTCGAGTCACTTGTAGCTGATTTTCTCGTTCTTGAGCGTTGCTGGGGATTTACTCTGTTTTGAACACCAACATCAACACAAGCCACCCTGTTTACAAGAATGGCAATTAATAAATTAAACTGATGATACAGGAAATATTAACAAACAGATTCTTAACTTTGAAAAAAATTCACAGAAAATAATTTATAACGTTCATCAATCATATTTTTCCTTTATATGAATGAACAGTTTTCTCCAATAATGGAAATATTCATGGGAATGACTGAACTACTCTAGCTGGGGCTTCTGTATAATGG
>NC_051404.1:30382481-30382976 GCF_015228065.2 Penaeus monodon
AATGATTATAGTGATGGATAGAGTATGGAAAGCATGTTGTTAGTCTTCAACTTACACTAGAAGCTAATAAATATCAACACTTCCTTTTTTTTTATGTAACATGTTATATCTTGGTCAACTTGAATACAAATAGATACAAATCTACTGCGTTACAGTCTATTTCTCATACTTTCAGAGTATAACAAAATATATCCAATTATATATCTATCTTACTGTATGCAAGAAAATGTATGCTGTATATTTTGTATTTCTATGATTTGATGTATCTCAAAACTAATGGTTAATTCACACCTGTCACTTATGCATAATTTACTTATTTTCGAATAATAAACGGAAAAAAATTATGTGCCATATAAAGAACAAGAACAAAAAACCCTGTCAATATCATAGGCTGGCATAAGTGAATCTGAAGAGAAAGTAGTCAGAAAAGAAAACCCAGATTCCATCCTACTATTTAAAAACTGGTTTCAATGGAATGCAGTAATTTTTGTAGAG
>NC_051404.1:30383029-30383922 GCF_015228065.2 Penaeus monodon
CACTATTCATTGCAAAGAATCATAAATAATGCAATATCTAACTACTCAAGTTCTCATTTCTTTCTCGGCAGGTTACGGCTGCATGTGTCTAACTACCCACATAGCTTATAATAAATGCTATGTGTATACGCATCTCCCCTCTTCACAAGGATATCTCTGACTCATCAAATTCTCTTCCAGGAAAGAAATTATCTAAAACTATTAAGTAAGATGGCTATGGAACTTCAAATTAAAAACACGAAAATATACAACTATATTCCAAAGTAAATTTTACATAACCATACAAAATTTAAAACTTCTAGTCTATTTGCTATGGAACTGTAAAACAGGACACAAAATGCACTATGGATTCCATAAGTAGCAAGGCAAATTCACGTTCATTAATGCATCCCCCCACTGAAAATTTTCAACACAAGAAAAACAAAATACCTTTCATTGCTGTAGCAGCAAAGCTCATAAGGGCAATTGCAGCAAGCAAATGAGTGGGCTGTTGCAGATTACAGGGCCACTGGGCTGAAAGTGGAAGGGGTGTGCAGAAGTGTTGTACCAGCAGGCTGGGTGAAGATGGGGGGGAAAACTGATGCAAAGGAGATATGGGGTGTGAAGAGGTGGTCATTATCCTAAGACACTTCCTTTCCCCTCTACTAATATTCAAACATTCTGGTTAACCTGTCAAGAAGGGGAAAAGTTATTAATGTCTAAAGGTGATGGGTACAATACAAAATTATTTAAATACATCATATAATACCTATGTCTGTGGATGTGGATTTGATGAACATCTTTTAAAAAACAAGTTATATCCGGTGGTTTAGAAATACTCACATTTATGAGCTGTCTTTTAATATAAATCCTGAAATATGTTATTTGTAGAGGAATGTACTGCTTTAAATTAT
>NC_051404.1:30390194-30390622 GCF_015228065.2 Penaeus monodon
TTAACTGCTAAATATTATCTTAGGTAAATAAGCTTTTGATACTACATATATTTTTGTCAAAAAAATGTATAATATAAGTCAACAGGCTTAATTGGTGTATCTGAATTTGACAATTCCAAATCCCAAAGCATTGTGCAATGAGTAAAATTAATGTTGAAAGCTTAACACCAAATAGTAGCAGGGTACTATTTTTTATTACATCTGGATTTCAGAATGCAATTCGGCTTTTTCAATATAGAATGTCATTCAACAAACTATGTTAACCATCCATGAATCAATGACTCCAACTCAGGACGCTAATAAAAAGTCAACTAGTATTATAGGTACTAAACTGAGAGTATATAATAAGAACAAAGTTGTAATAATGGGCTAACATTAGAGATGTACTTCACATCACTGAACAACAAATAAGAACAAACAATGTAAAT
>NC_051404.1:30390991-30392120 GCF_015228065.2 Penaeus monodon
CCAGCAGTTAATATTCATCTAACAGATAACCTGCAGTCATATGAAAGTAGGAGAACTTACTTGAGAGGTATATGGTGCCAGAAAGTCTGAGTCTGATTATTCGTACTCTGATGAGTGGACACTGAAGGTTCGGCAAGAGATGTTCTTCTTTCCCTTCATGCAAAGAAAGGAAAGATAAAAATTTAATTCAGACAAAGGACTGATATTATCTCCAATAATTCTGATTCCCTTTTAATCCCTGTATTTGAAAATATCCTACAGGTTTTACCCAACACCAAGTTATAAATTCATGTAGCACAAAAATAACACTCTTGCTTTCTAGTTATGAAATAATAAGTAATTGCAAAAATAAATTAAAACTGTACTATTACCTCAAAGCCTGGATAGTGGTTGGGTGGAAAGCATGAGCAGAACGTCGGGCGTGCGTCTGCAGAGTCTCAACAGAGGAAAAGTTTCTGCCACAACCACAAAGAAGTTGGAGACCACATGCACGTTTGTGGTGGGAGAGCAGAGCCAATGTGCTGAAGGCCTGGCCACAGTCACAGGCATGAGACCGCTTGGCATGAACCTTCAGATAATGCTATATGCGAAAAAAAAACTCTCATTAGGATTTAATTAATGCATATATGTATGTGCATTCTTGTCCTATGTTAAGCTTTTACACCAATATAAATTATATAAATGCACATCCTCTATGGAATTAATTTATTGTATATTTTAATGAACAAAAAATAATTGTTTTTCTTTATTCTTTTTTAATACCATATAAAAATTTATACATTATCATTAAAGTTAAAGTGCATAAAACTGATAGGATGACTGATATTTACACTGGAAAAAGGCACCCTGAAGGAAATTTCTCGTTATTTTTAAGCAGCTTAAAGGATTAATTAATGGCCTAACATGAAAATGGTCTTACCATAATTTCATATACTTGCTACTTGCATGATCAATTATTCTTAAAATCCTGAAAATAATGAGCTTTCAGGGAGTTATGACTAATTTTCATGTTTTCAAACTATGTTAGTTATTGTTTATTTTTTTAGTATTAAATATCATTAGTCACATATAAATATAACTGAACTATTTCCATTAACCACATGCCACCAGAGAAAATGCATAAAAAATG
>NC_051404.1:30392572-30393137 GCF_015228065.2 Penaeus monodon
ATAATGATTTTTAAAAATTATTCATGAATAAGCACACTACCCATCTAGTTACAAAGAGATATAAGTAAAAATAACTTTTTAAATCTGAAGTAATACCATATACTGTCGGTTCCAGTATATAAGTTTTCAAAATAAAATACATAGCAATGATACTAATGACATTACCTGTTTAAGATATTTGAGTTTTGGAAAATGCTTTCCATTTGGCCCGAAGTCATGATGATAAATGCATGAAGTTACTGGGCAATGATACCAAACTTCTCCATGTTGGGAACTTGACACCTTCTCTTGCTGGTGGAACTGAAACATTACATTTTAAGTGAGCTATATGCCTTAAGACACACAGGCCATTTACCAAATCAATAATATCTAAAAACTGTATCTATCTTTACTCAAAATGATGACAGCTAATTTTCTGTGTGAAAATATAAATTAGGACAGACTACTAAAAATATGCAAGCTAATCATAAAATGCAATACTTATTCTAAAGAGTAAAAATTATAAAATAGGCTGAACACTTATGAAGTTGTAGTTGTCTATCAAGAAAATGCACACACACAAAAT
>NC_051404.1:30393296-30393555 GCF_015228065.2 Penaeus monodon
GGCTTCTTGAACACCATCCATTGAAGCAGACCAAATAAAAGTTAGAGCACCTTGAAGATGGTATTCTCACCTGTGCCAAATGAAATCGAAGGGCTGAGGAATTGGCAAATGTACGTGGACATCCCTGAGGGCATCTGATGTTGACAGTGATTGAGGACAGACTCGCCTCATCTGGTGTCACCCGCTGAATATTCTTAGCTGCCATTCTTCTCGTATCTGCATTATCAGAAAGCTCATTTATTCATTGATGATTATTCAG
>NC_051404.1:30398642-30398856 GCF_015228065.2 Penaeus monodon
GCTATCAAATTTATAGAATAAAATTTCCATTTGAAAGCCATTACAGGTACCGTGGAACATTTATCATATTCACACAGTTGAAAAGGTTTTTTCGATATCACTTTTCTCCCCAAATGATAAGATTGGTAATAAAGGCATACAAATCCAGAAATGTGCAACATATAGCCCCCAGCACCGCATGACAAAATGACAAAAAGTTGTTGGAAAGCGACGG
>NC_051404.1:30399228-30399526 GCF_015228065.2 Penaeus monodon
TTGAACCATCTACGTATTATAAGGAATCTGCAGAGAGCAATCACTACTCTGCCAACAACACAACTGGAAGAACCCAAGATAAAGCTTGAGATAAGGTGGAGTAAAAACTGTAATGAGACTGCCAATAAATATATGAGCTGAAGATTTGTGGACCAGGAGGGGGGGGGGGGTGGTCGACAGAGACCAACAGACAAAGCCCCTATATCATTGGAAATGCGGTCAGTATTACCTTGCTTGCCTGGGCTCTGATCTCTGCAGGATCAATATGAGGTGAAGATTTTGCAGATGCATGCCCTCC
>NC_051404.1:30399711-30399938 GCF_015228065.2 Penaeus monodon
TCGGTCGTTATGCATCCCCTCCAAATTTACCTAATAATCACATAATTATAATAACAAGTACGCCAACACAGAATACAAAAGAGAATGTCCCAATTCCTTCACCAGACCAACGTAAATACGCCCAACACAAGTAAATATGTCAAATTCTATTTCTCTCTATTATCATAATACATACCTCATCATCAAACAAACAACAGAAAAAAAAATATAATTTCTTAAGCTACAAG
>NC_051404.1:30399988-30400607 GCF_015228065.2 Penaeus monodon
GTAATAGTGTTTTAAGACTACAGTCGGCACTGTGAAGACGAGTCAATAGAAATGTAAACAAAGCTATGGAAAAGCGTTTTAGTAAGCGAAACATCCGTTTCTGAAGTCCAATGCGACGGGAATCCGCAGTCTTCGTTATGTGTGACATTCTGATTCATATTTATATCTACAAGACAGCGGAGAAGTAAAGTTTCTCTTTATGATACTTAATTTTTCAGTATAGATCAATGATTAAATTGGAGTTTCATTATATAAGGTGGGTCGTCTTATAACACGAAATATACTTGGATAAAGAAATAATGTCAATAATATTTTGAATAATGCCAAGAAATACTGTACGTAGGTTAAAAATATATATTTTCTAACGTACGTATCTACAGGGATTAATGAAGACAGCCACCTTAATCACATTTTGTCATCTTATGGGTTGCTGGCCACATAAAAACGTAAGCAACCAAATATATTATATGGTCTTGAAACTTTTTCTTTTTTTCGTTTAAAACAGCACACCAAAGGAAGGAACAATATTTTGATTTACCCGATCTTTATCTCCAATGCAAAAAAAGAGTAACAATCAACGTCCGTCCGATTTGAAGAGAGGCCAATTGACCTCTCTAAG
>NC_051404.1:30402355-30402497 GCF_015228065.2 Penaeus monodon
TAATATTGTAGAATGGAAATTATGAAATGTACTGGTAAATAAAGTTTGAAGACTGATTTTAAAAGATTATATTTCTTTGTATTTATCCAATAAATGAAATTAAGTAAAACTATGCTTGTGTAAATTTTTATTTTAAATCGCT
>NC_051404.1:30404497-30404586 GCF_015228065.2 Penaeus monodon
TCATTTTCCTGGTCTGAATGGTTACCCATAAAACAAACATGAAAACAGCGGTACTCACGTCAGTTGTCTCTATACGCGAAAACGCTTAC
>NC_051404.1:30404963-30405297 GCF_015228065.2 Penaeus monodon
CACAGTATTACTTGATCTCGGGACCCGTTCTTCATCGTATTACTGCTCTTCTGACGTGTAGGAACCAGCGCGTCCTACTTGGCGGCGCTCCTCAAAATTCTCTTGTGTCTTGTTTAGCGTCCATCAAGGCACCCTTCTCGACCCACTCCTGTTCCTTCAATACATCAGGCACTTCGCATTAACTACATTTGACTCTTTCACTCGGCTGTTTGCTGAGGGAAGTCTTTCACTTTGACCTGTTAACACTGAAGATGACTGCAGACCTCTTCAGTATGGAACAGACACCTTCAAATAGTAGGGAAGTACATCTGGGACATCTATAAGAGCCAGAGGT
>NC_051404.1:30405726-30405937 GCF_015228065.2 Penaeus monodon
GGAAGTTATATTTAGGCATATATTTATTTTCTCAAGCACTGTATGTGATAGAAAAAACACGAACAGTGGGCACATTTATTTACTCATAAAATGCTTTGTATTGCTGAATACAATATATTCAATGAACTACACAGAGGATGGCATGATGATGGCGTGACATTTATTTATTCATAAAATGCTTTGTATTGCTGAATACAATATATTCAGTGAA
>NC_051404.1:30406528-30408036 GCF_015228065.2 Penaeus monodon
GCATAATGATAGGTCTGAATGTAAAGTCTGCACAACACAATTCATGTGAGCAGAAAGATGACATGTAGTAATATGGCTCCATTTCCTTTAAAGCACATTGTGAAGATGGTGGAAGATCCTCTCGCAGAATGTCTGTGCCATCTGCGTATTCACTCTCCCTGTATTGTAGTCTAAGACGTGGATGAGGCGGCCGCGGAAGGTGTGGAGGAGGTGAGACCAGTTGTTGGGCACTCCGTGGATGGACACCGACCTGAGGACGTGGGTTGCCTGCACGTGGTCGCCGCCCTCTGTCACCAGCTTTGTCACATCGCCCATGTTGGACACACAGAAGTCGCACGTGTTGTTAGCTGGTCCTGACTGAGAGCTTTGGAAAAACTCGTCATAATTTACGTTTTCTGGCATGAAATAGGTTTTCAGCGCTTCTTCTCGCACTACTGCTCCAGCTTTGAGTTCGCTTTGTATTTCCTTGTGCAAGGATCTTGCGAAATCCCAGAACTTGTCGCCGATATGTCTTGGTATTTCAACAGTTATGGGCATCGGAGGCAGAATGTGACACCCGAGATACTTGGAGCCGTCCTCATCCCAGTACCGGCGCACACTTACGACATGGTCGCTGCGAATTTTGTACGAATCTTGCTCGAGGCCCTTAAGAGCCAGCAGGTCAACCATGGCTGCGTAGGCGAGAGCTGCGAAGGCTGTGTTGACGGTGACTGACTCCGCACGACTCTTCTTAAAGAAGGCGCTAGTTGTATCTACGTCTAAGTCTCGTGTTACATACTTGGTATTGCACTCTTCCTCTTTCGCGTCTCTGTAAGTCAGGTTTAATATAGAACAATCGCTCTTGTGCGCCTCCGACTCACCTATCATCTTCTGCAGGGTCTCCGGGTCTGCCTTCATGGCGGCAACGCGCTCGTCCACGATCTTCTGCGTCACTTCGCCGGAGATGAAAATGCCGAATTGTTCGACGTCATCGATAGTCTTCCCGGAAATTACGTCGTTAAGAAGCTGGACCAGGAAACCGCAGATCTTCATGGTGCTTGTGCCATCGGTAATTCCATGGTGGAAGCCAAGGAAGAATGTGTACAGATGTGGGAAACCCCGCATTTCGTTCGCCGCGCCTTCCGAGGGAGACCCGGACCGCAGCTTGGCACACCATAAGGGACCCGTGTTGGAGTCGTAGTGGTAATTCCTCAGATTTTGCAATGTCTCGGCTGCTGATGCGGTTTCTGGCAACATCTGAGAAAAGAGAAAAGAGAAGATATGGACTTCAACTACTAAAAGATGATACCTTGAACTACTGGAAAGACATTTCCTATATGTAAAATAGATATGCTGCTGTGGATAAGAATAGTCCTACATTATTACACATGTTACTTATGTGAAGACGACATCAGCGGCGTGGTCAAGGGGAGGGGTGAGAATCCACAAAAAATGTGACATTACATAAAGACTGACTTGAAAGCTTAGAACGCTCTCAAAGACGATCTGTGGTGGTTCCGGTATGCAGA
>NC_051404.1:30408065-30409481 GCF_015228065.2 Penaeus monodon
GACCACGTATATGACTAGCTACGCCACTGAATAACATATATTAACTTGGTGCCTGTCACTACCTTGTGCATTTATTCAGGGTCTTATATCTTACCTGTTCCCTGTATAATAATCACCATAGGCTATTCAGCGAACGTCTAACGTTAAATGAAGGCCCAGTCCTCACCTCAAAATCAACATTCTCTTGTGTCATCTCTCTGAGCCAGGTGTGTCCGTCCCGCTGGTCAAAGCACGCTCTCAAATTGGGCGTTTTTCTGCGAAGGATAGACGATGGCGGTAAGGGTCTAGTTAAATAAAGTCTCTTATATTCAACTTTCTTGTCTCTGCTGAAATTATTAATGTGTAGTATTTTACGGAAGTATGCACAGCGACATAAGTACAAAAGCGACATTCTACTCTTTTAGCTTTTATAATTAAATCGCCATATAATGCCCTTATTGTATACGGACACGAGTGGCGGACGAAAGAAGACTCTTCAGCGAATGCATATAACTATTTTCCACCAATCATCCACGAAATTCCCAGACATCAACCGAGCGGAAGGACGACCGTACCTGTAGAGGTGTGAGAGCGCGGTGGCAACCTGGTCCTCGAGAAGGGGGGCGGCGGTGGCGACGGTCAGCTGGTAACTTACCATGAAGGTCTGATACCGGTTGGACGCATCGAAGAACTTCTCCGCCATGGTGGCCTTCCACAACCATTTCTTCTCGGTCGCCATGATGAGTCCTGTAGGGAATTGCACAGCGAATAATTGACCGGATCTGTGTCCGTTCTCGAGGATGTCCTTATCTCACGACATCCCGGGTGAACGTGTAAATCTCACGGCGAATTCTACCCCTGTCCGAGAAGGTAGCGGTGGATTGAGCTTTCACACACGCTCCTCGTTGTATTTAAGGGAACGGACGTAGAGTGTTAGTCTTTCTCCTACGCATTCGGTGGTGGGTCTTTCCTTGAGGCAACTGGGGGACGACCTGGCAGGAGTTGCAAGTCACGTCGGCTGTGGACTCTGTGGAGGTCGCTTTGAGTTGTGTTTTCTTTTCTCAGTGTTATCAGTGACTGCATAGCAACGGGTTATCATTTTGTTAAAAAAAATCAAACGCAATGATTTGTTAATACATGTAACGAAATTATTGATAAATATAGACAGCTGAGAACATTTTCTTTATTGTCTAGCTTCACATTTCAAATAGCATGTTTGTGCCATCATGAATATACTACGATATGCACGCTTTCAATAAACATACTAAGAACATCTTGTCATACAAATAGTGGTTATTCTATCGTCCTAAGTGAGTAATTTCCGGGAAAAAATAAAGTAAGAAATGACAGGAAAGTGACACAACACATCCGATGTTTGTTTTTCCTTAAAAAATGTTGCAAGGCAGTGATGACGGGAGTTTAATATGTCACTGAAAT
>NC_051404.1:30410922-30411128 GCF_015228065.2 Penaeus monodon
CGTGAATGTTCTTCCGCTTTTACCACGTAGTTTCCCTCAGTTACGTTATACCATTCCAGACTCTCCGAGAGAAGGTTGTCACTATCACAATAAGAGGCTGAACACATAGCAACAGTGGTAGTGGCTAAATCGTTAGTATTTTAGGAAAAAGATCTACTGAGGATTTACAAATCACCAGTGAATAATTATTCAAATATATTGTACTA
>NC_051404.1:30411417-30412738 GCF_015228065.2 Penaeus monodon
GTACTACAGAGACGAACCTTGATTTTGGCGATGAGAGTGACCTTACTGACGACTTCTTCCCACGCGAGCAGACTGATTGCCTTTCCTCGACGCCGTCCTAGCACTTAATGCAATGACGGGGCGCGTAAACCAAGAGAATTTTCAGAAATCTTCGTTGTCCTTTTCTTTTGTTTTTGTTCTTTGCAACAGTGAAAATGAAAGTCACCTCCGAGTGTTGCTATTGCCGCAAGCGAATGCTTGTGAGACTGGGGTAGTGACCTTGAGATTACTGCCAGACTTTGCATTTCTCCTTCACTTAAAGGGGTTTTATTTCTTCTCACTAAAGATAACAACAGTCAGCGAAAGGCGGGAAAGATAACGAATATGATTTGTCTCTGTATCCCTCTTTATTTTAAAGTTTTGACGGTGTCGATTACGTACATTACAACTTGATAAAATTCGATGAGAGCATCATGACTCATCATAACTATAGCCAGCCTTTAGGACTATTGTTTATACTAGGTTTTCTTTTCCATTCCTAAAGCAAAATATACTTAATTTTAACAATTTCTCTTAATCAATAGGCGCCTCGAGTGTAGTTATACAGTGAACATCGTTGTCTTTATTTGAGCGACTGTCAACCGGGAAGCCATATGAAGCTAAGAGAACATTTTGCTGAGAGCAGACGTGCTAAGGAATCTGTCACCTGAGGAACTGGAAAAGTCTACAGTGCATACAGTGTACTCGTAAAAGCAGAATAACAACAGCATGATTTTTTTTAAACAACGGGATTTTTTTTCAATGATGATATCGAATTACCATTCTTTTGATTTGCTTGTCGCTATGCTCAAGGTCAAAGCAGATAGAAATTTCTCGCGGTGAAGTTTTCTATGCTAGGGAAATTTTAAGTTAAAACTATGAATGATTTCACACACAAAATAACGAAATTCTTTCAAATATATGTTACCTGTTTTTAATGTTGCCAGTGCGAGGAAAAATAATAAAAATAACACAGTCCATAGCTTAAAGTGGGAGGGGGAATTTGGAAAAATTTTGGGAAATGTGAACCTATGGCTTACATGCAACTTTGCCGTATGTACATCTTTTCCATAAATTATATTAAGATTCAAAACTCACGTTACACATACGAAGTCTATCATTATCAATGACGTATATACCTGCTGACTAAAACATGCAATAAATACAGTCACCTTCGCATTCATTATTATTATTCATCCATCAGTTTACCCGTTTTGTTATACACAATAAATGTATAGAGATTAAACCAATAATATGTATCATATACAAGTATTCGAGAAATGATTCATTGTGCGAAAAAGTT
>NC_051404.1:30413747-30414201 GCF_015228065.2 Penaeus monodon
GGATACAAGATAGGAGATAAAGAAAGTCGAAGTTGAAGGTTACAGCAGAGGAGTCACGTTATCATCATGAAAAACGTTATCACAGTGGTATCACCTGCTCTCGTATCATTCCCTGTTGTCATTATGTTGTTCATGAAAGATATAGATATTAATGATAACGATACAATGCGGCGCTATTTTACAGCTACAACCTTTAAATAAAGATTCTTCTGAATGCGAAACTAATAGAATTTATTTCCGAGTTGTCACCGTTACACCGTTACTTTCGAAGTCTCGTAAGTTATAGTATGCTGTGACGTCATACTAAGGTTATAAGTGCCAAGAGATATATAGACCTGGGGTTCTCAAACCTTTTAATTCATCGATCCCAATGGAGTTTCTTACTTTCTATAGACCCCCTAACTTTTAACTCAAGGAGAAAAAATATCATTGATAAAATCAATATGAGTACTCG
>NC_051404.1:30414253-30414411 GCF_015228065.2 Penaeus monodon
TGAAATTCAGCATGGTGAAAAAGAAACAGCAGCATTTTGTTTACAACACACAATTTTCATCTTCTGTCACAATCATAAGTCCAAGGATAACGCAGAGCTGAGAGAGTCTTGAACTACTGGTTCTCCTGTATGCGAGAGACGCGGGTGGTTGGGGTATG
>NC_051404.1:30414436-30415135 GCF_015228065.2 Penaeus monodon
TGTACGGGTAGGAATTTAAAACTGCAGGCTTGAAAAGGCGAAGGAATTTAATAAATCGTTATGCACTTCTGTCAAAAATGAAAAAAAATAGTTGTTTAATACACAAGCGTGAGACAACGCGAACATAAACTAGAATTTTACCAAATCATATTATGGTGAGGGTTCGTCCCACAACAGATTGTGACTTTCCTTTTATTATAAATAATCACGCTTAAAAAAATATATATATTATTATTGCATTTATGTATACCCTGTTCAAGAACAGTACGAATGTTTATATGTTTTTTAAAGTACTGTATTACACAAATTAATTGAAAATCACTACAGGTGATGCTAGTAGCCGTAACGAAAACGACAAGAGGGGTAATTGTAATCACTGGCCTTCATAGGGATGCTATTATTTTATATTTATTCTCCAATTATTCTGTGATCCTAACTAAATGTAACTAATACAGAGAATATAAATGCAGTTTCCAGAATACTTTTAATGGTTCAATCTGCTGTAAATGGGTGGCAAAAATACTGAACACTTACTCTTGTACTTTTTTTCTGCAAAAGTACAAAAATTACTCACATTTTTAATGAGAAAAAATCTCCAGTTAACCACTGCTCATTGTTTTAACGGGTATATTGCAAATAAAATACTGCAAATTCACTGAACAGTTTACTCTTCTAAATCTCGTGGAGAGTGATTACAGC
>NC_051404.1:30415167-30417983 GCF_015228065.2 Penaeus monodon
GTGATAAGTATACAGGTTTTATTTGTTAATCATTATACATAATCTGCTTCCAAAATACAATGCATAGAATTTTAAGTGATAAAACACCCAAACAAATAAATATCAAACTCAATATATAGTATAACTTTGGTTAACTCTGCCATCAAAACGTAACATCTAACAGTGGTCCTCATCCATGCTATGACAGCCCTTGTTGCATGAAAATATATGACCCTACTATGCAATGCTGCCAATAAATATTCTAAATTTTTGTGGATACAACGTATTTGTTCACGTTAACTAGTCACTTCCTTCTTCATCTGGACAACACTGAAAATAGAAACAAGGTTACTTGATATCCATTTATCTATGATAAATTCCACATACTTCATAGCAATAAAGAATATTAAAATCATTTTAATGATATTGCAGCACTGACAGCTATCAAAAGGTAATGACATACAACTATATATTTTACTAAAAATCAACTTCTATAAATCTTAAAATTATTACCAGAGTATAAACTATTTATATACAAACCAAATATTATAATGATACTTACAAAAAATTCAACAAAACAGATATGGTTATCTTCAGTCTTTATCATAAACTGTAAACAGAGGAAACCTCGCTCATCTGTTCGAACTGACACCTTCTGAGAAGCACTTAGAGGTTTGATAGACGGCCGCAGAAGGGAGAGCTTATACCGTTGGGTCATAGTTTGAGTGCATGAGAAATTCTCCACCATGTCACTGTCTCTTGGTATATCTGTCTGTGAATTGTAAAAAACAAATCTTCAAGTGTTAAATGATCTGTAAAAATCAATTTTCTGAATCTTAACGATTATAAAACTGAATTCAATGAGTATAAACTGAATTGTAATGAGCAGTTATGTGAGCATTAACTGAAAGCAAGAAATAGCTGAAGAAGCAAGTAAGGAATCTTTAATTAATCTGTAAATGCCAAAAAGAGTGTTCATAAAGGATATATAAGCATGCAATACTGTTACTTCAATGATATTCTTGATTTGATGTCAAAAAACAAAAAAGTAAAGAGCCCATATAATAAAAAAGTGAAATATGTTTTTAATAATGCCAAAGAAGTTTGGAAAATTCCATGCTTCAGCATCTTTTGGAAGACTGAAATGGAAAATCCTCCAGACATAAAATTGGGATCCATAATAAACATTATAAATCATGAGAGCCCAGATACAATAACAATGTGTTTGCAATAAACAATGACAGACAAAATATTTATGTCTTTGCAATACTATCCCCTGGATGGAAGACTCAAACCAGATATCCTAGTCAATACCCCACCTTCTAATGTGAAATTTAAAAAAAATTATTAAACCTTACTGAAAACTTACGTGATTAGTTCCATAATTTCCAAAGGTAGAGAGACGGAAATATGGAGGATCTGGAGACATCAAGATTTCTAAAACATCACTGGACATGTCAAGCTCAGAAAATACCTCCTTCAGACACTCGGATCTCATTATCACTTTATTTATCACTCCTGGAATAACAATTTTTTTTTATATTTCCAGTAAACAAAATAATAATAAAACTAATACTGTGCAACCAATGGACATATACTATTAGTCATAGTGTCATTCCTAAGTACACCATGTAAGTAAGATAAGGAACTATTCATATGAATTTTTTTGGAAAACTCATAATATTAACATATATGGCACATTTCCCCCCACCCTCAAACTTGGTGTAATATACTCCCTCTCATAAGTAGGTAATTATTAGTTGATAACTATAATACCTGTGTTACAGAAATTGAAGTCCAGAGTATCATCTGCCTCTTGAGTCCGTATGCTGCAATCAGTCAACACCCCTGCTTCTTCTAGTCTGAGTAAAAGAACTGCACTTTATTAGTGATTTTATGCATATCAAAAGGCACTATAAAAATTGGGCATAAAAAGCTTTCTGATAAAATTAGAGACTCTATCTTCACCTTTTACAAGTAGCAGCTACAAATTATGCTTTCTATTCATAGAAACCAATTGCCAAAGCAGATTTGAAATATCCATGACTAATTATAGTATGCCCAATGTATTCATATATCGTAATCATATACTTAGTGACACAAAAAATCCAAAATTGTACATATTTTTACTGAAATTGAAATCCTATCACAAGAAAAACTCAATGAATGAAGTTGTAAGTGATAAGCAGAAAAATAATAACTTACAACAGAATAAGTGGTGAGCCATAGCCATTGTAGCACATCTTGAGTGCTGGTGTGATGCCAGGAGTGCTGCTGCCACCAAAAATATTAAGACACTCAACAAAGACATTCAAGTTCACCTTGAATGTTATAACATCCTCTTGAATGTTATACTCCTGAAAGAGTTTGAAATGAAAGATAAAAAGACAGTTTCAAAATCATTACCTGGTTCCTTATTTCAAGAAAAACAAAAGCAGAACTAGAGATATTCTAAATATGGTCTGAGCAACTGTGGGATAAATAAAAGATTAAAACCTTAACCTTTAAGGTTATTTTCTGTAAATCACAGCACTGGCAACACTTGGTTGCAAGGAAGGATCATCTTGTTTAAAATGACAAAAACTTTTTCTTTGTTTACTAAAGAACCAGTGCACCAAAACTGATGCTAGATAATTGTAAAAATATGATTAAAGATAAGATATTTCTTGGTCTAAAATGGCTAAAACCTTTTTCACACAGTTCTTGTTTGTCATGAAACACAGGGAACAATGTCTAACCAGTCCTATTTTCTGGAGTATCCATTGGAATTTAGTCCCTAACTGATGTTTTTCCTTGCCTCATACTTCCACATGTATAAAGCATGCCCCCCCCCCCCC
>NC_051404.1:30418189-30418881 GCF_015228065.2 Penaeus monodon
TTCTATAAGCTAAATTATTTTGTATTGTTTCATCACATGGCTAGGTTAAGAGATATACTTACCTGGAACATATCCGATTGGATAAAAGCATTGGCTTGGATACATTTTGCCTCCTCAACTGTGACTTTCAATCCATTACTGCTGGCAAACACTGTGGCTGTCTGTTGAATAAAAGTAATCCACGATTATCAACACCCAGTTTATATGACTTTACAATCACTCTCATTTCCTTCAGATACTTATATATGTAACTCATAATAAAACAGAGACTTCAGTTTAGTGTATTTCGTACCAGTCTTTACAAAATGTTTCTATTCTGTTCAGTAAGAATGAAACTGACAACAATGATTAATTAATTAGAGCCTATATTCAAGGTTTAAACTGGATACATTGAAGACAAAACTATATATATATTACAGCAAAGTAAAAGTTAAAACATCACTAATTTTCCCTCATGCTGCATCACATCAAATCAAATGTTGGAGTAATTCAGAGGATATTGAAGATAAAAGGCTACAAAGATAAAAAGAATAAGGAATGATAACATAAAGCCAAATAGTACAATATTTTTGTCAGATTTTTTAAAATTTAAATATCAGGAGTCACAATATAAATATATTCTATGTTCAAAATGCATCTACAATTCTCTGGATAACTAACATAGCATGAACATGAATTTCTATCATTTCAGT
>NC_051404.1:30418946-30419136 GCF_015228065.2 Penaeus monodon
CAACCATGAAAGAAGCCAACCAATAAATCTAGAACTAAAATAAAGCTCTGATGAACAGCTATATACTTAAAGAAATTGTGTGACACATATCAGTTCCAACACAACTTTCTCATGCTAAAACTTTCATGTTTGTATGAGGCTTTAACGCAGCTGTGGGACTGTCTGTTGCAAAAATATCAATGTCATATCC
>NC_051404.1:30419188-30420297 GCF_015228065.2 Penaeus monodon
TAGAAGCCTAAGTTTTGTGATATAATGGTTAACCAAGAGAGAAACCAACTGATCATAGAAAATCTTGACTGCTGTTTTGAATTTAAGCAGAGTTGGTGATCTTACTACCTACAGTCAATAATACTGATGTGTGTAGACCAGCAATTGGCAAGCAAACCGAATAAACATAAATAATAAGCATCAACAGGCCAACAGATATGATGAAGAATGTAACGGCCCCTTTGAGGTTCATTACTCACTCTTCAAATTTCCTAAGATTAAAAACTGCTTCTTAAGTATCCTTCAAATACAAACTTTCAACTCACATCACGAAATTAACAGCTTTCAAAAGAAAGCAGCACATTCTTAGCATTGTCGATTTTGGTCATTAGCTGATAGTCATTATGTTCATCGTCTAACTGAGAGGATAATGACATTTCCTTGACGTTTTTGGTTCCAATGGCCCGCATAAAAAAAACATTTCACATCCAACACTGTTTAATGGCGTTCATGTCACTATTTGTATTCTAAATAATTTTTTTTTTTTTTATGGATATGGGTTTGTGTATAAATGTGCAGAACGTAATTATAATCTTTTTGATAGTCTTATCTGCTGAAAAAAATGAAAAAGGGCCTTGTATTACCCTACGGGGGACAGCATTTCAATTACTAAAAAACAAAAACAAAAAAACCAGCCTCTGTAATCTCTAGAAGAAAATAGTTAATTACTTAACTCATCTTTTTACACAAAATAATAGTACTTACTCAATATTTGCTGCTATTTGGAACGTATCACAGATCTATAATGTGCTGGATACTCATGTTGACACGTTCAACCGCGCAAAACTTGTGATTAACAAAATTGATGTCAAAATGATTCCATTCCTTAAACAGAGATGTAAAGACACTCGTTATATATCGCAGACATGAAATATCTTCCCAAAAAGCCATGATAAAAGATCTTTGGTCAATAAAGACAAAATATCAAAAGTAGGTTTTTATTGTCGATATTTTTATCATATACGGAATCATGTCATATATGCAAGTACCCCACCGTAAGTATTAAAAGACTGGTTCTCAACTGTGCGACGAGACACAGGTGTGTCGTTTACTTTGCATATGTGTATTTC
>NC_051404.1:30426540-30427857 GCF_015228065.2 Penaeus monodon
TTTATTGAAATACACATTGCAAAATTAAAAAAGACACACCTGTGTTCGTCGCACAGGTTTAGAACCAGTCTTTTAAAAACTTTCGGGGGGTGTACTTCTATATACAGATTCCGTATATATAAAATCGACAAAAAAAACCTACTTTGATATTTTGCTTTTTTCACAAGTCTTTTATCATGCTTAGCAAGATTTTCTGCGCGATATATAACGGTGTTTTACATCTTTTTTTTAAAGGAAGGGAAATCATTTGACATAAATTTTGTTAATCAAAATTTTTTGCGGGTTAAAAGGTAAACAGGGTATCCACACTTGATCTGTGATACGTTCCAAATATGCAGCAAATATTGATAAGACTATTATTTATGTAAAATATGAGTTAAGTAAATTTAAATATTTTCTTCTAAAATCGAGGCTGTGTTTTTTTGTTTTTTTTTTAGTAAAATTTAAATGCTGTCCCCCGTAGGGGAAACAAGGCCCTTTTTTTATTTTATCACAGATAAAACTTCCAAATTATAATACGTTTTTCACATTTATACACAAACCCTTCCATAAAAAAAAAAAAAAACTATTTAAATCAAATGGACATGAACGCCATTTAAACTGTTGGGTGTGAAAAGTTTTTTTTGGGGGCCCTTGGGAAACCAAAAAAGTCAAAGGAAAAAATATTTTCCTCTCAGTTAGACGATGAACATAAAGCTATCAGCTAATGACCAAAATGACAATGCTAAGAATGGCTGCATCTTTTTTAAAGCTGTTAATTTTTGTGATGTAGTTGAAAGTTTGTATTTGAAGGATACTTAAAAAGCAGTTTTTAAACTTAGGAAATTTGAAGAGTGAGTAATAAACCCTCAAAGGGGCGTTACATTCTTCATCATATCTGTTGGCCTGTTTGATGCTTATTATTTATGTTTATTCGGTTTGCTTCCCAAATTGCTGGTCTACACACATCAGTATTTTGACTGTAGGTAGTAAGATCACCAACTCTGCTTAAATTCAAAACAGCAGTCAAGATTTTCTATGATCAGTTGGTTTCTCTCTTGGTTAACCATTATATCACAAAACTTAGGCTTCTAAGAAATAATAAAACAGAAAAACAATAAATGGCATCCCAAAATAAAGAAAAGGATATGACATTGGATATTCTTGCAACAGACAGTCCCACAGCTGCGTTAAACCCCTCATAAAAAACATGAAAGTTTTAGCATGAGAAAGTTGTGTTGGAACTGATATGTGTCACACAATTTCTTTAAGTATATAGCTGTTCATCAGACTTTATTTTAGTTCTGATTTATTGGTTGGCTTCTTTCATGGTTTGAA
>NC_051404.1:30427920-30428615 GCF_015228065.2 Penaeus monodon
ACTGAAATGATAGAAATTCATGTTCATGCTATGTTAGTTTTTCCAGAGAATTGTAGATTTCATTTTGAACATAGAATATATTTATATTGTGACTCCTGATATTTTAAAATTTTAAAAATCTGACAAAAATATTGTACTATTTGGGTTTATGTTATCATTCCTTATTCTTTTTATCTTTGTAGCCTTTTATCTTCAATATCCTCTGAATTACTCCAACATTTGATTTGATGTGATTTCAGCATGAGGGAAAATTAGTGATGTTTTAACTTTACTTTGCTGTAATATATATATAGTTTTTTTCTTTAATGTATCCAGTTTAAACCTTGAATTAGGCTCAAATTTAAATTTTCATTGTTGTCAGTTTCATTCTTACTGAACAGAATAGAAACATTTTGTAAAGACTGGTACGAAATACACTAAACTGAAGTCTCTGTTTTATTATGGGGTTACATATATAAGTACTAAAAGGAAATGAGAGTGTTTGTAAAGTCATATAAACTGGGTGTTGATAATCGTGGTTTTACTTTTATTCACAGACAGCCACAGTGTTTCCCAGCAGTAATGGATTGAAGTCACAGTTGAGGAGGCAAAATGTATCCAAGCCAAGCTTTTATCCAATCGGATATGTTCCAGGAAAGTATATCTCTTAACCTAGCCATGTGATGAAAAAATACAAAATAATTTAGCTTATAGAA
>NC_051404.1:30428823-30431638 GCF_015228065.2 Penaeus monodon
GGGGGGGGGGGGGCATGCTTTAAAACATGTGGAAGTATGAGGCAAGGAAAAACATCAGTTAGGGACTAAATTCCAATGGATACTCCAGAAAATAGGACTGGTTAGACATTGTTCCCTGTGTTTCATGACAAAAAAGAACTGTGGGAAAAAAGGGTTTTTGGGCCATTTTAGACCAAGAAATATCTTATCTTTAATCATATTTTACAATTATCTAGCATCAGTTTTGGGTTTGCACTGGTTCTTTAGTAAACAAAAAAAGTTTTTGTCCATTTTAAACAAGATATCCTTCCTTGCAACCAAGTGTTGCCATGCTGTGATTTACAGAAAATAACCTTAAAGGTTAAGGTTTTAATCTTTTATTTACCCCAACAGGTGCTCAGACCATATTTAGAATATCTCTAGTTCTGCTTTTGTTTTTCTTGAAATAAGGAACCAGGTAATGATTTTGAAACTGTCTTTTTATCTTTCATTTCAAACTCTTTCAGGAGTATAACATTCAAGGGGATGTTAAAAACATTCAAGGTGAACTTGAATGTCTTTGTTGGTGTCTTAATATTTTTGGTGGCAGCAGCACTCCGGCATCACACCAGCACTCAAGATGTGCTACAATGGCTATGGCCACCACTTATTCTGTTGTAAGTTATTATTTTCTGCTTATCACTTACAACTTCATTCATTGAGTTTTTCTTGTGATAGGATTCAATTCAGTAAAATATGTAATTTTGGATTTTTTGTGTCACTAAGTAATGATTTCGATATATGAATACATTGGGCATACTAATAATTAGTCATGGATATTTCCAATCTGCTTTGGCAATTGGTTTCTATGAATAGAAAGCATAATTTGTAGCTGCTACTTGTTTAAAAAGGGGAAGATAGAGTCCCCTAATTTTATCAGAAAGCTTTTTATGCCAATTTTTATAGTGCCTTTTGATATGCATAAAATCACTAATAAAGTGCAGTTCTTTTTTCTCAGACTAGAAGAAGCAGGGGGTGTTGACTGATTTTCAGCATACGGACTCAAGAGGCAGATGATACTCTGGACTTCAATTTCTGTAACACAGGTATTATAGTTATCAAATAATAATTACCTACTTTGAGAGGGAGTATATTACACCAAGTTTTGGGTGGGGGAAATGTGCCATATATGTTAATATTTGAGTTTTTCCAAAAAAATTCATAGAATAGTTCCTTATCTTACTTACATGGTGTATTAGGAATGACACTATGACTAATAGTATATGTCCATTGGTTGCCCCAGTATTAGTTTATTATTATTTTGTTTTACTGGAAATATAAAAAAAAATTGTTATTCCAGAGTTGGGTAAATAAAATGATAAAGAGATCCGAGTGTCTGAAGGAGGTATTTTCTGAGCTTGACATGTCCAGTGATGTTTTAGAAATCTTGATGTCTCCAGATCCTCCATATTTCCGTCTCTCTACCTTTGGAAATTATGGAACTAATCACGTAAGTTTTCAGTAAGGTTTAATAATTTTTTTTAAATTTCACATTAGAAGGTGGGGTATTGACTAGGATATCTGGTTTGAGTCTTCCATCCAGGGATAGTATTGCAAAGACATAAATATTTTGTCTGTCATTGTTTATTGCAAACACATTGTTATTGTATCTGGGCTCTCATGATTTATAATGTTTATTATGGATCCCAATTTTATGTCTGGAGGATTTTCCATTTCAGTCTTCCAAAAGATGCTGAAGCATGGAATTTTCCAAACTTCTTTGGCATTATTAAAAACATATTTCACTTTTTTATTATATGGGCTCTTTACTTTTTTGTTTTTTGACATCAAATCAAGAATATCATTGAAAGTAACAGTATTGCATGCTTATATATCCTTTATGAACACTCTTTTGGCATTTACAGATTAATTAAAGATTCCTTACTTGCTTCTTCAGCTATTTCTTGCTTTCAGTTAATGCTCACATAACTGCTCATTACAATTCAGTTTATACTCATTGAATTCAGTTTTATAATCGTTAAGATTCAGAAAATTGATTTTTACAGATCATTTAACACTTGAAGATTTGTTTTTTACAATTCACAGACAGATATACCAAGAGACAGTGACATGGTGGAGAATTTCTCATGCACTCAAACTATGACCCAACGGTATAAGCTCTCCCTTCTGCGGCCGTCTATCAAACCTCTAAGTGCTTCTCAGAAGGTGTCAGTTCGAACAGATGAGCGAGGTTTCCTCTGTTTACAGTTTATGATAAAGACTGAAGATAACCATATCTGTTTTGTTGAATTTTTTGTAAGTATCATTATAATATTTGGTTTGTATATAAATAGTTTATACTCTGGTAATAATTTTAAGATTTATAGAAGTTGATTTTTAGTAAAATATATAGTTGTATGTCATTACCTTTTGATAGCTGTCAGTGCTGCAATATCATTAAAATGATTTTAATATTCTTTATTGCTATGAAGTATGTGGAATTTATCATAGATAAATGGATATCAAGTAACCTTGTTTCTATTTTCAGTGTTGTCCAGATGAAGAAGGAAGTGACTAGTTAACGTGAACAAATACGTTGTATCCACAAAAATTTAGAATATTTATTGGCAGCATTGCATAGTAGGGTCATATATTTTCATGCAACAAGGGCTGTCATAGCATGGATGAGGACCACTGTTAGATGTTACGTTTTGATGGCAGAGTTAACCAAAGTTATACTATATATTGAGTTTGATATTTATTTGTTTGGGTGTTTTATCACTTAAAATTCTATGCATTGTATTTTGGAAGCAGATTATGTATAATGATTAACAAATAAAACCTGTATACTTATCAC
>NC_051404.1:30431670-30432051 GCF_015228065.2 Penaeus monodon
GCTGTAATCACTCTCCACGAGATTTAGAAGAGTAAACTGTTCAGTGAATTTGCAGTATTTTATTTGCAATATACCCATTAAAACAATGAGCTGTGGTTAACCAAAAAACCCTTAAAACAAAAAACAGGAGTAAACTGGAGACTTTTGCACAAAAAAAATGTGAGTAATTTTTGTACTTTGCAGAAAAAAAGTACAAGAGTAAGTGTTCAGTATTTTTGCCACCCATTTACAGCAGATTGAACCATTAAAAGTATTCTGGAAACTGCATTTATATTCTCTGTATTAGTTACATTTAGTTAGGATCACAGAATAATTGGAGAATAAATATAAAATATAGCATCCTATGAAGGCCAGTGATTACAATTACCCCTTTTTTTTCGT
>NC_051404.1:30432514-30432728 GCF_015228065.2 Penaeus monodon
GCTAATTAAATTATGAGAATAAATTCCCATTTTGAAAGCCATTACAGGTACCGTCTGAACATTTATCATCATATCACACAGTGAAAGTTTTTTTCTATATCATTTTCTCCCCAAATTGATAAGATTGGTAATAAAGGCTACAAATCCAGAAAATGTAGCAACATTACGCCCCCAGCACCGTGACAAAATGACAAAAAGTTGTTGAAAGCGACGG
>NC_051404.1:30433253-30433325 GCF_015228065.2 Penaeus monodon
GGTGGGGGTGGTCGACAGAGACAAAGACAAAGCCCCCTATATCATTTGGAAATGCGTCAGTATTACTTGCTT
>NC_051404.1:30433520-30433712 GCF_015228065.2 Penaeus monodon
TAATAATCACATAATTATAATAACACTACTGCCAACACAGAATACAAAAGAGAATAGTCCCAATTCCTTCACCGACCAACGTAAATACGCCCACACAAGTAATATGTCAAATTCTATTTTCTCTCTATTAGCCTAATACATACCTCACATCAAACAAACCACAGAAAAAAAATATAATTCTTAAGCTACAAG
>NC_051404.1:30433763-30434342 GCF_015228065.2 Penaeus monodon
TAATAGTGTTTAAGACTACATGTCGGCCACAGTGAAGACGAGTCAATAGAAATGTAAACAAAGCTCTGGCAGCGTTTTCGTAAGCTGAAACCTCCGTTTCTGAAGTCGCATGCACGGGAATCCGCATTCTTCGTTATTGTGTGACATTCTGATTCATATTCTATATCTACAAAACAGGAGAGTAAAGTTTCTCTTATGATACTTAATTTTTCAGTATAGATCATATGATTTAAATTGTGAGTTTCATTATATAAGGTGGTCGTCTATATAACACGAAATATACTTGGAATGAATAATGTCAATATATTTTGAATAATGCCAAGAAACTGTACGTAGGTTATAAATATATTTCTAACGTACTGTATATACATGGATTAATGAAGCAGCCACCTAATCACATATTTTCATCTTATGGTTGTGGCACATAAAAAGTAAGCAACCAAACTATATTATATGGCTGAAACTTTTTTCTTTTTTTTTCGTTAAAACAGCACACCAAAGGAAGGAACAATATTTTTGATTTACGATCTTTATCTCCCAATGCAAAAAAAGAGTAACAAATCAACGTCCGATTTGAAG
>NC_051404.1:30434696-30435255 GCF_015228065.2 Penaeus monodon
TGGGCTTTCAAATCGGACGTGATTGTTACCTTTTGCATTGGGAGATAAAAGATCGTAAATCAAAAATATTGTTTCCTTTGGTGGTGCTGTTTAACGAAAAAAAGAAAAAAGTTTCAGCCATATAAATAGTTGGGTTTGTTACTTTTTATGTGCCAAACCCATAAGATGAAAATATGTGATTAGGTGGCTGTTCATTAATCCATGTATATACAGTACGTTAGAAATATATTTATAACCTACTTACAGTTTTGGGCATATTCAAAATATTTTGACATTATCATTCCAAGTATATTTGGTTTTTAAAAGACGACCACTTATATAATAAAAACTCACAATTAAATCATTTGATCATACTGAAAAATTAAGATCATAAGAGAAACTTTACTCTCGTTTTGTGATATAGAATATAATCAGAAGTCCCACAATAACAAAGGGAATGCGGATTCCCGTGCATGCGACTAGAAACGGAGGTTTCAGCTTACGAAAAACGCTGCCAGAGCTTTGTTTACATTTCTATGGACTCGTTCTTCACAGGGCCGCATGTTAGTTTTTAACATTT
>NC_051404.1:30435304-30435488 GCF_015228065.2 Penaeus monodon
CTTGTAGCTTAAGAATTATATTTTTTTTCTGTGGTTTGTTTGATGTGAGTAGTATAGGCTAATAGAGAGAAAATAGAATTTGACATTTTACTTGTGGGGTATTTACGTTGGTCGGTGAAGGAATTGGACAATTCTCTTTTGTATTCGTGTGGCAGTAGTTTTATTATAATTATGTGATTTTTAG
>NC_051404.1:30435543-30435818 GCF_015228065.2 Penaeus monodon
AATTTTTCATTCGTATTTGAACAAATGGCACTCGTTTCCTTTGCTAAGTACAGCGACGAAACGGTCCGATAGGTGGGGAGGGCAGATCTGCAAAAAATTTTTCACTATATGTCTGCAGGGATAGAGCCCAGGCAAGAAGTAATATGACGAAATTTCCAAATATATGGGGTTTGCTTTGTCTCTGTCGACACCCCCACCCTGTGGTCCACAAATCTTCAGCTCATATATTTTGGCAGTTCAGTAACAGTTTTTACTCACACTTATTCAAGCTTTAT
>NC_051404.1:30436214-30436482 GCF_015228065.2 Penaeus monodon
GTGTTTAACATCAGTTTAAACAAATTTGCGATTTTCCGTCGCTTCAACAAATTTTTGTCATTTTGTCACGTGCCTGGGGCGTAATGTTTTTTTACATTTTCTGGATTTGTGCCTTATTACCAATTTATAAATTTTGGGGAGAAAATGATATAGAAAAAAATTTCACTGTGTGTATTGATGATAAATTTCAGACGGTACCTTAAGGGCTTTAAAAATGGGAATTATTCTCATAATTTAATTAGCATTTTTTTACCCATGTCCCTTGTTT
>NC_051404.1:30441071-30441317 GCF_015228065.2 Penaeus monodon
TTCTGATAATGCAGATACGAGAAGAATGGCAGCTAAGAATATTCAGCGGGTGACACCAGATGAGGCGAGTCTGTCCTCAATCACTGTCAACATCAGATGCCCTCAGGGATGTCCACGTACATTTGCCAATTCCTCAGCCCCTTCGATTTCATTTGGCACAGGTGAGAATACCATCTTCAAGGTGCTCTAACTTTTATTTGGTCTGCTTCAATGGATGGTGTTCAAGAAGCCTTGTTTTCCTTTGTA
>NC_051404.1:30441448-30441971 GCF_015228065.2 Penaeus monodon
ACTGCTGGCAAACACTGTGCTGTCTGTGATAAGTAATCCCGATTTCACACCAGTATATGACTTTACATCACTTTTTGTAAAACTCATAATAAAACAGAGACTTCAGTTTAGTGTATTTCGTACCAGTCTTTACAAAATGTTTCTATTCTGTTCAGTAAGAATGAAACTGACAACAATGTTTAATTAATTAGAGCCTATATTCAAGGTTTAAACTGGATACATTGAAGACAAAACTATATATATATTACAGCAAAGTAAAAGTTAAAACATCACTAATTTTCCCTCATGCTGCATCACATCAAATCAAATGTTGGAGTAATTCAGAGGATATTGAAGATAAAAGGCTACAAAGATAAAAAGAATAAGGAATGATAACATAAAGCCAAATAGTACAATATTTTTGTCAGATTTTTTAAAATTTAAATATCAGGAGTCACAATATAAATATATTCTATGTTCAAAATGCATCTACAATTCTCTGGATAACTAACATAGCATGAACATGAATTTCTATCATTTCAGT
>NC_051404.1:30442036-30442790 GCF_015228065.2 Penaeus monodon
CAACCATGAAAGAAGCCAACCAATAAATCTAGAACTAAAATAAAGCTCTGATGAACAGCTATATACTTAAAGAAATTGTGTGACACATATCAGTTCCAACACAACTTTCTCATGCTAAAACTTTCATGTTTGTATGAGGCTTTAACGCAGCTGTGGGACTGTCTGTTGCAAGAATATCAATGTCATATCCTTTTTCTTTATTTTGGCATGCCATTTATTGTTTTTCTGTTTTATTATTTCTTAGAAGCCTAAGTTTTGTGATATAATGGTTAACCAAGAGAGAAACCAACTGATCATAGAAAATCTTGACTGCTGTTTGAATTTAAGCAGAGTTGGTGATCTTACTACCTACAGTCAATAATACTGATGTGTGTAGACCAGCAATTGGCAAGCAAACCGAATAAACATAAATAATAAGCATCAACAGGCCAACAGATATGATGAAGAATGTAACGGCCTTCGAGGTTCATTACTCACTCTTCAAATTTCCTAAGATTAAAAACTGCTTCTTAAGTATCCTTCAAATACAAACTTTCAACTCACATCACGAAAATTAACAGCTTTCAAAAGATGCAGCACATTCTTAGCATTGTCGATTTTGGTCATTAGCTGATAGTCATTATGTTCATCGTCTAACTGAGAGGATAATGACATTTTCCTTGACGTTTTTGGTTCCAATGGCCCGCATAAACAAACATTTCACATCCAACACTGTTTATTGGCATTCATGTCACTATTTGTATTCTAAAATAGA
>NC_051404.1:30442810-30443393 GCF_015228065.2 Penaeus monodon
ATGGATATGGGTTTGTGTATAAATGTGCAGAACGTAATTATAATCTTGTGATAGTGTTATCTGCTGATAAAAATGAAAAAGGGCCTTGTATTACCCTACAGGGGACAGCATTTCAATTACTAAAAAACAAAAACAAAAAAACACAGCCTCTGTATCTCTAGAAGTAAATAGTTAATTACTTAACTCATCATTTTACACTAAATAATAGTACTTACTCAATATTTGCTGCATATTTGGAACGTATCACAGATCTATATGTGCTGGATACTCATGTTGACACGTTCAACCGCGCAAAAACTTGTGATTAACAAAATTGATGTCAAAATGATTCCATTCCTTAAACAGAGATGTAAAGACACTCGTTATATATCGCAGACATGAAATATCTTGCATAAGCCATGATAAAAGATCTTGGTCGAATAAAGACAAAATATCAAAAGTAGGTTTTTATTGTCGATATTTTATCATATACGGAATCATGTCATATATGCAAGTACACCCACCTTAAGTATTAAAAGACTGGTTCTCAACCTGTGCGACGAGACACAGGTTAGTGTCGTTTAACTTTGCATATGTGTATTTC
>NC_051404.1:30444729-30444815 GCF_015228065.2 Penaeus monodon
AACGAATATTGGTATATGCGGAATTACAATTCTGTAAAAAGTAACTATTGTTACACATAGATATCGCATTTGCTGTGCACAACACA
>NC_051404.1:30445207-30445750 GCF_015228065.2 Penaeus monodon
TTATTAAGTAACGTTATGTGAACAAAAAACACGGTCGATGTAAGTGTGATGGGGTTGGAAAATACAATAGACACTGTGTGAATGGAAAAGGGTAATGATGTTAGAGAATGCGTTATTTGGCCTTGCAATCTTTGACAGCAGATTTCGCAAGAATACCGCGCCCATTGTTCGGGGTGCGGGTGACACCAAAGACGGGAGGATGTGGACTCTATTCTGTTGGAATCCATTTTATATGTGTTTTTATTGCAATGGTAAAAGTAAAACAAATTGATAAGAAGAGTCATATCTAAGGTGTGTTGTATATATACAGGTAAAAGGAACTTGTATTAGAAACTGGTCATCTATAACTATAGGAGTGGCCAACATAATCTCAGCCTTATTGACATTTGTCATTGCTCCCTCCTCTTCTGGCTCACAGCCAAACGAAGTATGAATCATTATTATAGATATATCCAGCTAAATTTCTCATGTATACGTGAATTCGTTATTTATTTATAAACATATGCCAACTGAAGAATGTACGTTTTCATAGACTCGAACATG
>NC_051404.1:30447004-30447568 GCF_015228065.2 Penaeus monodon
CATTTTTTTTTCTTCTTTTATAGGGGTTTAAACTGATATACAAACAGACTCAGGTTTGAGACTGACATGCATAATTCCGTTTGACAAGCAGACAGAATCAAGTTTGCATACGCAATTACTCACTGAAAACAGGATATGAACGAAAAGAAATCCTCTATCCTTATATCCATTCGATGGAAAATAATATAGAATAATATTAATCCCTATTTCCACATCATTTATGGTGTATTCACTTAAAAAATAAGTGTATTGGAAAAATAATCTCCAATTTTTCGTGCATTTACGAACGCCGCGTGACTTTGTTTATTTGCGGCATCTGCGAACGCCGGGTTTGCTCAGCTGATGACGATGCAAGACTAACGTTTCAGGAACTCACGGGAAAATGACGTCTTCCACTCAACCTAATATGCAAGATGAGATGTGTAAGTAGTCTGCGATGACGGTGAGAGTTGTGTGGTATTAATTTATTTGTTATTTTTAGATATATGGGAATGTGGCGTGGGTAGCGGGGAGCTATCTTCGACCTCAGGCTTTGTCAAGTGCAAGTCGGGAAAAACTCCGTCA
>NC_051404.1:30452665-30454417 GCF_015228065.2 Penaeus monodon
TGAAATATGTGTAGGTATGTATTTGTTTATTTTAAGATTTATTAAAATTTCTTATTCAATTTGGGAGAAAAGCAGAAAAATAGGGATGTACTTCCATATAAAAGGGCAATTGCTATATTATGTAAGGATTTATCTTCTTCCATTGTCTTTGGAGGGTCAAGAAATCAAACATATTGAAGGCTTATATATGAAGACCATTGCAACCAAGCACCTAGGTCAATGCTAGACCTCCAAGAGTGGGCATTTGCCTGTGAACTCCTGTTATGCTGTCCTTGTAGCAAGGATCTTGGTAGTATATGGAAATGGCTCCCCATATATCCATTACCATTAAGCTACTAAAAGCAGATGATATATAGAGACCATTGCTTCTTGAAGCCATACCTGAATGTCTCCACATTGTCAGTTCAGTATATAATGCAGAAGTACATGCGGCCTGTTAAAAATATCAACCATCACCAAAATTGGGTAGAGAAGTCACAAGCAGTGGTCTCCCATTGTCTTGGGCCAAGCTGGGTCATGTCAGTCTAAGCCCTTTCCATACCTGTTTTGACAGCACACTAGCTCCCACTTTACTGTACTCTGGGTCTCTGGAGTCAGTGAAAACTAGGGGTTGACAATGATCCTAGCCCCCCTCCCCCCCATAAAGGAACATAGGACCATGCAGAATTTTACTGATCATAATCCAGTATTCATAGAATTCTTATAACAGTACAAAAGAGGATCCTGTAAACTGGTGGAAGTCAGCACACAGCGTGTCTAAGAAGCTGAAAGACACTTGGTGGCATGGCTTAGCTTGGTCAGTAAGTGCATGACCAATGTGGCTAGGATCGTAGGAACAGACAGGAATGGCTTTTGTGGTGCATAAAGCATAGAGGTCATGGCACTTGCTTGAAACTATGTTTTGGGTATGATCAGGCATAATACTAAATGACTACTATATTATTATATAAATGACTTTTCATGAATATTTTCAGTATTGGTAGAGCGAGTCTTTCTTCGGATTGGCTCAGCAGCAACTGATGATGTCCTTGAGGAAGAGTTACGCAAGTTCCTGGCTCCTGTTATCCAGAAACTGGCATCCCCACACGATCCTGTTCGGAAAAAGGTTTGAGACTGTATAGACAAATTTAGTTTACAAACTTTCTGTTACCTAGTTTTATAAAGTGTACCACAAGAATTAAATTTTATTAATATTTTCTTTATAACTACGGAATGTAATATTAAAATTCTCATGTATGTTATTTAAAGTCTATGTTTTTTTTTTTACATGTAATATAGATAGATGTCATACAAAATTGGTAAAAACTCTTTATGATATTCAACTTTTGAATCACAAAGTTAGTGAATAATACCATATTTTTTCTTAGGTTATGGAATTGTTAATCCATGTGAATCGCCGGGTTAAAGATCATGAGTCTATCCAGCTTCCTGTTGAGGCTCTGCTTGCCCAATACCAGGATCCAAGTGCTACAGCATTTGTTACAGTAATTATACCTTTGTTTCCTATTTAGTGTGATTTTTAAAAGCTATTCTGATATTGACCTTGATTGCTTTGTGTAATTTATCTAGTTGCTTATCTAAGTGCTTAACTGGGCAGTTTACAAATTTTTGATGTTCCTTGATATTGGATTATTGGTGTCAATCTTTAGTGAGGGAGGTTCATTAAAATTTGGAACTGAATGCCATGCATCTTGTTTGTGGACCAAAATCTGGACATTAGAATTTCTTGAGGGTGACTCAATGTGTGTGGCA
>NC_051404.1:30454598-30455915 GCF_015228065.2 Penaeus monodon
CACTGGGAAAATGTTGTGATTTACTGATTTTCTTGTCATTCTCCATAAATGCTAGAATCCGATTCCTCCTTACAGAACTTCTCAATCATCTACATCAGAATGGGATATCCACGGTTGGATCTGAATAAGCAGGTGGAGCTTTTACCTCTGATGCTCAACAGCTTGGAGGGAAAACCTCAGCAACATCAAGACAGGTTAGCCAGTCTCCTTTTTTACCATTTTATTGTCAGGAAAATTAAAGAAACCTTTTGATAATGGATGAGATTCAATATCAACCATATCCAAAGATTTCTTGAATGATTGTGTTTTCAGAGTTTATTTATGACTAGATATTGCAAACTATTAATAGAGAATTCTCTGATATCAAATTTCATTAGAATGATGTCCTCAAAAGTTGATCTATGTTAGTTTATCATACTAAGTTCAGTAACTTACTCTGTTTGTATGTGGTTTGTTATTTAAGATTTTTTATGTTGGTATTTATTTTTGGATATGTGCTGCTATCAAAGTATTCTAATATTATTTGTATTTTATATTTAATGTATTTACTGAAATGTAAACTTTCACGTGGTATAAGCAATATTAAAGAGATACCAGGTAATACCATGCCATGATTAAGATGGGAAGGTTGATCAGGAAGGGCTGCATTGCATATATATAGGCTTATTTAGAAATATACGGAAAATAGATTTCATAATTTAATTGAAAATTAATGTAATGGTTGTAAAGAGTTTGTTTCAAGCAATAAGGGATGAGAAATTAACAGTAGATTTTTTCCAGCCTATTACTTCTGATGGTACCAGTGTTTGGTCACATGAAAATCCCTGATTCAGCCGAGAAGACAGCTTCATTGCTTGGCTTGAGAGAACGTCCAGGAATAACAAAACTCCTTCTGGATTTCATGTTGGATGTTCTGCTTCTACCATATGGGTAAGCTTTCTATGATGTTATATAGTAGTCTTTCCAGTTAATTCTAAACTGTCAGTATGCCATATTAGCAAGAGTAGTATGAATACAATATAACAAACAGTATTTACAATAATATATATTTGTAAAAGATAGTAAAGACACTCATTGTTACTGATTGCATCATGACTCTGGTAACCTATTCTGATGTTTATTAGAGCAAGGCTATAGTTCACCTGTATGATAGGGCACTCCATTTTCCAGTATTATAATTGATGAATGATTATCAGCCTCTATGCAGCATATTTGTGAAAATATAAAGCAAGCCCAATAATGGATACTTGAAATAACTAGAAGTGACAGCATTTTTGGCCTGAGCTGTCATCACTGAATGGTGTTGGTTCTTCCAGG
>NC_051404.1:30456117-30458615 GCF_015228065.2 Penaeus monodon
TCTCAACTGCATATTTATAAGTGCTTTGTGGGAACAATTGAGTTGAAGCGAGAGATGTGAAGGGGATCTGTTAGAGGATATATAGTCTTGTAGTATGGGCAGATATCTACTTGTGATGCAGATTAAAATTTTAAAATTGATATCAGTAAATGAAAAGGCAGACACAACTGAATGTCATAGAAAAAAATATTGTTAGAGTATTAATAGGTCAGTTGATATTTTGGTCTTATTTCTCAATTTCAAGGTAGATTTTTCACCTACGAAATTATTCTTAGCTTCTCCAATTGCTTTACAAACTCAACATTTATTTTTTCAGTGTTACTCCACTATCACAGCAAAGACCAGCTGATACACCACAAGATAATTCAGAAGGCCCCCCTGTGCCAGGAGTACCAGCTGGCATGAGCATCAGTAGTTTTAAACGTGTTATGGGAGAGACACCTCCAAAGGCAGAAGATCTGGAGAAGCTGAAAGTGTCAATTATAAAATTCTTAAGTTCAGATGTATTACTTCCATCATCTGTTGTTCTTCAGCTGATTGTTGGTGCTGCAGATACTAGATTTTCAGTGGCAAATGCTGCTGATTTACAGCTGAGAAGAATAGAAAGCAGTGTTGAGTGGAACAGCAGTGCAGTTATTGCACCTCTGTATGTATTGTTTCTTGGTACCTTAATGCCAAAGGATCGTACACCACCAGACAAATTCAAGAATCCAGCAAATACCAGAATTCGATTAAAGCTTATGCCATACTTTTTGAAATCAAAGGAGGCTTGCAATTATGCTCCTCTTGCTTTAAAAGTATTTTTTGAATGTCTGTGGGGCCAGAATTCAAATGTAAAGCTTAAGCAACAAGGAGTAAGCTTCCTACATCACATGGCTTTCAATGCTGATCAAGAAAAATTGGCTCCAGTGGGAAGTGTCTTGTTTGGCGGAGTTGTCAAGGTCATTGAAGAAGAGAAGTCTGACCCTAAGTTGAGATCATTAGCATATGGAGCCTTAGCAAAACTTTCAGTAAAGCTTCCCAGTCTCCTTTTATCTCACCCTTCACAACTTCATTATCTTCAAACTCTGATGAATGCACTTACCCAAGAGGAAGGGGATGTATTATTAGCTGTTCAAGAGGCTCTTTCTATGGTAGCTCCTGTATGCAAACAACTGAATACATCGAGTCAAGATCAGCTATGTATCCTGCTGTCAGAACATGTCCTGCACCACAATGCACAGTTGAGACGCACCGCAGTTCATTATGCAGCTTCAGTGTTTCCCCATGATCACGTCCCATCAAGATTCATTCTTATGGTGGCCACAGGAGATAGGTTAGTAAGAGATGTATATAAATGTATTTTAATTGGTACTTTTGTAAAGTGATTAAGTATTATTATTGCCTTTGAAATGCTTCAACTTTTATATTCTTTCAGCCATGATGATATACGGTTAGAAGCCCGCCGACAGCTGTATAAACCACTGCAGCAGTCTAAGGATGGAACTCCTACATATCAAGTCCCACCCTTCACTTATGTGATTAGTTATGTTCTGGAGCGTGTCGATGCTTTGCCAAGGAGCAAGTGGATGGATGTAGCAAATCAACCAGTTCCATTTTCTTTACCAATCATGGAACAGGTAGGTTTTTCTTCTGTGTATACAGAACTTGCTATTTTAAAAAATGTATGTACTCATTATGTCTGCTTTCATGTAGCAATCAAAATTAATTACTTTTCTCTATTCTTTTAAATATATGTATCTCTGTAGTAAATGACATTTTTTATGGTACCACATGCCTTTTTGTTATTGTTATTATTATTTGTATAAATGATATATATGCATTTGTACATAGGTAGTTCTGATAAAAGAATAGGAATTATAGTTGAACAAAATTATAGTTTGTTATAAATTGTTGCAGATGTTGAACTACCTAGAACACTGCTTAGCTGTTGAAGCTGGTAGTGAAACCGGTCGTGGAGAAGGCCTGTTCTGGCCTGATCCCCCAGCTGTAGGGAAACTTTTGCAGAAGATAATCGATGTACATAATCAGAAAATTGCAACTGGTCGCATTGAAAAAGGTCAGTTATAAAAATTCTGTTGTGATTATTATGAGTGACGTTCAGATATGATATTGTCATTATATACTGTTTAGATTCCAAATTTTGTTTTATGGGTGATGTTGGTCAGATACTGTAGTAACAAAGATTTCACTTCATTCTTTTTTATATTATGTTAATGATAGATAGTACAACAGTTACCCATATTTATGTTTTGGGAATAGTCTTATATATTTGCCGTAAGTTTTATCAAAATCCTGGTTGTTAACCTGTTAGACTGTACTTATATATAGTACCAATTTCTTAGTATTTTTAATATCGTGTAGTGTTTTAAAAAGATTAAGGATACATCATAGAGCTGCAAAGTTCCTAATGAAAACTTGCCAGATATCCTGAAAGAAAGAAATAATCAAATGTCCATAGAATCACCTATAACCCTTGTATGTAACTAAAGGGAAAT
>NC_051404.1:30458715-30459939 GCF_015228065.2 Penaeus monodon
ATATTGTGTTGGAGGATTGGCCTGCATATGAATCAATTGTCCATGACTTGGGTAAGCAGCTGAGAAGTCACTCTCTTAGAGGTGTTATTATTTTGTTATTGAATATATGTATTGATAATAATTGCTGCGCAGACATTCTGTCTCCATATAGTATATATTATTGCTTACTGATATTTATTTCTTGTTCTACTACAGTAAAGCAGTTGTTAACTGAAAACAACCCACTGCAAAATGCAATTGTATTAGCACTTGGGGAATTGGCACGGCAAGGTCCCTTACCCCTTCCGGCTGGCTCAGAAGAGGATGAACCTAAGACAGTAACATCTCTTTCCTTGGTCAAAGCACTTGTTACGATCTTTGGGAACAAGAAGATACCCTCAAAGGTCTATACTTTTTAAAACTGTTTAAAGGCATTTTAGTTAAAACCAGTTGGATGTAAAACTGTTAATATGATTAACATCAGAAAATAGTTTTAAGATTGTTATTTATCTTATGTATTTCTCTTTTCCTTAAGATAAGGGAACAGTCTGTTGCCACTTGTGGTTACATTTGTGTTGGTCAAGAAGAGTTTCCCCATAAAAAGAAAATTTTGGAAGCACTTCTAGCACTTGCCAAAGAGGTAAGATTAATATGATATTTTGTGTAAATATAAAGTTTTACTCAGATGCTCTTGTCATCAGACATTCTATATTTGAATTTAAAAATATCAAAATATGTGCTTGCAATATTCCCAATTAAGATGTAATGACAAGAAAAGATGACAACCTTTCAAGTATTTCACTTTCCACTTTTTTCATTATTCTCATTAATTTATTGATATTAGAATATTAGATTTATGCTTATTAATGTTGCAGACAAATGAAATTGAGATTCATTTTGCTGTGGGTGAGGCCCTTACTGACTGTGCCCTGGGAGTTACATCACCATCTGGAAGGAATATGTGGACAGAGCAGGATCCTCTGATGGAGCAGAAAGTAGTAGAGTCAGAAGAAGAAAACATGGAAGAAGTAAGTAGATATTCATATATAATCAAGATAAAAATTTGTACATGGAAAGTTTCTTTATTCATGGTGAACAAATGAGAATATATTTTTTAATAGATAATGCTTTTGATTTTAAGTGCACTGTGTTTGCATTTTTTTACAATTTCTAGTTGGTTATGATGTTACTGATGCCCCTTAATGCTAAGTAAATTAATGACTAAACTTCCTTATACAGGGTAGC
>NC_051404.1:30459983-30461181 GCF_015228065.2 Penaeus monodon
TTATGTGAAAATGGCAGAGAGTGAGTTCTGTTTCTCATGCATTGTGAAAATCATATATTATTTATTCTTTTGTTCATATTTAAAAGTTTTCATGAATGTATTATGCCTATATTATGCCTATTATTTTTTGCTCTATCAAGAACCAGCAGAGGAGGCAGAAGCCATGGACACTACAGAATCCAGTGATGCCACAGTAGATATGTCACCAGATCAAGATTCAGACCCTGATACACTTACTTGGCTCCTTGGTGAGCTTCTCGACAAATATGTATCACAAACACAGCCCAGTGTCAGACAGGTATGGTATTATCATTAATATTGTAATGAAATAGTTTAACAATTTATATATTTGAAATGTATGATTGATTTGATGGTAACATAATAACAATGGTTTTTCAATGTTCCAGGCATCCTGTATTTGGTTACTTGCCCTGCTCAAGAAATGTAGAACGAAACCAATCATTCAGAAAAGACTGATTAGGATTCAGTCTGCCTTCATGAATCTTCTTGGAGATAACAATGGTATAATATTGATAAAGATTCATCTTCTTTAAAGAATTGTAAAAGTGCTTTGCTTATCATTCAGCTTTGTCACTTGAGTAATGTATGATATAAAGATAATCATGTCAGTACAGATTTATTTATTTTTCTGTCACTTCCAGATCTGGTGCAAGATGCAGCATCTAAAGGTTTAGGTGTTGTATATGAATGTTGTTCTGAAGCCACAAGACAATCAATGGTGCAAGGTCTTGTACAGACCCTGACTGAAGGGAAACGCACCATCCAAAATGTGACTCGCGATACAAAGATCTTCCAGGATGGAGAACTGGGACGTGCTCCTTCAGGGTAAGTTTCTAACTTTGCACTTCCCATTGAAGGATAAGATTTGGTGTATGTAAAAATGCAATGAGCAGAATTATTTTATATTCTGGAGTTGGTATTCTTGTTTACAATCAGTATGAATGTGCATAGATTTTCTTTTTTCTCTTTTCCATTAGAAATGTAGAAGATATTTTTAGTGTTTCCAGTGAGACATTTTTTTCTTTATCATTATAGTGGGCAGCTGTCAACCTACCGGGAACTTTGCTCCCTAGCAACAGATCTGAACCAGCCAGATCTTATCTACAAGTTCATGAACCTTGCCAACCACAACTCGGTTTGGAATTCAAAGAAGGTATTCAGGCAAATCAATTTGGTA
>NC_051404.1:30461390-30462065 GCF_015228065.2 Penaeus monodon
ATAGAAAATGAATTTGTCAAGGGGAGGCATGTAGATTACTAATTAGATTTACTTTGAAGTAATTTTTATTATTTTTTATATTAATATGCTATACATCCTAATTTATTTGTTCTTGATTTCAGGGGGCGGCTTTTGGTTTCAGCACCCTGGCATCCCAGGCTGGAACACAACTGGAGCCTTACCTTCCACAGATTATTCCAAAGCTCTATAGATACCAACATGATCCAACACCAAAGATACAGCAGCCTATGGCAGCCATTTGGAATGCTCTGGTTACTGATACTGCAAAGACAGTGAGTTGCTTTTGTCTTTTATGTCTGTATGGCTGATAGAAGCACCATATTAAGTGGGATTGTAGACAGGGTGGGTTTACATTACTTGCTCATACCATGTTATTTCTTAGAGACTGAAACATGCAGAATATGCTAACAAAAATTTTGGTTTGTACATGCTGAAGCAACATTAATATTGGAGTTTTTTAATACAATAACCATATCAGTATTTGTATAGTAGTTATTATTTCTCGATCTTTACATTAATAAAAGATATAATTTTCATGAATGCAAAGCAGTGTTTCACAGTTTTGTAATAACCAAGCCATTTATGTGAAATAAATGGATAAATAAAAGTTTTAAGCTGAAGAAAATTATGTTTTGGGTTGTCATTTGACGAGAA
>NC_051404.1:30462114-30462248 GCF_015228065.2 Penaeus monodon
CTAGAGAATCGGTTCAGATTTTGAGAATTGGAGCAAAAGATATTCTCAAATGAGAATTAACTACAGTGAAATTTTATAGAAAAAGGAGGGGTTTTATTATTTTTACTGTCATCAAATTTGTGTAATTATTAAGG
>NC_051404.1:30462306-30462799 GCF_015228065.2 Penaeus monodon
TTTTTCTTTACTTTTATTCAAAGAAAGGAACTAAATTAAAAGTTATTTTTAAAATATCCTAATAAGGATAAATTTCTAACCATTCCCTATGAGTTAAGATAACTAATTAATTTCATAAAAGCAGTTACTTTTGATATAATATATGCATTTTTTCAAATCTTGTCATATTAATTCATTACTTTTTTTTTTCTTTATAGATAGAGAAATATTTTGACCCCATCCTCTGTGATTTGATCAACAACTTGACTCACAGTACATGGAGAGTCAGAGAATCGTCTTGTTATGCACTCTCTGACCTCTTTCGAAGGCAGTCAGCTGTCAATGCCCTCCACCGAATCAACGAAATATGGACCACTCTGTTTCGTGTTCGTGATGACATAAAGGAATCTGTTAGATTGGCTGCTGAGAAAACCTTGCAGATACTGAGTAAAAGCTGCATAAAGGTAATTTTTTTCTTGGTTTATTATGGATTTTTTTTCTTTTCTTTTCTTCA
>NC_051404.1:30463260-30465075 GCF_015228065.2 Penaeus monodon
AATGTCTTAAGAAAATGGAACTGCCTCAATGATATTTTCATGAGTTGAATATTATCATAACCTTTTATATTCTTTTCTGTGAAAACCAGCAAGAAGTCAGCCACATTCATGAGATAGTGTTTATAATTCATTATAAAAAAAAAATGACATTGAGGGTATGGAGCAAAAAAAATATCATTGAGGAAGAGGGTCAGTAAAAAGCATTTCTCTGTAAATTATATATGAAAGAAAAGCTAAAGTATTAAAGTGAGTCCAGAATTGTGAAATTTTCAGATCCAAGTCATAGGTCTGTGGAGCAAGCTTTTGTGACTGTTATGAATATAAAATGTTTTTGAAATAAATAAATTTGGTTTATTAATCTCTACTACTTTGCTTTCTAGGTTTGTGAGGGCACTGGTGAAGAGAGCCAGAAAATGCTTAAGGAAGTTCTTCCCACTCTCTTAACTTCTGGCATTACAAGTTCAGTTGCTGAAGTCAGGAGTGTCAGCTTGCAAACGATTTCCAAACTTTGTCGATCAGGTGGTTCTTTAGTAAAGCCACACCTTGGTACCCTTGTCCCTGCATTGTTGGAGGCTTTGTCTGGGTTAGAATCTCAGGCTCTAAGTTATACATCTGTGAGACTGAATGATGAAGACAGAGAGAAGCTAGACATGGCTAGAGTATCTGCAGCCCGAAGTACACCCATGATGGATACTTTGAATTATGTACTGCAGTTTGTTGATGAGGAGTCCATGGAGAAATTAGTGAGTGGTTTGATAGATGTCCTGAAGAGCTCTGTTGGTCTTGCCAGTCGTGCAGGAGCAGCACATGTTGTAGAGACTCTTACTCACACTTGTCCTCGTCCATTGGAGAAATATACAGGAAAACTTTTGGCTGCTCTAGTAAACGGCCTTAGTGATAGAAATGCTGTAGTCAGAAAGGTATATGCTAATGCTATTGGTAACCTTGTGAAGACTGCTAAAGCATCAAGTGTAGAAAAACTTCTCACCAAACTTCAGACCTGGTACTTGGAGAAAGAGGAAGATAGTGTTAGAATGAGTGGTGCCCTTACTATGCGCAGCATGCATGCTCAGAATAATGACATAATGAAGCAGCATGCTTGTCAGGCTATGCCTCTTGCATTCTTTGCCATGCATGCAGAAAAAACTCTAGAGGGTGATTCTAATGGTGCTGAAATTTGGGAGGAAATATGGTCTGATAATACTCCAGGCACAGAGTCAGGAGTGAGGCTTTATCTAACAGAAATCATTGCAATATGTGAACAAGCTTTGCAAAGCTCTACTTGGGCAATGAAGGCTCAGGCAGGTAGGGCCCTCTCAACGGTCTCGGAAAAACTCGGATCAAGCCTAAACGATGCTTTAGTCCTCTCCTTAGTTACACTTCTTGTTAACAGCTTGCAGGGTAGAACATGGAATGGAAAAGAATCTCTTGTGACAGCTCTCTCAAATGTTTCTGTACATACCAAGTCTCATCTAAGTACCTTAAAGCATCCAGATAGGGATGAACTTTTGGTTGAAGAAGTGGTGAAAGTTCTGACAAGAGAAGCAAGTAAAGAGAGAATGGAATACAAAATCCATGCTATTAAAGCCCTTACCACCGTTCTGGATACTTACCAGATTGATAGATTTGAAGAAGTTTTTGACATCTGCTTACCATACTTGAGACAAGTGAGTATAAACAACCAAAATACAATATTTACATTATCAGGCAAATATGAATATTTAAAATTGATAAATACAAAGTACATTCATAAGTATGGTAAACTTTTAGGGGAACAAAGTTATATATGTCTGATACTGGAAAGTTAGTTTGTAG
>NC_051404.1:30465416-30465889 GCF_015228065.2 Penaeus monodon
GTTCTCTGTCCCCAAGGATAAAGAAGACCATGAGGATGGTGAGGAGGAAGAGAGAAACAAGAAGGAGGAGTCCCTGCATTGGGACCTCATAGACGAAATGGTGCATTCCTTAGGCAGAGCCTGGCCAGCAAAGAAGGAGACACAAGGTAGTACATTAACCTTAAACACCAGCTTAGTACAACTTATCTCCTGTGATTTGGGCATGTCTGTGTGGGTAATAGGTGCTTGGAGGATGGCTGTGGATGTTCTGATTTTCCCGTAAAATAGGTGAATGAAGAGCATGCCAAACTAAAGATGGTAAAGTGTGAACAGTTCTTGTGCAGCTGGCAACCATGAGAGACAGAATTAGGGATGGGGAGTGGACAAGGACACATACATAGATGTGCCATTGGTGCTGAGGGGTTAAAGCCAGTATCTATATATAGTAATTTGATGTACTTGTGCCCTTATACAAGAACCCATCGTTACCAAAA
>NC_051404.1:30466008-30466514 GCF_015228065.2 Penaeus monodon
GAATGGAATGACATTATCATAAAATCATTGTTAGATTGAGGGATGATCTTGCCTTGAAAAAAGTTTGTTTCCACAGTGAAGTACCCCCAAAAAAGGGAAACAATCATCCAATAGTAAAGCATTTTTAATTAAACAACAATGTCTACCTTCATATTGCAGAACATATCCATTAATATTTTGAACTTAAAGTAATAGAAAAATTCAATGTCTAAACAACAAGTAATACTTAACTCTTGCAGAACTTTTGTTTTTGTACATTTACACTAGCATATTTTTCCTTTTTCTCTCTCTGCAGAAAAATACAGCGAACGTGTAGTGGAGATGCTGAACAACAGTGTCTCGCGAGTGCCTCGTAAAACACAGCTAAGCATTGTGGGAGCCCTGAAGCACTTCTGGGGGACTCACTTCCTCCTTAGTGAATTGCCTTCTTCGCTGGGATCTCCTCTCTTCGACCCTCTTCTTCATCATTCGTGCAGGATTTTTAACTACTGCTTAGGTAATGAATC
>NC_051404.1:30466611-30468007 GCF_015228065.2 Penaeus monodon
ATTTTAATCATTGTAAGTTATTGTGCATAAAAATCTTATTTAGAGGCCATTGCTCACTGAATGTGACAAAATGGTAAATTAATATAATTGAAGAATTTACTGACAAAATAATCTGTCAAAAAATTCTCTATACAGCATCATTGAAACTAGAAAACACAAATTAGTTTTAATGTTATAGTTTCATAGTATTAATGGTCAGTAATTTTCAAAGGATTTCAGTGAAAAAAAGTGTAGTCAAAAATTCTATGATTATATGCACAGTATGCATTCACATTAATTTAGGTACACATACAGACATATTAGCTATAATATATTTATCATGAGCACTACACTAATTATTATCCTTGCCAGGTGTTGCCAAGTTTTACAGTCTGCGGAGAGAGTCCCTCGTTGTGTTGAATGACTTCCTGGCAAAAGTGAAAGGTAATATTTATTATCAATTTGTTATATATTTTTTACTACAACATTGTTAATAATATGCAATATATATATATTTTTTTCAAACATTCAAACATATTGATCATAACCATATAAGACTGAAGAGGATAGCTCATCATTGTTTCATGGCTTTCAAGTTGTTTACATGGATAGCAGACAGAAATCTCTTTAATTATACAGGTTTCATATTTTCTTTTATGGACATATTTCAACAGTGAGTGAAACACTTGTTGTGAAACTTCGTTTGGAGCTTTTGTCTGGAGTGGAAGAAGCACGTCGAGATGCCCAACCAGATGTGCAAGCATTAGCTGCTTCAGCACACAAGATACTCCTTATGGAGAACATAGGCAGCAAATAGTGATGTAGAAAAACTGGTTCTGTAGTTTGAGGACAAGAAACTGTCTGCTTTTCCAATGTGTGTCTTGGACATGTAAATACATGTGTGTGAGGTTTTCATACAACATCACCTAGTAAGTTTTTAATTAACAATAAATTTGGTATGTGTGTTGTCAGAGGACTTTTGTAACACTTGTATGAAGAGAATCAGTCTTGTTGTAAGTAGGTTAAAAGAAAAAATATAAATCATCTAAAACATGCTATTATATTATTGTATAACCTAAGCTTATTAAAAGTGCTACATAACTGAATATTTTGTCACCATAAAATATGGAAATTTAATTCCGACCAGTGACATATTTTGTCATCATAGTCTAAAAGTTAAGATTGTCATTACCGGTAATTAAGATATGTCATTAGGATGGAAGTGTAATTAAGTTAATAAAGGATAGTAATGTTATTGTCTTTAAGTTTTAGCTTTCCTAATCATTAGCTATTTAATTACATGAAAAATAAAGAAATACTGACATTAATAATTGAGGTGAATGAGACTTTAGAAAATGCAGTAACAAAGTTGAATTCATGCCCTTTTTTCAATGCTTCAAGTAATAGTGTTAATAGG
>NC_051404.1:30468092-30468222 GCF_015228065.2 Penaeus monodon
TGATCTGGCAAATGATAAAAAAGTACTGAGACACTGGCATTATCATCAGATTAAACTAGTTTTAGATCTCGACTTATATTGGTTAAAAAGTATTATTGACAATTTCTCCATCATATTATGAAAATTTTGC
>NC_051404.1:30485677-30485743 GCF_015228065.2 Penaeus monodon
TTTCCCCCTTTTTTCCTTTTTTGGGGGTGGACTTTTGGGCCCAAAATAGCCCATCTTGCCAAACCC
>NC_051404.1:30485915-30486333 GCF_015228065.2 Penaeus monodon
GGGAAAAGGTTTGGCCGGGGTTTTGGCCCCGGGGGAAAAACGGGGTCCCCGGGTTTTACAGAATGGTTTTGGGTGGTTTTTTGTCGGCCCAAATTTTTCGGGGCTTTTCTCCTGGGGGCCGTGTTTCATTTTGCCCCCGGGGGCAGGGGGGGGCTCAGGGGGACCAAAACCCGGGTCTGGGCCCTTTGGGGGCCAAAAAACAATCCCTCTGTTCTTGGGGGGCTTTTTTTTTTCCCTGGGTTTTTTCGGCTTTCCCCAAACCCCAACCCGGCAGGGGGTCCCCCGGGGGTGATTTTTGAAACCAGTGTTAAAGGGCCCGGGGGGAGAGGGGTTTGGTCCTTGCACGGGCCTTTAAAATTACCCGTCGTGGGGGATTTTTTTTTATTTTCCTGAGGGGACCCGGTTACCTACCCAAAAG
>NC_051404.1:30487270-30488129 GCF_015228065.2 Penaeus monodon
AACCCCCCTTTATAAAAATTTTAAATCCACCCGGGCCCCCAAAATTGGGGGCCGTTTTACCAAAAGGGGCCCACAAAGTATTCCAATGCCAAAGTTCTATTGGGAAATTTGGAGGAGGGCCAAATCCCTTCCCCAAAAGGTCTGCCCGAAAAAAGGGGGCCCTGCCCCAAAAAGGAAGGCCAACCAAATTTTAAGGGGCGGGGGGGCCCTCTTTTTTCCCCCCAGCAAAACTCCCCGGAGGGGAAAGGTCTTTTCCCAACCCCTTGGCCGCCCCAAAATGGGGTCCGTTTACCGGTTTGCCGGGAGGGTTCCCCCCTTTTAATGCCAAAAGGCCCTAAAGGGGGAAAAGAGAGGAGGAAAAGGGGGCCCCTCCATGCCAAACCCCCTTTTTTTTCGGTTTTCCAGGGGGAAAACGGCTCCGGGTTTGCCGTCCGATAACGAAAGAACCACCGTTGAGGGCGGGCGGGGGTTTTCTTTAACCGCCCCCTTTTTAAAACCTTTAGATCAAAGGTATGGAATTTTTTTCAGATTCCCTTTGGGAAAAAACTCGCTCCGTGAGGCCTTTTGCCTAGGGTCCCTTTTCCCTTTCCCTCTGAAAAATTCCAATAAGGGCGTTAAAACAGGGGGAAAGGAGGGGGTCCCCTTTTTAAGGTTTTTTCTGATTCCGGGAAAATTTGGGGCGTACGAATTTTTCCAATTTAAAAATAAATTCTTTCCCTTCTTTTAGGCTTCGGGGCCCGGGACCTTTACGGTTTTGGAACCTGAACCTCACGGGGTTTCCCTTTTCGTTTTTTTTCCTTTTTTTACCTTAAGTTCGTTTTAGATCATTCAAATCTTTGTTCTCAGGATTTTTGAATTT
>NC_051404.1:30491590-30492240 GCF_015228065.2 Penaeus monodon
GGTCGCGTGGACAGCATCGCCGTTATCTTGGGGGAGGTGGAAACCGGTTATTAATCGTTACCAATTTGTGGAGCTGGATATTTCCCTCGTCATGGGAGAGAAATTGGTCATGTTCATCTTTGGGGAAAAAGGGTGCGGGTGCACCGGGTTAGGAAGAAGGGAAGAAGAAGCGGGTCGTCGTTGCCCTGAAGAAAAACCTCGCGATGCGTCCTCCTTATTGACATCGGAGTGGGTCATCTTCATCGGCACAGCGAGAGAGTGATCGACGTTGTTGCCAGGTAATTCGTAAACCAAGATTATGCTGTAATAAAAGACTTATATTTTAGGATTCAAACATTTTTTTTTAGGATTCACACATTTTTTTTAGGATTCACACATTTTTTTTAACATCCCCGATTGTAATCTTAATTCTTTGTCCCAGTTGCCCTCGCCATCGACTTTTTGAAGAAAACGTTAAGTCGACGCAGCTGTCGGGGAGGATCGGAGGGTATCCATCTTTTAAAAAGAAAGGTGTGTTGTAATCGAAACTATTAATTATATCCCATGCTGAACTGACCCTTTGTGTTCAAGAGATTATGGAAATGAAAATGCTTAACCTGACTTACTGATTTATATTTCTAGAAGAAAACACGAAGAGAATAGCGCAAAAG
>NC_051404.1:30492257-30492380 GCF_015228065.2 Penaeus monodon
GAAGACAAGATGACGTGAGGGCTGGATCATCGTCGTCGGGAAGAGGGAAGAGGACGTGGATCATCGTCGTCGGGAAGAGAAGAGGACGCGGATCATCGTCGTCGTCGGGAAGAGAAGACGCGG
>NC_051404.1:30492522-30493847 GCF_015228065.2 Penaeus monodon
GGAAGAGACGAGGACGCGGATCATCGTCGTCGTCGGGAAGAGAAAAGGACGCGGGGCATCGTCGTCGTCGGGAAGAGAAAAGGACGCGGGTCATCGTCATCGTCGGGAAGAGAAGAGGACGCGGATCATCGTCGGGAAGAGAAAAGGACGCGGGTCATCGTCATCGTCGGGAAGAGAAAAGGACGCGGGTCATCGTCATCGTCGGGAAGAGAAGAGGACGCGGATCATCGTCGTCGTCGGGAAGAGAAGAGGACGCGGTCATCGTCGTCGTCGGGAAGAGAAGAGGACGCGGATCATCGTCGTCGTCGGGAAGAGAAGAGGACGCGGGTCATCGTCGTCGTCGGGAAGAGGACGCGGGTCATCGTCGTCGTCGGGAAGAAAAGAGGACGCGGGTCATCATCGTCGTCGTCGGGAAGAGAAGAGGACGCGAATCATCGCCGTCGTCGTCGGGAAAAGAAGAGGACGCGGATCATCGTCATCGTCGTCGTCGGGAAGAGAAGAGGACGCGGGTCATCGTCATCATCGTTGTCGGGAAGAGAAGAAGACGCGAGTCATCGTCATCATCGTTGTCGGAAAAGGACGCGGGGCATCGTCGTCGGGAAGAGAAGAAGACGCGGGTCATCGTCCATCATCGTTGTGGGGGAAGGAAGAAGACGGGGGTCATCGTCATCATCTTTTGTGGGGAAAAGAAAAGAGGACCGGATCATCGCGTCGTCGGGAAGAAAAGAAAACGGGGGTCATCGTCGTCGGGAAGAGAAGGGGACGCGGATCATCGTCGTCGTCGGAAGAAGAAGACGGGGGTCATCGTCGTCGTGGGGAAGAAAAGGGGGCCGGATCATCGTCTCGTGGGGAAGAGAAGAAACGGGGTCGTGTGGGGAAAGAAAAGAAGACGCGGGTCATCGTCGTCGTGGGGAAAGAGAAGGACGGGGGTCATCTCGTCGTGGGGAAAGAAAAAAGAGGGTCATCGTCGCGTCGGGAAGAGAAAAACGCGGGCCCATCTCGTCGGGAAGAAAAGAAGACCGGGTCATCGTCGTCGTCGGAAGAGAAAAAGACGGGGGTCATCGTCGTCGTGGGGAAGGAAGAAGACGCGGGTCATCGTCGTCGTCGGGAAAGAAGAGGAGCGGGTCATGTCGTCGTCGGGAAGAGAAGAGGACCGGACTCGTCTCGCGTCGCGTGGGGAAAGAGGACCGGGTCTCAGTCGTGGGGGAAGAGAAGAAGACGCGGGCTCATCTCATCATCTTGTCGGGAAGAAGAAGATGGGGGTCATCGCACATCTGGGGAAGAAGAGGACGCGGGTCATCACATCGTCGGGAAGAGAAACGCGG
>NC_051404.1:30493872-30497106 GCF_015228065.2 Penaeus monodon
GGAAGAGAAGAGACGCGAGTCATCGTCGTCGTGGGAAGGGGACGCGGATCATCGTCGTCGTCGGGAAGAGAAAGACCGGGGGTCTCGTCTCGTCGGGAAGAAAAGAAAGCGGGTCATCGGGGTCGTCATCACGTCGTCGGAAGAGAAAAAGACGGGGGTCACGTCGTCGTGGGGAAGGGAAAGAGGACGCGGGTCATCGTCTCGTCTCCCCGGGGAAAGAGAAAGGACGCGAATCGCGTCATCATCGCCCGTCGTGGGGAAGAGGACGCGGATCATCATTGTCGCGTCGTGGGGAAGACAGTAGAGTTTTTGGGATCGCGTTGCATTGTAATGTAAATGAACGTCCTCGTGGGTTGCGTTGGCAAGGGGAAAAAGGGTCGGGAAAAAATCGTCATCTTGGGGAAATTTAAAAGAGTGGATGCTCTCCCCTTTGGATGGGGGGCTGGCTCTGTTTTTTATTATTTTATTATTGGGGAAAGGACCCGAGTGAGAACGTTTTGAGCGTGAAAAGATGAATGCAAAGTGCAATAACTTGGGGAAAGTGTAGAAAACGTTCAGTAAAGCACATACTCCTACCGGAAACAGGGAAAAAGTAGGTTTTACCTATGCTAATTTTCTTTCTGCTCAGTGTAGTTGTCTACCAGATAATGCATAAGAATTTTTTTGGGGGTTCTGTATTAATGTTTCTGAGGATTCGTTTGGGGGTTTGGCAGTTTTGCATTGAAAAAAACCTTTGTGCAAAAGTCCCTGAAATGTGAATCGTTTACAAAAAAATGTTTTTATTCAATGTATGCATTTTAGGGTTCAAATTGAAAAACGGACAAAAAAGCCGGGTACCAGTTTTTTGTTCCCAGTACTTAATCAATGATTTTGACATTTGCTATTATTGTTGTCTCAGCCTGAAAATTCTATAGTTAAAAAAATCCGTTTCCCCAAAGGTTCATCAGCTCGGGAAAATGATCCATAAGAAATTTAATCGAAAATCAACTACACTGGTTTCCTTCAAGGCGTTACTCATGGTCGTTTTAAATGCTGAAACCTTTTTCCCGATCATCAGAGGTTCCCTTTGGGATTGGGTTGCAGACCGAATGCTGCAATGGGCATTGCCCTTTACCACGTCTTCAAATGCTATTACCACGTCTTCAAATGCTGTGGTTAGTCATCATATTTTAAGAAAAGAAGACTTGCTGTTACCTTTCATTACAAAAAACTGGGGTTTCATTCTGAGGGGGCCACCGTCGATCCACATCTTGGATGCTGAATCAAAAACGTCACTCCCTGTCAGTACTCTGCCTATCGGGGGGCGTTGCCGTCTACGCTTGACGTCTGTATGGGGTGCTGTCGCCGTCTTTGATGAGGTTGGAACAGCCCCTTGATCTCTTAAATTCGATTGCGCCCCAAAAGAATTCTGGGTGTCTGCATTCTGTAAACAAATGTTGAAAGGTAAGACTTCGAAAAGGTAAGGTTAATGTATCCTCTTATTTAAAGGAAAGTATGAACTGTTTCTTTTTGATGTTTTTTCCCCAAAAAAAAGTAAGCAGATTACCTCTAAAGTGTTAGTATGTGGGCCCCTCTCTACTTTTGCTGAAGTATTTTTTTTTTTCCTTTTTTCTCTAATTTGGGAAGGGGTTTACAGAATTTTACACTTTCACTTACATTTAAACTGTCTTCATTCATCATATACTTTCCCCCAAATTTCCCCAAATTTCCCAGTTCCCCCCCTTTGCTTGATTTTTGTGGCTGTGGGTCAGCGACCAAAACATTTTTTTTCCTTGGCATAAAATGTTGGGGGTTACAAGCGGCGCATCGTAGGCCTTGGACGGGACAAACAAAGCACCAGTAGACATAGCAGACTCGGCAGAAGGGGTCAAGAGGCTTTAAGTTAATTTTTCACATCACAGGAAAACACTTTGGGGAAATTTATAGGTGACGTGGGATTACTTACCCAAAATGATTAGGCTTGCAGTTATTACATTCAAGTGCGATTTATGTATTTCAAAAAAATGTGAACCCCGGAAACGTCTAGTCTTCGCACTAAACTTTGAATATCTTCCTATGATGAACCTTGAACACGATTTGATTATTGGATGTTTTAAGGGATTTTTTTGTAGTCTGCCTACAATGTGTTCTAAAAAAAAAAAATAAATATTGAAACATTTAAAAACCTTTCGTGTATTTGGGAAAACCATATTATGTGGCGAAAATTATTCTCAGAGATAAATTTGGGAACATTTTTTTTCTTTTGGATAAATTTCTTGCTTACCGGGGAATCTTGTGCATGAGGGTGTGGCCTCTTTTTTATCACTTTTGGGGCATTACTGGGAAGGTCGGGGTTCTCGTCTCATGCCATACAAAAAAGGAGAACCCCCTAGCCTGTTCCGATCTACCTTGGGATTTTAAGATAATGCTCGGGACCTCCGGGTTCAGACCTTCGTTAGTAACAAATCGCCCCTCGCCAGGGGGGTAATTTTATTCACTTCACTGCCCAGCCAAATTTGGAATTCCATTTATTTCTTCGAATCTTCTGCAGATCTACTACTGCATTTTCCCCTTAGGAACCTGCACCTATTATCTCATGATCTTCATATCTACACACAGCATACTTCCCTCCATTTACTCCACAATCAGCACCGGTCTCAACCTGCACAACCTCATTAACATCTTGTTTTCCTGTCAGCTCACCAAATCTGAAAAATAAAACGCAATTAAAGGTGTGACTTTCTTTGTACCTTTATCAAAAATCAAACGTGCCCATATAAAACAGTAAAACATGTAGAAACAAAGGGCTTTTTCCAAAAGGGTTGAAACATTGTTTTGCCCCAATTAGAAAATTTCCGTGCCCAACAAAAAACCCGTAATTGCTATGTAACTTGAGCGCACTAGAAAAAAAAGCATACCCTTACCCGCCAAGTAACGATAAGAAACCCCAAACCATTAAAAGGGAAACTAGATTGATATGGGGATCACTTGTGCAGTGTCAAAACTGAAAAAAAGTCCCAAAAGACCACAAACCTTTTTGAAATATAGTATTTCATCCAACTAAAAACAAAAAAAGATCCTAAAAAGAAATCCAATTGAACATGCAGAACAAAAAAAACTACTAAATCAAGAAAGGGAAAGGGGGAGCGTGGGCAAAAAGCTGGATGGAAAAACTATTGTCTAAAAATGTTCCAAAATGTGAGTGGAATGGGTATCAAAAATTTTAAAAAAACATTGTGGGGAAAAATTCCATTT
>NC_051404.1:30506441-30506620 GCF_015228065.2 Penaeus monodon
ACAAAAGTGGACACAAAATAGGAATTTTTCCCCACAATGTTTTTTATATTTGTAACCCCTTCCATCTCACATTTTTGGAACATTATTGACAATAGCTTTTCCATCCAGCTATTTGCTCATTGCTTGGCCCCTTTACCTTTTCTGTTTAGCTAGTTCTTTTTTTCTCGCAAGTTCTTGGG
>NC_051404.1:30506656-30509298 GCF_015228065.2 Penaeus monodon
GGATAAATACTATTTTCTAACAGGTTTTTGGTCTTTTATGTAGGATCTTTTTTTCAGTTTTGACACTGCACAAATGACCACCAATCAATCTAGTCTTCCGTTTAATGGCTTGGGTTCTTATCGTTACTTGGCCGGTAAGGTATTGCATTTTTTCTAGTGCCTCAGTTTACTAGCAATTTCAGCATTTTTGTTTGGGACTGTTTAATTTCTTAATTAGGCAAAACAATGCTTCAATCCTTTTGGGGAAAAAACCTTTGTTTTACATGTTTTTTTGCTTTTGGGACTTTGATTATTATGAAGGATACAAAAAAGTCCACCCTTTTAAATTTCGATTTATTTTTCAGATTTGGGAAGGGTACAGGAAAAAAAGAGTTAATAAGGGTTTTGCAGGTTTTAGACCCGGGGCTGATTGTGGAGTACGTATGTAGATGGGGAAATTCTGATGCATTAATATGAAAATCTGAGATAAAAGGTGCAGGTTTCCCATAGGGGATAAAGCAAAAGTAGTATCTGCAGAAGTATTCGAAAAATAAATTGGGGAAATTCCCCAAATTTACTGGGCAGTGAAAAGTAGAATAAAATTTTCCAACCCCGTACGATGGACGATCTTTTTTACTAACGAAGGTCAAGCCGGAGGTCCACGTAGCATTACTTTAAAAACCCAAGGTAGACTCTGGAAAAGTAGGGGGGTTTTCCTATTTTGTTTTGCATGTAACTGCGAAAACCCCACCTTGCCCCGCTAAAGCTGCCAAAGTGATCATCAAAAGTGCCACAGCCTCATGCACAAGTTCCACGGTAAGCAAGTAATTTTTTCCAAAAAAATATATGTTCCAAATTTTCTCTGTGAATAAATTTCGCCCATAATTGGCTTTTTTCCATACCAAATGTTTAATTTTTCAATATTGATTTTTTTCTCTAGAAAACCCCTTTAGGCAGACACAAATAAAATACATTAAAAAACTCCAATAATCAAATCGTGTTTTAAGTGTTCATCATAGGGGGGGGATATTCAACGTTTAGCTGCGAAGACTTACGACTTCCGGTGTTCACATTTTCTTGAAAAACATAAATACGAAACTTGCAATCAGAAAATAACTGCAAGCCTACATCATTTTGGGTAAGCTAATCCACGTCACCTATACTTTCCGCAAAGTTTTTTGCCTGCTGATGTGAACATTAACTTAATCGCCTCTTGACCCCTTCTGCCGAGTCCTTGCTATGTCTACTGGTGCTTCGTCTTTCCCGTCCAAGGGCCTACAGATGCTGCCGCTTGTAACCCCGATACATTCTACTGCCAAGGAAAGTGCTGGCTCGCTCGCCACAGCCACAACAATAAAGCCAAAAAGGGGGGAAACCGGGAAATTTGGGTGAATTTGGGTGAAGTATATGATGAATGAAGACAGTTGAAATGTAAGTGAAAGTGTAAAATTACTGTAACCCTTCCAACTTAGAGAAAAAAGGAAAAAAAAAATCACTTCAGCAAAAGTAGAGAGGACCCACATACTAACATCTTTAGTAGGCTACATCTCGCTCTACTTTTCTTTGGAAAATACATCAAAAAGAAACAGTTCATACTTACCCTTAAGTATAGATGGATACATTAACCTTACCTTTATCGAAGTCTTCACCTTTTCACACATTTGTTGACAGAATGCAGACACCCAGAATTCTTCGGGTCGCAATCGAACTTGAAGATGATCAAAGGCGCTGTTCCAACCTCATCAAAGAGGGCGACCAGCCCCCCATAACATGACGTCAAGCGTAACGGCAACGACCCACAGATAGGCAGAGTACTGCACAGGCATGACGATTGTTGATTCAGCATCCAAGATGTGATGATCGACGGTGGCCACCTCAGAAGTGAACCACAGTTTTATATGTAATGAACGGTAACAGCAAGTCTTCTTTACTTAAGATATGATGACTTACACCACAGCATTCTGAAGACGTGGTAATAGCATTCTGAAGACGTGGTAATAGACAATGCCCATTGCAGCATTCGGTCTGCAACCGCAATCACAACGGGAACCTCTGATGATCGGCAAATGGTTACCAGCATTCAAAGCGACGATGAGTAACAGCCTTTGAAGGAAACAGTGACTAGCCCTGATTTTCGATAATTTTCTTATGGATCATTTGCAGAGCTGTTTGAACCTTGGAGGAAACGGATTTTCTAACTATAGATATTTGCAGAGCTGATGACAACAATAATAGCAAATGTCAAAATCATTGATTAAGTACTGGGAACAAACACTGGTACCCGGCTTTTTTGTCCGTCTTTCAATTCTGAACCATAAGATGCATACACTTGAATAATACATTTCTTTGTAAACGATTCACATTACAGGGTGACTTGTGCACAAAGTTTTTTCTAAATGCAAAACTCCCAAAAGCGAAACTGAATCCTCAGACAACTTTAAACCCTTAGCAGAACCCCCAACACATTCTCTATGCACTTATCTGGTAGACAACTACACTGAGCAGAAAGCCATATTAGCATAGGTAAAACCTACTTCTTCCCCTGTTCCTGGTAGGAGTATGTGCTTTTACTGAAACGCTTTTCTACACTTTCCCCAAGTTAGTTGACACTTTGCATTCATCTTTTTCACGCTCAAAACGATTCTCACATCGGTGTCCTTTCC
>NC_051404.1:30509319-30509488 GCF_015228065.2 Penaeus monodon
AACAGCAGCCCACGTCCTCTCCTATTCCAACGGCGAGAGCATCCACCTCTTCTACATTCCCAACGATGACGATTTTTTTCCCGACCTTTCTCCCTTGCCAACGACAACCGACGAGGACGTTCATTTACATCTACAATGCAACGACGATCCAAAAGCTCTACTGTCTTCC
>NC_051404.1:30509548-30509680 GCF_015228065.2 Penaeus monodon
TTCGCGTCCTCTTCTCTTCCCGGCGATGACGACGACGATGACCCGCGTCCTCTTCTCTTCCCGACGACGACGATGACCCGCGTCTTCTTCTCTTCCCGAAGACGACGATGACCCGCGTCCTCTTCTCTTCCC
>NC_051404.1:30509719-30510411 GCF_015228065.2 Penaeus monodon
TCCGTGTCCTCTTCTTTTCCCGACGACGACGGCGATGATTCGCGTCCTCTTTCTTCCCGACGACGACGATGACCCGCGTCCTTCTCTTCCCGACGACGACTGAAACCGCGTCCTCTTCCTTCCCGACGACGACGATGACCGCGTCTTCTTTCTTCCCGACGACGACGATGACCCCGTCTTCTTCTCTTCCCGACACGACGATGATCCGCGTCTCCCTTTTCCCTTTCCCCACGACGACGATGACCCGCGTCTTCTTCTCTTCCCGACGACGACGATGATCCGCGTCCTCTTCTCTTCCCGACGACGACGATGACCCGCGTCCTCTTCTCTTCCCGACGACGACGATGACCCGCGTCTTCTTCTCTTCCCGACAACGATGATGACGATGACCCGCGTCTTCTTCTCTTCCCGACGGGCGAGATGTCCGCGTCCTCTTCTCTTCCGACGATGACGACGACGATGACCCGCGTCCTCTTCTCTTCCCGACGATGACGATGACCCGCGTCCTCTTCCCAACGACGACGACGATGACGATGATCCGCGTCCTCTTCTTTTCCCGACGACGACGATGACCCGCGTCCTCTTCCCGACGACGACGATGACCCGCGTCCTCTTCTCTTCCCGACGACGACGATGATCCGCGTCCTCTTCTCTTCCCGACGACGACGATGACCCGCGTCCTCTTCTCTTCC
>NC_051404.1:30510435-30510744 GCF_015228065.2 Penaeus monodon
TCCGCGTCCTCTTCTCTTCCCGACGACGATGATGATCCGCGTCCTCTTCTCTTCCCGACGACGACGATGACCCGCGTCCTCTTCTCTTCCCGACGACGACGATGACCCGCGTCTTCTTCTCTTCCCGGCGATGACGACGACGATGATCCGCGTCCTCTTCTCTTCCCGACGATGACGATGAAACCCCCGTCCTTTTCTCTTCCCCACGATGAAAGATGACCCGCGTCCTCTTCTCTTCCCGACGACGACGATGCCCCGCGTCCTCTTCTCTTCCCGACGACGATGATGATCCGCGTCCTCTTCTCTTCC
>NC_051404.1:30510763-30510917 GCF_015228065.2 Penaeus monodon
CCGCGTCCTCTTCTCTTCCCGACGATGACGATGACCCGTCCCTTCTCGACCCACGGTGATCCCGTCCTCCTCTTTTCTCTTCCCGACGACGATGATCCAGTCCTCTTCCCTCTTCCCGACGACGATGACCATGTCCTCACGTCATCTTGTCTTC
>NC_051404.1:30510934-30511397 GCF_015228065.2 Penaeus monodon
CATTGCGCTATTCCTTCGTGTTTTCTTCCCAGAAATTAAATCAGTAAGTCAGGTTACTTTTCATTCCATAATCTCTGACACAAGGGTCAGTTCAGCCTGGATATAATTAATAGTTTCGATTACAACACACCTTTCTTTTTAAAGATGGTACCCTCCGAACCACCCCGACAGCTGCGACGACTTACGTTTCTCCAAAGTCGATGGCGACGGCAACTGGACAAAAAATTAAATTTCATCGGGGATGTTAAAAAAAAAATGTGTGAATCCTAAAAAAAATGTGTGAATCCTAAAAAAAAATGGTGTGAATCCTAAAATATAATCTTTTATACAGCATAATCTTGATTACGAATTACCTGGCAACAAATCGATCCCTCTCTCGCTGTGCCGAGAAATGACCACTCCTGCAATAGGGGACGCATCCGAGGTTTTCTTTAGGCACGACCCCCTTCCCCCTTCTTCCCTT
>NC_051404.1:30511497-30513842 GCF_015228065.2 Penaeus monodon
GGAAGGAGGCTCAGGGTATGGAACCCCAGGTGTTTGAAAGGTTGGTAATGCGCTCTTAGAACCCCGATTTTTTAACATCTATTATTAATTTTAGTAGTTGACGGTTCTCACGGAGTGGTCATGGGGATCTGTGAGAACGTAATCGCTCTGTAGCGCCGGAAAAACATATCAGGGTGAGCCGACTACCTGAGGGATAACAGCTGCACAGACCGTTGAAACCGTCCGCGTCTATTATATGTCCTTGCCGGTTGTACCTTTTCCACGTCCTTTCTTACCGTGCTGTATTCTAGAAAGAAACATAGCATTCTTTCGTACCTCCGGGGGGCCAGCATTCCCTTTCACTTCGAATGTATTTGTGAACTTTCACATTATAAACATCTGAGTAGCACGATGTGGCAACGCCGCGCTGCTCCCTCTGCTTTTCTTTAGCTCTTTCTTTTTTCTCTATCTAACGCTTTCTGAACTTCTTCCCTTTCAGAGTTTCTCTTCCTTTTTACGAAGTATCTGCTACAAAGTCGCCATCCTTCCGATCTTCATTCTTTCGTCAATTTGAGTAAATTCCATGACTTCTGCCTTTCTTTCGATGCTCCTTCTCATTCTAGTACTTTCTGCCCCTATTTTCAATCTGTTTATATATAATTAAGGCTGAAGATAGGTCTAGCTTTCTATATCAATAAATAATCCTTAATATTTTTATCGTTCATCCTAATCTTCAAAGAAGAGGTATATATATCACGTACACTGTAGTTGCGTACTTCATACTTCATATCGTTTCATTTCACCTGAATGACATGTCTGCTGAGGTCACTTCATGATCGTAGATGTGTCTAGCTTGCGGGAATCGTCAACTACGTAGAAGCATTTATTTGTTACTTTAGTAGTAAGTTTTACAACATCCATGCTGTCTCAGGATATTATTGAGTAAAACGAAGATCTTGTTAAAAATACATGTTATTATGAATTAATGTGTATTCGTACTTAAGACTAAAATGGTAAATACAAAAATATTAAAACCACGTGCACGAAATGGGAGATGGGGCGAGGCTAGTGCATGTCGTCGGCGGAGCGAGTCGGAGAGGCTTGCCATACGGACATTTATACTTGTTTTATTTATTGGCATTACAATCATTTTCTGTGGACGTTTCAAATAATAATAATGAAAACATTAAAATTATATAGAGTTTATAATAGTCTAGTTACCAAGTCCGCTGAAGAAGTGCGTGAAATGAGATTATTACTGACAGACTGAAACATGGCAGAAGGGTCCCTGCGCCTTTGGGTGTCAGCTCAGGCGGAGATGATGCAGGTACAAACCCTCACCTACCTGCCGTTTCTCTCATCATATGCATTTCCCAACCCTTCCCTTTTTCCTTGGTCCTTACCTTTTTCCCTTCCCCCCTCCGGTAAGAGGAAATTCCTTTTTCTTTAAAAAGGAACCAGCTATCCCATATGGGCAATCGGCAATACCTTATTTTCCAAAGTACAAGTTAAATTCCTTTCATATTTGCTATAGTTGAACTGGTCGCAAGATAAAATTCCTCACTAAGTAACCGTGGTTAACTGGGCATTCAGAAGCTGTTCGTTATGGAAATTCAAATGAGTATATATATTTCATTATGAATTATATATACACAAGGTGATTTCTCACTACTTGTATAAACCAAAAGCTGCTTTCCATATGATAAATTTGAGTTAAATGAGAATTGTAACGTAAGAATTTTAATCATCTATATATGCAAACACACACATACACAAGAGATTTTAGTGAAGTATGCATTGTATTTTCCTACATTATATATATACGTGTGTGTGTGTAGAATATATTTATCATATAAAACTTCAAAACGGTTTACAGTACTTTGTACCACAGAGCAAAAGGAAGTGTTAGTAAACTATATTCAGCAGTCTACATCCGCCGACCTCACTCACCCACCCTTCCGCCATCCCCACGTCTCTCTGTTCCTTGACACGTGACTTTCGACCGTATTGACCATAAAAATAATAATCTACTGAGTCTATCTTCCCTTAGGTTTACAGGCATAAATCGACCTTCTTGCTCTGTAACTCGTGACGATTCTACCTTGTCTGGCATGAGGTGACTATGCTAGAAGGAAATGCATAGTGGATAATCCTTTTACTTTGATTTCATAGAGCTCAAATTTTGTTCTTCTAGCATACAAAAGCAACCTTATGTGCTGATGCAGTATTTTATATCCCATTTCCAACTTTCGATTCTCACTCTCTTTCCCTTCTATTTCTGAAGGTGTGTGCTTGTTTTCCGTAATCTGAAAATAATGAACCTTACTCTGTCTGTCTGTTTCTCGGCCTCTCGGTCTCTGGCTGCT
>NC_051404.1:30514414-30514546 GCF_015228065.2 Penaeus monodon
CTCCTCTGTTCTGTCCTAAATCTATATTCATGTTTAACCATCATGATTTTCTTTTACTTTCTGAACTTCCAATCTCTTCTTCTCTCTTTGCGATCTCCTCTACAGTATTTTTAGCTTTCCGTTCTTAATTTG
>NC_051404.1:30515132-30515732 GCF_015228065.2 Penaeus monodon
AGGACTTTAGAAAGACTTTGTCACAGAGGTGAATGCCTGGTACTGATGTGAATGCAACTGCATCAAACATTGCACAATACTCTTGCAACCTATTGGGAAACAAGGCCGATGGTTCAACACAAATTTGTTATTCTATCAGATATGGAAGTTAATGACATGGATTCACTGATGCAGTTCATACAATTTTAAAGATTTCCCAAGTATATACACCCAGCAAAGATATCACGTAATAAGAAACTCATAAAAAAGCAAGAAGCATGCCGTTACCGTTCTTCATGTAACGGTTGAAGAAATCTCAGCACAATGACACGTATCAACCAAAACGGTTATGTATCATCAATTGCAAAAGTATTTGTCATTCAAAACATCCAAACCCGACGTAGTGGTTTCGGGTGAGCGAGAAAGCACGTCTGAGAGTCACGTATATTTAGTTAATTATAGCATTAACGTCCAATATGAAATGGCGTCTGTGGAACGTCGCTCTGGTTGCTGCAATGCAGTAAGTGGGTGTGCGTTAAAGTAGAGATGGAGATGGATAGATAAATAAAGAGAGACGGAAGCTAATTTGAGAGAGAAGGGGAGGGGAGAGAAAGGGAGAAA
>NC_051404.1:30515918-30516313 GCF_015228065.2 Penaeus monodon
AACTCCTAGGGAAGCCCACAACCTAACAATCCTCTGTGATATAGACGAGTACAAGAGAAGTACACAATTGTTATGACATACTTTAACTGATGCAGACTCTAAGTTATGAGAGAATGATGGGAGCTGCGCATGAGACATCCTGTGCCAGCGTGACGCACCTCGTGAATCACCTGCTCTAGAAAAAAAATGAACACGCACGTACTTGCCACAGGATCTTGGCAGTCGCTTACGGAAGATGCAATGTTTAAACCAAAATGATTACGTAATAGGAATTCAGTTCATTAATTAATTTAGCATTATTGTTTTTGTTAAAGAATGAGGTATCAAATATTTGTATATTTTTCCTAGCTGTGTGCTTGTTCAAAATTGAAACAAAACACATATATATTCAATGC
>NC_051404.1:30516343-30516863 GCF_015228065.2 Penaeus monodon
ATTTCAAGGGAAATTTCGATAAATGTGTTGATAATTATAGTCAGGCAGGTAAATAAAACATGAAAAAGTAAAAAAAGTGAACAAAGTCTACACACTTCGTGTACCAGTGCCAGCAGTAATATCACATGTTGTAATTCACTTCCGCTACCACATGGACAAATCTATACCGCATTGCTTCAAAAAGTCCTCCACATCGCAACGTTTCCCCAATGTAATATATGTATACATAGCAAACCAATTGTGAAATCATGCGCCAAATTTCCTAAACAATTTCTAAAACATTACCTTGCTTTCGCTGTCCTTAGCATAGTCATTATGAAAGGAGTTATTAAATCTACAATGAAAAGAATGGACAGTGGGAGCATAATCCTCCTACTAGGTGCTCATGATTCCTGCATTGAAGTTGAGCCTTCATGTCCTGCGACACACCCGTCATGCGCAAACATGCATCATGAACTGCGCATGGAAAAGGCCGCTATATTGATCTTTCCAAGAGATGTCGAGAATGCTGTTCTCCAAT
>NC_051404.1:30519736-30520339 GCF_015228065.2 Penaeus monodon
TTCTTATCCTCCATACAGAAAAACAATTGCTTTACCGTTTCATCTCAAACAACATGGTAGTTACCATATGTCGCAATGCTCAAGAACAATCTTTCTTATGTACAGTTTCATTTACAAATGCTTTTTCTTATTATGGTAAATGTAATGGTATTCAAGATGCCATTAAATCCAAAAATTCGACATAGAAGATTCTCGGCTTCACGAGATGATGACAAGTTATTTCTGTATTGATCCACCTCCCAAGCGGAATCTGTGACGTCACTTCCCGTCACGTACCGCACCCCACGCTAACCGTAGCACCGCTGTTGACATCCGCCGTCCACTTATGTCAATTATTTCTAAGAATATGTTTTTTGTTTAAACAAAATAACATTGATGAAATTAAATACTTACATAAATGTTTCTTGTAATTTATAATGCATATTAATACCTAAAAATGTAAAAATATTGAGGAAATTCTAGGAACTACTTCTCTCATGCGCGCGGACGAACACGCCAGCACCCACGAGTCAAGGCGACCAATATTAGGGGCTCGAGCGCACCCTGAGTCATTCCACGGACGGCGATCAGCGAGACAAGACTGCAGCACATCGTTCCGGCGAT
>NC_051404.1:30520366-30526706 GCF_015228065.2 Penaeus monodon
ATCAATATTCCGAATTGTGAAATCAAAGTGACTCTAGGATTAAGTGATCAGTGCTGTGTAAATTTTAAATCAATAAAGTGAAGATTGGTGAAAGTTCAAATGCAGTGTATTAGTTAACAATCTCCTTTTACAGCTGACGCCGTCCTGTTTTGTCTCCTTCTCTCGAGTCCGGTCTGGCGATGGGGCCTCCTTCCCTTACACGCGACTTTGCTCTGCACGACACACGGGCCGTCTCGATACACAGAGGAATCTGGCTGGCTTCTCAGTGCAATCCTCACATAACCCATTTCGTTCCTTTTTTATCTCATTATTTATATCCGTACTGTTGATTTTATCTTGTGAAGGTGACGTATATGGAATTTATGTGTAACCTCCATTTTTTTTTACTGCATTTCTTTTTGCTGGGAAAGGGTTACCGTGTGAACACTTTGTTACAGCCCTCCTGAAGCGGTGAAATTCGCTGGAAGGTTGACTCCCCCGACCCGGCCCCGCCCCAGGTCAACCCCCCAGGTCTACCCCCCTCGGTTTTCTCCTCCCGCGAGACGGTGGTACTCTGGTATCGACTTATCTTATGTAGAATCTGTGTATTAATCTTGCGAAATAGGGTTTGCGTTCGGTTACTACCAGTGGTCACGTGATGGAGTAGTGAGTTCAGGCTATATTCACGTAACTGATTAGTTAATACAAGTGAAAGCTTTTCTTGTGTTGGTTCATTTGTTCAAGTGATCATCTAAAAATGTATAAGAATTAGGGATTCACTCATTTCAATCATCATGCAAAGTTAACCATTCCATTTGTAGCTCCTTCATTGTTCCTGATTTCTCCCAACCACGGCACCCTTCTTACACTTTCTCTCATCCCGTGGGCTGTGTCCATCCCGAGGATTGGTGGTGTGGTGACCCGGTGGCGTCCAGTGATGTCTGCTGGGGGCGAGGTATGACCCAGGTGTGACGCTATTAACTGACAAACTTTTTCATCCCATGTGTAAGTCTCTTGCCAGAATATCACTTCTTTGACTTGCTAGAGATGTTATTTGTTTTACAGTTTTGCATTTATGTATTCATGATGCAGTTGTTGAATTGTTCACGGTGTAGTAGCTAAAGTCAGTGACCAAGTAGTTTAGGTTAGGGCAAACAATAACAGTACTTTCAGTCCGGCTTCCTAATTTGACCTGTTCCTGGCGACGGTCGTTTCCTGTCGCTGTTACCGAATTCGCGGAGGTGACCACAACAGGTTGAGGTGAGCCAGTGTCGACTCCATGCTATGTAGTTGCACAAGACTCATTAGGTAACAATTTGACATTAGACAAGACTTTGAAAGACTTGCATTAATTTCAGTGGTAATTATCTAATAGTACATTTCTTATAAATTTTTTAGAATATGGGATATACAGCTCTTAGTTCATGTGATCAATCTAAGTGGTTGACCATCATTTAACCTTGTTTTAGTGTGTATAAAAGGAGGATTGCACTATCGTCAGCCTCAAAAGTAACAATTACATTGTGGCTATGCCACATCAACATGTCGTGCTTGGGTGGGGAATACAGTCATTTCAGATTGTGCAGCTGCACACCGATATCTGCGCAGCAGAAAGGCAAAGTTGATAAAGAAAGGTCCGATGAACAGCAACCAGTGGCAGGCATGGGGTCCTCCGCTGATCGATCTCAAGTAACATGAGTGGACACCCGGCAAAAAACCACACAAAGCAGTATACACAAGGTCAATACGAGAAAGGCTGCAGGCATGGGGTCCTGCAGTCGCCAGCCCAAGAATTTTGGTAGCTGAAGGCATAGGGCTATGCTACCTCCAACCCAACGAAAGAAACACAGGTATTTTGTATGGTGGGCATACTAAGAAAAATCTATAAACGAGCATATGAAGTACTATTCTACAGAAACTTGGTCAATGTAAACATTGAACGAAAATTCTTTTATGGAAATGTAAAAGCAACAATTGGCAAAATTTTATTTCATTAGAAATACCAAGGCTTCTATACAAAATTAAGTAGAACGTTAATTATGAAGTTGGTACAATTTTACGCATGATTGGGAAAAGGGAGGGAACAAGTGTGCAAGTATATTTCAGTTTGAAGCTGATGCTGTCCAGAAAGAAAAGTATGCAGATTGTGAGCAGCATCTGTGTGAAACTCCAAATTGTGGTTTGTTTTATAACTGTTACTAGGAAACTTTAAAACTTTGATTTAGTGGTCCCATTTGGTTTGCTATGTGTTATATTAAGTGGGAACTGTAGAATCTTGGGAATAGTGGGAAGAAATAATTTTATCTAGCAGGTGACTGGATGAATGACGGCATACAAAATTTTGGTTGTGTTGGCTGATGTCTTCAGCAGTACTGCAGCGTTTGGGAATGGGTACATCGTAAGCCAGTATTGTCTGGATTCAGGTAACAAATTTGTAAAAGATCATTTTGCATTTTTGTGTTTCTAGTAAGTGTTGAAGATTGGCAAACCTTAAACTGCTCTATTTGTCTTCTTACACAAATCTTGTTTCAATGTTGTATAAAGGTCTTAAAAGATTTAAAGCTTATGTATGTGGTGAAAGAGATAACCTTAACATAGGCATAGTGGAGGGAAAGTTTACTGCAGGCATGAAGTCCTAGAGATGGATTCGGCTCCACTCCCACATCGAAGTGCCCCCCTGTCCCCCACTTCTCCCACTTGTCATCAAGATTGCGAGGAATATTTGCAGCATGGCAGACATAGCCAGATGGATCACAAAGTTCTTAAGGTTGAACAAGGTAACACAGCATCTCTTGATTTCCTTGATTAATGTTTAAAGGAACATGGCTTTTTTTAAACACAAAAACAGTTGTGTGACAAGGATATCTGATGAGATTGTTGTCGGAGATAATTTGTTTCTATAGACTTGTAAAAGTTTTTCCAAAGGAACCAAATCTTCCAGTTCTTGCTCGTAGTTGAAATATTTATGCATCTAGGTGTTTGTACTAGAACTTCATGGAAAATGTGGGAGATAAATACTCATTCTTCAGAAGTAATGGATTTGTATAATTCCTTTGCTGCTAATGTAACTTTAATTCATCAGATGCTGTACTTTTGCATGCATTTATGAATGTAATGGTTACCAAGTGCAGTAAAATTGATGAACCATTTTAAATTCTCATTCATTAAGAATCTGTTGTATCTATTTGGTATTAATTGCCACCATCAGTAAAGTTTTGGATAGGAGCTAGGCTTTGGGCGTTTTAGAATCTCTGCAGATGCAGCGGGATGCAGGGAGCCTTACGAGTTGAAAGGCATACCAGTTGTCGATGGGCATTCCTGGAAGAGGTTCAAAGGAGAAAGTTGACTCTATCGGGGCTCATCTGATTTGGGGTACAAGCAGTTTTGTTCCTACAATGGTCAACTTTACCATTCAACAGAGAAGAGGACAGACAAACCTAGGTAACATTGTAAGTATCTGTGTCAATAGATAACAGTACTAAGAGAATCGGCAATTACCTGCTAGGTCCATCATCGGGGTAGATCAAATATTTCTGATTTGACTAGGAAATTGAGTGCAATTTTATGTAGGCTGAAAAAGGAAATTTGAAAGCCAGGCACTAATGCCTGAAACCTAGATAAACTATTTGAGTACAAGCAAAGGTTCCAATCATTATACAAATTAGTGTAGAGGTTTCCAAGAAGTCAAGATTTATTCTTGTACTTCATGTTATATGATTCCCAAGGTTCATAAGAAATTATATTCTTGTCAGTTGAGTTACTCTCAATTTATTTCTTATTACTTGGAGAGCTGGTTCCCCTGAAAGCAGAAGAAAGTTAGTTAGCTGGTCTCAGCTGTTTCTTCTAGCTTGCGGAGAATGACATGCAATATCCAGTTGGACAATTTCTACTTCATATCATTAATTGTGCATTGTTAAGGTTCATAAGAACATAATTTGTTGGTTGAACAGATCTTGGTGTAGAATTGTGTTCTTGCTGAGATGCTATCAACATGTTCTTATTCCTGAGACTTGCAAAATGGATTCTCCATTTACAGTTATAATTTGAGGGTTATATCTGACATCAGATGTTTTTTATTTGTAGGACATCTGCCATGTATAGGTTGTCATATTAAATCAGAAAATACAGAATAGAATAATCAGATAAAGATTGACAGAAAGCTTTAGAAATTATAGGGATACAGTTTATTTGTGAAAAAGGCCAGGATGGGTGAGAGACTTCTATTCCTCCCCCTAGTAAACTCCAGATGTGATTTCATGGTTGTCTATATAGGCCCTTGGATGTTGCAGTCTTCCTTTTACTCAAAAAAAAATCCTGGTGGTTATTCAGTTGTGTATAGTGGTAATTATCTATCCTAAACGTATTGACTTAGATATTTGACAATCAAATATGATGTAAATATGTGGGAGGGAGTTCACTTCTTTAGTATATGCACAGAATCAAATATGATGTAAATATGTGGGAGGGAGTTCACTTCTTCAGTATATGCACAGAATTTAAGCCCTAGTTTGAAGGTGGCCTTAGTCATCGCAGATTATCTACAAAGTTGCAGACTTCACATATCTTCCAAGCAACGTTTCAGGTATCTGCTAATTTTAGAAATTAATTGTACAAATTGTTTTACTTGTTTGCATGTAAATTAATAATTTAGCTGAAAATTTAGTTGAAATGGGGGGGGGGAGGGGAAATTGACGTTTTTCTTCTAGTGTATATGCAGAGGGATGGCCCAGGCTGTGACATCCTGTAACTGAAGAAAGCCCACGCATCTGCCTGTGAAGGATTAAAGGATGCCTCGATTCCATTGCTTCTGTTCCTTATGTGGCAGGAGGTTTGAGCTCTAAAGGAGTATTTAAAAATAATGTCATGAATATTTATTCTTCCCTTTCTGTCATTTGTGATTGATTTGGTACACAAGCTGTAGTGAGAACATGCATTCTATATGTTATGAATACTAACTTCTTTTTCAAACGTATTTTGAGAAGAGACCTTAAAACTGAAACGGTCAATTGAATTGTAAAGAAAGTATGTTTTTGTGTGGAGAGCATGGGATTCTCTTTAGTAGGACAGTCGGATTTTGTGGAGACAAGTAACCTGGTGATTGCTGCCCGAGTGAATGTTTTATGTTCCTGATTCCGGGCTGATTCTATTGCTGTGTCCCACTTTCCTTGCATCTTGCTTAATGACAGGTAATGTTGTTTACCATTTGCTTATACCAACCTGTTTTTTATACTAAATGAGTATTTGGTTTGTCAATCATGCAGCTAGCATAATGCACTCTGGTTTAGACATGACAAATATGAAAGGGTTCAAAATTGGGGGGGGGGGGGGACATTTACTGCTGTAGCATTCACAGAACTCTGTGGGAACATCTATCCTGTGTGGGAAGACCAGGATCAACATCTTCAAAATCATTAACATCTTGTCACTGCTGAAGAGGTATTTCATATAAATGTTGAAAACCTGTCAGTTCTTTGAGAGACCTTATGTGAAAAAGAAATATTGTATGTTAATTGTAGTCCTAGATGTATTTTTACCTTAAAATATTTGGGAAAGGGAAAAGGGAAGAGGTTTCTTTTAGTAGGCTGCTGGAGTCATCCTCTGCTTTGTGATAGTGGATCAGCAGTTGGCTTGTGGTCAGACTGAGCAGCATACTGAAACGACAGCCAAGAGAAATTGAACTCCAACATGCAACCATCAACAACAATCGGCTCCAAACTTTGAGAAAGGAAGGTAACTGCAGTTGATGGTTCTGCATTTTGTTTTACAAGTGTATTTGAAATCATTCATATTACTAGATTTTAATCTAGTCTTGTCAGAAGTAAGTGGTGATAAAGACGAAGGACAGGGTTATCAAGAAAATGGAGGGGAGGGGGGGTAGGGACATTTATTATTTTTTATTTATACAGAAATGTGTCCTGTAAGGACTGCAGGTCTGTACTACTTCAGGGAAATGGAAATGCTGCCGCTAAAACTTCAGTAAGCCAGAGGTCAATGTATTTTGCTGTATTTAGTACAATTATATTTTGAATTGATCAGATTTTGGAAATCAAGTATAAGCATAAAAACCTATATTCTTTCTACATCAGAAATCAAAATTTGTTAGTTGAAGGGGATAATCTGAAAATACAGTTGGGTTGGGGAAAAGTTTACTTATTTATAGGTAAGGAGCAACACACAAGAAGCCAATACTTGTACTTTCCATCACACAATTAGTTGGATCATCTAAAGAGGCCAAAGGGTCATCTCCCATTTTAATCTTCATGGATACACCATCAAAGGTATTGTCTGTAGAGTCATTGACCAAGCAAATTCTGCATGCCCTGCTATGTAAACCTGGAAATGTTGAAATACTCAGAAAGAT
>NC_051404.1:30526730-30531537 GCF_015228065.2 Penaeus monodon
AGATACTTATCATTTTGCATCTTAACAGTTCAGAGGTTGGAGTGACATCCCATGGACTGCCTACTATTCTACTTGGGTACTGCTCCATTCTGTTGGTAAATAAAAGTATATTTGGTTACTCTGTATGGAATTGACTTAACTACTACCACTACCCATGGCTAATTTTCTAAAAATAAATCCTAAAGTTTAGCATTTTCTTCTTTAAAGTAGTCAAGAAAGGGGTTAGGGATGGGGGGGGTGATGACTTATCTCGGTTTCAGATAATGGAGGGAGAGATGGGTGTCCATGAGAAGGAACTGAGCTGACGAAGTGGAGCTAGGATGAGCTTATTAACATTTTGGTGAGTTTTGTCAACTAAATCACACTATATTAAAGATCACAGAAAATCTCCAATTTGACCATTTGATTTTCAGTAACAAATAAAATCTTCCTTGGCTTATTTACTGGTTCATAAGCCTAATGTTGAATGCTCTTTCAGGCAATCTGTGAAGATCTGCTTCAGATTAAGCACCAAATGCATATTCCCTTCAAGATGCTTCATTTTTTCTTGATATAAGGACAAAAACATGTACAATGATTTTTTAAAATCTGCATTTTGGTTATATAGTTTGTTTCATAGGTTGTTATGAATTTGTTCTATTGTGGCTATATGATTGCAGTTATAAATTTCATGTTTCATAGGTTATTATGAACTTGTTCTCTTGTGGCTATATATTATGTATTTATATAAATCAAATAATATGTGATTCTGAAATTATTATAATGTATTGTGAAATATATGTCGGTAGTGTAAACATGGTGGAAAAAATCTTTTGTATTTATGTGGCTCAGGTTTTAAACTTGTGCCACATAAATGCAAAGATGGACACTCTGTTGTAATTCCATGAGTTACAAGTAGAGTGGGAAAGTGGGTGGGATTTTTCCTCCATGTAAAAATTGTTTCTAAATTTGGAGGCATGGATACAAATAGTGTTAGTTGATTTGTTCTGGGTCTGTAATAGTGGATATAGTGTTTTTATTTGTAATAATGTGAATATACATGTTACGTATTGTGATGAACTGAAGCTGCGTGCAGCGGTAACTTCAGTTGAAGATTAGTTATGGAAAGCTTAAAAGGTTCGTAATCATACCTGCAGTTGAACATCCTGTTAGAATACTTGGTTATCACTGTTAAGAAAAGTGCATATAAACGCATCAGTGTTGAGTACATATAATTATACTATAATATTTTTGTTCCAATACAAGACTTTCATATATTACAGAAAGTATCAGAAATGGGTTACTGAGCCTTGTGTCACGTTCGGGAACTTATCACACATGCTTCAAATTTGGGGTAAGAAACTACAATGACTGCCTCATAAATTGGAGAGATTAAAGAGATGTAACAGTTTGTCCTAAATATTAAAATATTGCTATCTTAGATAACTCTTGTCTCAATATACTTTGCAGATTTCACATAGTATTGAGGCTCGTGCGAATTACAATGTATGCCGAAAAGTAGTAACATGCGCGGGGCATTCCTTGAGACTATTGTGCCAGTTGAAAGAAGAGCAGGTGGCAATTCAGCTTTATGTGGTTGAGGCTACAGCTCGGCGATGGATGCGTCTGGGACGAGGGTTCAGCGCGGCAAAGGCTGTGCTGTGGACGAGGGCTCAGCGCGGTAAAGGCTTTGCTGTGGACGAGGGTTCAGCACGGCAAAGGCTTTGCTGTGGACGAGGGCTCAGCGCGGCAAAGGCTGTGCTGTGGACGAGGGCTCAGCGCGGCAAAGGCTGTGCTGTGGACGAGGGCTCAGCGCGGCAAAGGCTGTGCTGTGGACGAGGGCTCAGCGCGGCAAAGGCTGTGCTGTGGACGAGGGTTCAGCGCGGCAAAGGCTGTGCTGTGGACGAGGGTTCAGCACGACAAACGCTGTGCTGTGGACGAGGGCTCAGCACGGCAAAGGCTGTGCTGTGGATGAGGGCTCAGCGCGGCAAAGACTGTGCCGTGGACGAGGGTTTAGCGCGGCAAAAGCTGTGCTGTGGACGAGGGTTCAGCGCGGCAGAGGCTGCATCGTGGCCGAGGGTGTACCTTGCAGACGGGTTCATTGCTGCAGAAGCTGCGCCTTGATCGACAAGATCTTGTGCCAAGTCAAAGGCATTGGTACTGCTCGCACCCATGCAGGGAATGATCATAAATGTAGCATTGGAGGCGAATGGATTGTCTCCGCGCTATTAAACAGTATTTTGAGGGTTATTGGTGAAGTATAATGTACATTTCATTATTTGCAAATATTAATATAATTCTCTGAGCTAATCTTTTGTGTGTGATGACAGTATCACAGGTGAATGCAATTCTTAGGTCATTCGATTTTCTCTTGTGTTGTAGATTATCAGACTTAAATAACGTTAGTGGAAAATCTTTCAAAAACATATTAGTTGGCCTATTGTCAAACAGGATGATGCCGGGTAATTCCTGAGAGCGAGGTTAGTAACGAGTAGCAGACTTAAAGACAAGGCCGCTGCCAGAAGGTGGAGTCCCGAGGGCGAGGTGGCTCATCTAGGAGCGGTCCCGAGGGCGAGGTGGCTCATCTAGGAGCGGTCCCGAGGGCGAGGTGGCTCATCTAGGAGCGGTCCCGAGGGCGAGGTGGCTCATCTAGAAGGAGCGGTCCCGAGGGCGAGGTGGCTGATCCAGAAGGAGCAGTCCCAAGGACGAGGCGGCTGATCCAGAAGGAGCAGTCCCAAGGACGAGGTGGCTCATCTAGAAGGAGCGGTCCCGAGGGCGAGGTGGCTGATCCAGAAGGAGCGGTCCCGAGGGCGAGGTGGCTGATCCAGAAGGAGCGGTCCCGAGGGCGAGGTGGCTGATCCAGAAGGAGCGGTCCCGAGGACGAGGTGGCTGATCCAGAAGGAGCGGTCCCGAGGGCGAGGTGGCTGATCCAGAAGGAGCGGTCCCGAGGGCGAGGTGGCTGATCCAGAAGGAGCAGTCCCAAGGACGAGGCGGCTGATCCAGAAGCAGTAGTCCCAAGGACGAGGCCGCTGATCCAGAAGGAGCAGTCCCAAGGACGAGGCGGCTGATCCAGAAGGAGCAGTCCCAAGGACGAGGCCTCTGATCCAGAAGGAGCAGTCCCAAGGACGAGGTGGCTGATCCAGAAGGAGCAGTCCCCAGGACGAGGCCTCTGATCCAGAAGGAGCAGTCCCAAGGACGAGGCCCTGATCCAGAAGGAGCAGTCCCAAGGACGAGGCGGCTGATCCAGAAGGAGCAGTCCCAAGGACGAGGCCGCTGATCCAGAAGGAGCAGTCCCAAGGACGAGGCCGCTGATCCAGAAGGAACAGTCCCAAGGACGAGGCGGCTGATCCAGAAGGAGCAGTCCCCAGGACGTGGCCGCTGATCCAGAAGGAGCAGTCCCAAGGACGTGGCCGCTGATCCAGAAGGAGCAGTCCCCAGGACGTGGCCTCTGATCCAGAAGCAGTCCCCAGGACGAGGCCTCTGATCCAGAAGGAGCAGTCCCAAGGGCAAAACGGTTTGTTCCTTGAGGGTGAGTTTGCAGCCATATATATATATATAACGTTCCCAGGGTTTAGGACATAACCCATCAATATAATTTGTGGATAAGAACTCACTCACTGGTCATTTGATGTCGCAGATATCGACGTTACTTCTTGTTCATTACTAAGTATTTATGGAAAATTGAATTTATGAGAGGAATGAAGAACGGATTGGACATATCCTCCCTGGGGGTGAGGCCTTTATAAAATTTCCATTGAGGTCAATTCTTGAAGTCCATAGTGGCCGCAACCCACCAGTAATATTAATATACCATCTTTATCTGCTTACCGTCGTCGTAATTTTCTGGGTAGGTTAAATATAACTACTTAGTGTATGTTACTATCGCTTTGTGTCAACGTTAGTGAAAGATGTGAAAGCAAGTCGTCTATTATGTTGTGAATTTGGGATAGGTCATGATAATGTTTGTATCTTCCAGAGATCATCGTGTTCCACATAAAGATCATTGTGGTGGTTGTGAGGATCCTCGAAGGTCTAAAACCGTTGCTATCCTTGTGTAATGGAAGAGAATACTATGTATGTAGATGATTTTAGGTCCCTTTTTCAAGAATAGATGGTGTGCCTTGAAAACGTTCATTCTCCTTTGGATCTTGGTTGCCATCATGGGAAAGAGGAAGCAGGGTCGCGTGGACAGCATCGCCGTTATCTTGGGGGAGGTGGAGAAACCGGTTATTAATCGTTACCAATTTGTGGAGCTGGATATTCCGTCGTCATGGGAGAGAAATTGGTCATGTTCATCTTTGGGAAAAGGATGCGGGTGTCACCGGATTAGGAAGAAGGGAAGAAGAAGCGGGTCGTCGTTGCCCTGAAGAAAAACCTCGCGATGCGTCCTCCTTATTGACATCGGAGTGGGTCATCTTCATCGGCACAGCGAGAGAGTGGATCGACGTTGTTGCCAGGTAATTCGTAATCCAAGATTATGCTGTAATAAAAGACTTATATTTTAGGATTCACACATTTTTTTTTAGGATTCACACATTTTTTTTAGGATTCACACATTTTTTTTAACATCCCCGATTGTAATCTTAATTCTTTGTCCCAGTTGCCGTCGCCATCGACTTTTGGAAGAATACGTAAAGTCGTCGCAGCTGTCGGGGTGGTTCGGAGGGTATCCATCTTTTAAAAAGAAAGGTGTGTTGTAATCGAAACTATTAATTATATCCCATGCTGAACTGACCCTTTGTGTTCAAGAGATTATGGAAATGAAAATGCTTAACCTGACTTACTGATTTATATTTCTAGAAGAAAACACGAAGAGAATAGCGCAATG
>NC_051404.1:30531642-30532057 GCF_015228065.2 Penaeus monodon
AGGACGTGGATCACCGTCGTCGAGAAGGGGACGCGGGTCATCGTCGTCGTCGGGAAGAGAAGAGGACGCGGGTCATCGTCGTCGTCGGGAAGAGGACGCGGATCATCATCGTCGTCGGGAAGAGGACGCGGGTCATCGTCATCGTCGGGAAGAGAAGAAGACGCGGATCATCGTCGTCGTCGGGAAGAGAAGAAGACGCGGATCATCGTCGTCGTCGTCGGGAAGAGAAGAAGACGCGGGTCATCGTCGTCGTCGGGAAGAGAAGAAGACGCGGGTCATCGTCGTCGTCGGGAAGAGAAGAAGACGCGGGTCATCGTCGTCGTCGGGAAGAGAAGAAGACGCGGGTCATCGTCGTCGTCGGGAAGAGAAGAAGACGCGGGTCATCGTCGTCGTCGGGAAGAGAAGAGGACGCGGA
>NC_051404.1:30532186-30532316 GCF_015228065.2 Penaeus monodon
GGAAGAGAAGAAGACGCGGGTCATCGTCGTCGTCGGGAAGAGAAGAAGACGCGGGTCATCGTCATCATCGTTGTCGGGAAGAGAAGAGGACGCGGGTCATCGTCATCGTCGGGAAGAGAAGAGGACGCGG
>NC_051404.1:30532379-30532999 GCF_015228065.2 Penaeus monodon
GGAAGAGAAGAAGACGCGGATCATCGCCGTCGTCGTCGGGAAGAGAAGAGGACGCGGATCACGTCGTCGTCGTCGGGAAGAGAAGAAGACGCGGGTCATTTCGGGTCATCGTCGTCGTCGGGAAGAGAAGAAGACGCGGGTCACTTCGTCGGTCATCGTCGTCGTCGGGAAGAGAAGAGGACGCGGGTCATCGTCGTCGTCGGGAAGAGAAGAAGACGCGGGTCATCGTCGTCGTCGGGAAGAGAAGAAGACGCGGGTCATCGTCGTGTCGGGAAGAGAAGAAGACGCGGTCATCGTCGTTGTCGGGAAGAGAAGAAGACGCGGGTCATCGTCCGTCGTCGGGAAGAGAAGAGGACGCGGGTCATCGTCGTCGTCGGGAAGAGAAGAGGACGCGGGTCATCGTCGTCGTCGGGAAGAGAAGAGGACGCGGGTCATCGTCTCGTCGTCGTCGGGAAAAGAAGAGGACGCGGATCATCGTCATCGTCGTCGTCGGGAAGAGAAGAAGACGCGGATGGTCGTCATCGTCGGGAAGAGAAGACGCGGGTCATCGTCGTCGTCGGGAAGAGAAGAGGACGCGGGTCATCGTCGTCGTCATCGCCGGGAAGAGAAGAGGACGCGAA
>NC_051404.1:30533059-30533227 GCF_015228065.2 Penaeus monodon
GGAAGACAGTAGAGCTTTTGGATCGTCGTTGCATTGTAGATGTAAATGAACGTCCTCGTCGGTTGTCGTTGGCAAGGGAGAAAGGTCGGGAACAAATCGTCATCGTTGGGAATGTAGAAGAGGTGGATGCTCTCGCCGTTGGAATAGGAGAGGACGTGGGCTGCTGTT
>NC_051404.1:30533248-30535399 GCF_015228065.2 Penaeus monodon
GGAAAGGACACCGATGTGAGAATCGTTTTGAGCGTGAAAAAGATGAATGCAAAGTGTCAACTAACTTGGGGAAAGTGTAGAAAAGCGTTTCAGTAAAAGCACATACTCCTACCAGGAACAGGGGAAGAAGTAGGTTTTACCTATGCTAATATGGCTTTCTGCTCAGTGTAGTTGTCTACCAGATAAGTGCATAGAGAATGTGTTGGGGGTTCTGCTAGGTTAATGTTGTCTGAGGATTCAGTTTCGCTTTGGCAGTTTTGCATTGAGAAAAAACCTTTGTGCACAAGTCACCCTGTAATGTGAATCGTTTACAAAGAAATGTATTATTCAAGTGTATGCATCTTATGGTTCAGAATTGAAAGACGGACAAAAAAGCCGGGTACCAGTGTTTGTTCCCAGTACTTAATCAATGATTTTGACATTTGCTATTATTGTTGTCATCAGCTCTGCAAATATCTATAGTTAGAAAATCCGTTTCCTCCAAGGTTCATCAGCTCTGCAAATGATCCATAAGAAATTATCGAAAATCAGACTAGTCACTGTTTCCTTCAAAGGCTGTTACTCATCGTCGCTTTGAATGCTGGTAACCATTTGCCGATCATCAGAGGTTCCCGTTGTGATTGCGGTTGCAGACCGAATGCTGCAATGGGCATTGTCTATTACCACGTCTTCAGAATGCTGTGGTGTAAGTCATCATATCTTAAGTAAAGAAGACTTGCTGTTACCGTTCATTACATATAAAACTGTGGTTCACTTCTGAGGTGGCCACCGTCGATCATCACATCTTGGATGCTGAATCAACAATCGTCACTGCCTGTGCAGTACTCTGCCTATCTGTGGGTCGTTGCCGTCTACGCTTGACGTCATGTATGGGGTGCTGGTCGCCGTCTTTGATGAGGTTGGAACAGCGCCTTTGATCATCTTCAAGTTCGATTGCGACCCGAAGAATTCTGGGTGTCTGCATTCTGTCAACAAATGTGTGAAAAGGTGAAGACTTCGATAAAGGTAAGGTTAATGTATCCATCTATACTTAAGGGTAAGTATGAACTGTTTCTTTTTGATGTATTTTCCAAAGAAAAGTAGAGCGAGATGTAGCCTACTAAAGATGTTAGTATGTGGGTCCTCTCTACTTTTGCTGAAGTGATTTTTTTTTTTCCTTTTTTCTCTAAGTTGGAAGGGTTACAGTAATTTTACACTTTCACTTACATTTCAACTGTCTTCATTCATCATATACTTTCACCCAAATTCACCAATTCCAGGTTCCCCCTTTTGGCTTGATTGTTGTGGCTGTGGGTCGAGCGAGCCAGACACTTTCCTTGGCAGTAGAATGTATCGGGGTTACAAGCGGCAGCATCTGTAGGCCTTGGACGGGACAAGACGAAGCACCAGTAGACATAGCAGACTCGGCAGAAGGGGTCAAGAGGCGATTAAGTTAATGTTTCACATCAGCAGGCAAACACTTTGCGGAAAGTATAGGTGACGTGGGATTAGCTTACCCAAAATGATGTAGGCTTGCAGTTATTACTGATTGCAAGTGCGTATTTATGTATTTCAAGAAAATGTGAACACCGGAACGTCGTAAGTCTTCGCAGCTAAACGTTGAATATCTTCACTATGATGAACACTTGAACACGATTTGATTATTGGAGTGTTTTAATGGTATTTTATTTGTAGTCTGCCTACAAGTGTGTTCTAGAGAAAAAAATCAATATTGAAACATGAACACTTTCGTGTATTGGAAAAGCCATATTATGTGGCGAAATTATTCATCAGAGATAATTGGCAACATATATTTTCTTTGGATAAATTACTTGCTTACCGTGGAATCTTGTGCATGAGGCTGTGGCACTCTTGATTGATCACTTTGGCAGCATTAGCTGGCAAGGTCGGTGTTCTGCAGTCTACATGCACATACAAAATAGGAGAACCCCCTAGCCTGTTCCAGAGTCTACCTTGGGATTTTAAGAGTAATGCTACGTGGACCTCCGGCTTCAGACCTTCGTTAGTAACAAGATCGTCCCATCGTCACAGGGTTGGATAATTTTATTCTACATTCACTGCCCAGCTCAACTTTGGAATTCCCAAGTTTATTTCTTCGAATACTTCTGCAGATACTACTATCTGCATTATCCCCTATAGGAACCTGCACCT
>NC_051404.1:30535437-30536062 GCF_015228065.2 Penaeus monodon
ACTTCCCATCTACATTGACGTACTCCACAATCAGCACCGGTCATACAACCTGCACAACCTTCATTAACATCTTTGTTTTCCTGTCAGCTCTACCAAATCTGAAAAATAAATCGCAATTAAAGGTGTGACTTTCTTTGTATCCTTCATCAATAATCAAACGTGCCCATATAAGCAGTAAAACATGTAGAAACAAAGGTCTTTTTTCCAAAGGATTGAAGCATTGTTTTGCCTAATTAAGAAATTAAACAGTGCCTAATATAAAATGCCTGTAATTGCTATAGTAAACTTGAGCGCACTAGAAAAAATGCAATACCTTACCGCGCCAAGTAACGATAAGAACCCAAGCCATTAAACGGAAGACTAGATTGATATGGTGAGTCACTTGTGCAGTGTCAAAACCTGAAAACAAGATCCTACATATAAGACCACAACCTGTTAGAAATATAGTATTTCATCCAACTAAGAAACAAACAAAGATCCATAAAAAAGAAATCCAATTGAACTATGCAGAGACAAAAAGAACTAGCTAAATCAAGAAAAGGTAAAGGGGCCAAGCAGATGAGCAAATAGCTGGATGGAAAAGCTATTGTCTAATAATGTTCCTAAAATGTGAGATGGAATGAGG
>NC_051404.1:30540991-30541762 GCF_015228065.2 Penaeus monodon
TTGGAATGATATCTCAATGTGAACAAATATATGTGATTTAAATAAAAAGTGGGTATCAAGAACAACAGAAGAAGGATGTTATTCGTGGAGGAACAAGGACCTGGAATAAGAATTAATAGGAAAATCCCGTAGATAATTAATATCCAAGATTGTAAACTAAGTATCTCCTTAACTGCGAGAAGTGAGCTGAGAATCCTGTCTAAAAAGGTGTATTGTCATGTAACTTCCGTAGAAGCTGTCAATGGTTATGTACGATCTGTCGAATTTCTTGACGACTATTACATTATGAGAGATCTTCCTTTCCCAAGAACACCACTTTTAAACTCCACTCTACTTTTATATATGTTCGGTTGACAGACTAATTTCACCTGATACCTCTATCTCTCACCGAAAGAGAAATCACAGATTTTATGTGTACTTATCACTAATCTTTGCGAAGAAATTTCAGTTTAGAATTTCCACGCTGTAAACTTCCATATCCGAAGTCACTGTGAAGAATATATCTCCTGGTTTTAACGTTGATCGTTTATGCCCTTCAGTGCGTCTTTATAGCTGTTTATGGAATTTTTTTCAATCACTTATAATGTGCTTTTAAGTACTTCCAATATAGACGTCCTTAGTGCTTTCGATATGCTTGTCTTCCGATGAAGTCTGTGAGGAAGATCAGGTCTCCCCTCCTCCCCCCTCTCTCTCCTCCATCTCTCACTTTTAGTAAGTGAACAATCTGTCAATTAGTCCTCCCTATTCGTATCCCCTATCTCTGTCAGATCC
>NC_051404.1:30541914-30542039 GCF_015228065.2 Penaeus monodon
CGTTATCCTTCATATCAGACAGAATATACGCAGTTGGTACTGTAACAGAAGTTATTTATTCACAAGGAGTCATTCAATCAGAATTCGTGAAAATGTATTATCAATTGCAACTAATTCTAATTCTA
>NC_051404.1:30542170-30542234 GCF_015228065.2 Penaeus monodon
GTCAAAGGCCAATTAACACAATCATTTTTTTGTCATGCAAGTATTCTATTGTCTAATTGTCTCT
>NC_051404.1:30542520-30542992 GCF_015228065.2 Penaeus monodon
TGTTTAAGAATCTGTAAACTTTCTGTATAAAAGATCAACTATATCTCTAAGACTGTCATGTACTCCTATGCTCTGACATCCCTTATCCTGCTTAAATTACAGACTTAGCTCTAAAGCAGTCTGTACGAAAAACTGATCTGAAAGAAAAGATGCTGAATAAACCCACCATGAATAATTACGACAAAGGTGAAGTATTCCAGAGGAAGATTATGGGTTGCTTTCCACCATTAATTTCAGTAGATTCTCTAGTAATTCCACCCATGGCATTAATTATTTAGTAGTGCCAGTATACAGGAACATATATTAATACACGGACCTAAATAAAAGAAACACAAAAAAGAACATCATTATTTTTTTATGGAGAGAAACAGTTTAAAAGAGGCTCTGCGTATACGAGCGTATGTGGGTATGTGTCTGCATTTATTTACTGCCTCCTGTAAGTTGGGATAAAAAGAGAGAGAGAATGAAAAAG
>NC_051404.1:30543771-30544072 GCF_015228065.2 Penaeus monodon
CGAAAGTGATGATGACGAAAGTCAAGTGTTGAAAGTTTTAGACGTAGTATAAAAGGGACATAGATCAACTTTCTCCATTATATTTTCGCCATCCGTCTCCCGGACACCACCGCCTCTTCCGCCGCCGCTTCTCGCCCTCAAGATGGTCCGGAGTCGATGTCTCGAGGTCGGCCTCCGCGTTACCTTGCTCTTCCACCTCCTCTTCGTTGACGTCATCAGGGCGGCGTCGCTGGCTGAGAGAGACCGGGGAACAGATGCCGAGGAGGGCAACGCAGAGCAGCCAGTTGAGGGTCGTTCCGGG
>NC_051404.1:30544139-30544495 GCF_015228065.2 Penaeus monodon
TGTACCAGCCCTCGTACTCCAGCAGCTTCGGAGGGGGACGCGGCGCAGTCTACGGAAACCTGGGCATCACGGGAGGACTCGGAGGACTCGGGCTCGGCAGACTCCGGCTCGGAGGACTCGGAGGCCTGGCGGGACTCGGCGCCCTTGGCCTCGGTGGCCTCGGACTCGGACTCGCCGGTGGCCTGGGGGGTATCGGGGGACTGGGGGGGCACCACCACGGCCATCGCTCCCCAGCGTCGTCTCTCCTGGGGGCGCTCGGACTCAATAGCAATCTAGGTTTCTCCTATGCCTTTTGATCGCACTTGTGTATGTGAAAATGAGGGGAAAAAAGTATACAGAGAATAGCAAGATAACCA
>NC_051404.1:30544557-30544755 GCF_015228065.2 Penaeus monodon
AGATACAGAAAACAGCAAGATAACCAAAGGAATAAGGGGAACGAAAGATTATACGCATGCCTTGACAGTGGAGTGAATCTCTGTTGAGCGTTGTGTGTTGTGGACATAGCACACTGCAGAATGGAATCCAAAGAAACTGAACTTCGCGGGAAAGAAATCAGTGTTATTCAGCTTCATTCGTTATCCCCGTAATCCTTG
>NC_051404.1:30545133-30545316 GCF_015228065.2 Penaeus monodon
TCTTTCCCAAACCATATCATATTGTTTTTATGTAATAGGTTCCTTTTTCTACGCTAGACGATTACTTTACCTGATGTTTGTTCGTTATATATATATGTTTTATGATGTTAATAAACTTGTTCATAAAAAAATATTGATGTTCGTTGGCAATCCTCCCTCAGAGAAACGTATATTTCTTTAATT
>NC_051404.1:30545975-30546711 GCF_015228065.2 Penaeus monodon
AAACTATAATGAAGCTAATTTTGCCGCCGGTAACCCTTCATTAGAAACAACTTCACCGTATCATTAGATGGATAGAAGAAAAGAAAATGAAAGTTGAGTGAACATTAAACGCATAAATAAGTTCAATCAAAATACTATCCTCTCGATTTTATTTAATTACAATAGACATCCTACTTTGCACAACAGATATATATTTTTTTCTCGCACCGTTAAATGTAATGATACATCACTACAGTATACACATTCATTTAGTGACACATCTTACATTTAGAAACAATATGTATCACAATCTTTTTATGTTTACAGTGTCATATACTTATATAAAACCTCACAGTGTGGTATCAAAAATTAAAAGACCTGCGTCACATCTTCCGTGTATTAAGTAACGTTTTTCTTGTGCAACAGTCTCGATTTTAACACCTGCAAGTTTTTTTGTTTTTTTTACTTAATTCCATGCCCTTGGTGTACAGGTGTGGCTAAGGGAAGAAATTAGAATGTTGTCGGCTTGTTGATATAGTGAAATGACCGAATGGTTTACTAGTGAAGGAGGAAGGTAGCAAGATAGTCATTGGCTTGTATAGTTCGATGTCAGAGCGCCGGCTTTGCAATTGCGTCCTGGTTTGCACCAAGCTAGCTCCTCCTAGCCGACCTAGCTGTGAATGAGTAATGTTTAATGTTTAATGTTTTGAACAAATAAAAGTATTATGGTGGGAGGGGGTTTAAAAACAAGAACACC
>NC_051404.1:30546784-30547253 GCF_015228065.2 Penaeus monodon
GAATGAGTACTGGCATCAACTGGAGTGAAAGTCGCGACGGAGAGGAATTGGCCGTCCTATCGCTTCCTCCCTCATAGGACAAGACCCCTGCGTCCATTTGGATCTATGACCAACTCTGCCTTCAGTATTTTTCACTTAAAAGGGACATATAGAAAATGTATAGTGGCAGTGATGGTTCGGTCATATTTATACCTCTATTGCCTCTATTTTTGATATATAATGACCTTAAATTTTTGGAAAGGAAGGAGGGAATAGTGATGGTGGAGAGGAAAAGGAAAAGGATGGAGGAAATTTCTTTTTGGGGGAGAGAAAGAGCATGAATAAAGTTTAACGATTTTATAAAATCATATGAACGTGCTTTCATGGATGCTGACATTACTAACTTTTCTTACTCTTTATTGCCACTAAGAAACACAACAGTCAAAGAAAAGCGAAGTAAAGGTAACACTAAATCTTCCTCGATGTGAAG
>NC_051404.1:30548802-30549170 GCF_015228065.2 Penaeus monodon
CATCTACCAGAACTATATCTATAGACCAAATGCAGTCATAATGCCATAGGCCGGCCAGGACGTGAGTGAAAGGAGCGCCTGGCATCATCCGGCGCTCTCGTCGGAAAAGCATTTTCTCCCAAGATCTCGGAAAAGATACGCATCCAACAGGATTTAGAAAAGATGCAAGAGAAAGCGGGAAGCGGAGATCACGGCGAAGAAAGAATATAACGAAAGCGAAGGTGGAGAAGATGCACGAGTGATAAGGCGGGACAATAAGCTACCGCTGTCGTTCACCGCTGACGTTTTGCGCGGGAGAAATCTCAGCGATGAGGGCGATAAGGCAGACTGTAGAGTTGATGCACTGATGCAATAATTCGGATATCAGA
>NC_051404.1:30549352-30549496 GCF_015228065.2 Penaeus monodon
ACTCATTGTGAAAAAATATTAAAATGTATGGATTAGAAAGGATATCATTAAAATGCAAAATGACACATTGAAAACTGTCTTCAAGAGAATTATATAAATCATATTGTTCCCACTCAATCTCCTGTATACCCTGTGGAATTATCA
>NC_051404.1:30552595-30553339 GCF_015228065.2 Penaeus monodon
TGATCCTTTCTTTTTTAACTGTAATCTCAACTTTCATTATTTCACTTTCTTCATTTATCGTTGTCTCTTGCATGCATTTACTTCTATTTCTCTCTAATACACACGGAGGCTCACACTTTATACGAAAACTAGGTCTTTGCGAGAGCATATGTGCCAATGTATGCCTTTTTGATATAATGTATAATGTATATATATTGTACATACTAAACAAAAAATGCATGAATGATGCAAGACCCCAATACAAACGTGTTTCGTGCACCTGTGATACTTGTGGTCTGTGCCATTATCATAACAAAAGAGTAATAAAAGCTAATGCTTTTGTAATACGAACTTGCTGACAGCTTCCCAACAGCCTACTCGAAAACAACGAATGAAGCCGTTTTAGTTTATGTTGGATGGTAATGTTAATGTTGGTTGGTCATGCACGATGGCGATGCTGAGCTGTTTTCGAGCAAGGGTATATTGTCCATGTAAGTCTGTAGGATGGATAGGTTTTGGTCTGTTACCTGTTACCCATGTGTTGGGCTTCTGAGGTTTTATGGATGTAGAGAGCGAGATAGATACAAAGAAAAATGGATAGGGAGAGAGCAGAAAAAATCCATCTTATTGGCTTATAATTCATCTCTTGCAGCAATACTTGTCTTCCAGCAAAAAAACTGTTTAAATAACATTTGGATGGGCAGGAAGTTCCTTGCCCTGAAGATGGCATAGAATTACAGCCAGTGCCAAATTACCTCTTGTGAC
>NC_051404.1:30553580-30553949 GCF_015228065.2 Penaeus monodon
TTCTTGTGACTACACTCATTTTATTTACCTATTTATCTATTCTCTGTCAAGCAGGAGATGAACTTGAGGTTGGTAATGACTGACTGCTGCAACATAATAACACTGCTACATTTAAAATGAATTTCATTGCCAACTTGTCAACCTGCAGTCAATCAGTGTTGTTCATGTAGTTGAGTCCAACTTATAAATGACGAGGCTCAAAGCAATTTAAACAAATTTTATGCTAAACTGAAAATTGGACTGATCATAAAAATTAAGTTTAGTGAGTGGTTAATGTAAATGAAATTTCATGAAATGGACCTTAGAACAGTACTGGGTAACCCAGTGTTAAAATTACTGCAATGAAATACTGACAAATCTAAACTTTCT
>NC_051404.1:30554018-30554108 GCF_015228065.2 Penaeus monodon
TTAATGCTTTTGTACTAACAATTAAAATATACTTTCTCATACAACTTTTGGTCCCTATCCTATTTTTCTTATAATGCAAAAAATAATCAC
>NC_051404.1:30565262-30565539 GCF_015228065.2 Penaeus monodon
AAGGGATTGGGGGGAAATAATCACTTAAATAAGTGACAAAATAGGTATATAAGAGAAACCCTTTCAATTTGTGATATTTGTAAATCTAAAATCTTTAATGCTTAAATTATATGTTTCTTAATCAAAATATGATATATGTCAAAAAGAGATAATTGCTTTTGTGAATATTCTTATTCATAAAGCTTTAAGAAGACCTCAAAATTGGTATAATACAGTACCACAAACACAAATTTGTACATATTCCTGACTCTTAGATTAACAAGTAAACCTTTTTCAT
>NC_051404.1:30565608-30571566 GCF_015228065.2 Penaeus monodon
GGATCTTTACAATTATTACAAACAAGAATATCATACACAAATGTTCTTGGCTCTCGGCATAAACAGCCCAGATTCAAAGTGGAAAGATACGTTGCAAGTTCATTTGCATAGCAATGAATCATTTAATAAGCAATGCATATTACTGATGAACAGCCCTGTCCTTGTAAAGAAAAAAAGCTGTTTATTGGTCATCAAAATAGGCACCAGAAAATAAGTACATACACACTGAATAATCATCACAATGCACTTTGTATGTCTTGGAAGACAGTGAGCATTTGTTTCAGCAAAGCTGTTTGATGTTTATGGTTATCCTGAAGCAGATGCAAAAGCTTTGTTCTCTCTTGACGAGACTGCTGCCGATACCTTGCTAGAGACTTCATAATTTCCCATCGTTTTCCTCCTGGCTTCATGGAGGTGCCCAACCCAGGACTTTTTGTCTCATTGACACAGGAACTTTCAGCTTCCTCTTCTATCTCTCTTAATGGTAAATCTAATGGCTCCTCCTTGATTCTCAGAGGAATTTTCATGGAAGTTACATCTGACTTCTCTCCCACCATAGATGTACTGGGCAGTTCATCAGTTTGTATTCTTTTAGCTGCCATAAGATCTGGATGTACCATCATTCTTGGAACATACATATGTTTAATGTCTGAAGGCAGTGGGTGGTTTAGAGGATAATGAAGTTTCAAAGTACGTGGAGGGATTACACCTTCAACTGTGTGACAATGCACCAATTTTGCATTTTCTTCTTCTGTCACACTCAAAACTTTCACTTGAACTCTGTCATCTTGTGAATCACCACTGTATTTAAAGACGTATGTAACTTTACCATCTGGTGTGTCATAAGGAACAGCTTTTGTCTTTGTGGTAGTGGCCTTATGATGCTTTTGTCTTCCTCTCCCTCTGCCACTTTTTTGTCCTCTACTACTAATACCTTTATAAGACCTTTTTGGACCTTTACACTCACTAAACAAGTCTTCGTCATAGGGTTCTTGTTTAATCATGATTTGACTTCCTTGCTCATTTCCTACTAAACTATCTGTTGATGCTTGGATGCTTCGTTTCTTCAGCATTCCTTGGGGCGTCACGTTAATGCGCACAAAGGCAGATACATTTTCTGCCATGGTACTAACAGTATCTATGTTTTCAGTGCTTTCCATCTCTTTATCCAATTTATTTTCCTGATCAGTCAGAAGCAACACAGCCATCTCCTGACCATTCACCTTCATCTTCTTGACTGAGCACTTTGGTAATCGATTATTTTTCTGCAAGGGAGATGTTGCAGTAGTCCTCATCTTTGGTGACTGTGTCAGTGGCTTAATTTGATCTACATCACTAGTATGATTGACACTTTGGTGATCCTGGAGATTCTTACTTGTAACAAAGGAGTCAACTGGATGTGGATTTGGAATTGAGTGGCCTAATAACTTAATTAGACCCATCTGATAGGAAAACTGCCTATATCCACCATGTCTAAATGTGGCCACCATATACTGCCACTGCTCTTGGCACTGTGTGGGGGTTTTGCTGTAACCTTGAGTATGTAATACTTCACTTGCTGCCTTCATCACAGTCTTTCCTGAGGAGTGTACATTGCGTGGCTGAAGCTCCCAGCTAACATGTGTTTCGATTAATAGATTTACTTCATCAAAACTCCACTCACCAATCTGAAAAAAATTGAAATAAATTGTATGCAACTGTATAAATCAAAACTTTTTACCATTCTTACACATTCATGCACCACAAAATTTAGAATTAGCAAAGGGGAAAGAAAAGCAAAAGCATAATGGAAAATATAATATGGAAGAATACACACTACAAAAATACATATACAAATAAACAATCATAATAATATAGAATAAATATGACTTACTGTCTGCCATCCAGGTACAGGTAAAGCATGGAAACCATAGGCTACAAGGGGATTTGGGTGATCTTCCCACAGGCCTTCAAGGTCTCCCAAAGAATCTTCAGCACCTTGTAACAAGGCCTGCCTGTGAGTGTGATGTAACTGCACTAACAGATGCCAAACTCTGCAAAAGGAATATATTTGGGCTATTTGAATACAAGGGAATTATAGTAAAATGTCAAAAAATTATCAATGTTATTGTGACTTTCACTGAAACTTGATATGACAGAAAATGAGATTCCCATCCATAACATCTCCAAAACATTAAAAACTGTCAATGGAAATTGCACTCTACACACTGGTATGGGGTGAAGGTTGGGGAAGAATACTGGTAGTGATCATCAAGGTACTGAGCAAGAGAGAGCAGAAGGGGCCAGCGTGGGGCACTGTGGCAGGAGTGGCCTTTCAGCTCTCTCAGGCCTGTGACCAAAACTGCCATCACTTCTTCAGCTTCAATATCTTCTTCATGTCCTCTACTTGGCTCAACTGTTCAAAAATAAAGAGAGAGAGAAAAAAAGCTAAATTATAAGAACTTATAATAATAAGTAAGTTATTTATACCATTTATCCAATATGCAGGCAAACTTAAATTTGTGTGCCAATGCATCTATCCTGGTGATAGAAGTATGTGCTTACCAAGATTAGATGATTCACAAGTTTCTTTGTATCCAAAGAGAGATTTCAATTTGAAGTAGAATGGTGGTCTGCGCCGGGCACGCATTCCACAGGTCTGGTTGAATTGTGAAGCTGCTTGATAACTGCTGTATAGATGCTGGAAGCGATTCTGGCAAACTTCTGCCTCTCGGGGATAGCCTCCTGCCTCCATTACCTGGCTCACCTTTTAATGAAATCAGAAGAGTAAATAAACAAACCTTTATGAAAGAAAATGTATCTTTAATTGGACAAGAGGGAATAATTCTATGGATATGATTTAAAACAAACTATTTAATCATTTTTAATCATTATAATTTTTTTTTATCAAATTCTATCTTCATCAGTACTTACCAATTCCCAATCCATAGGAATCTTTGGCCAGCCTGGCCAGAATTCCCTAACTGTGAAAATTAACTCCAAAGTTTCCTCACGACTCCAGTCTACACCTTCTTCATTTTCCCACCACTGATCTAAAGGATTGTAAATTAATTTCAAAATGTGATCGTGGAATACAGAAACTGTACTGATTTGATAAAATACAGAGTATTCACTGACTGAGTTTGCTTGTGACTACTTTTTTGAGAAAACTATGATAAATGAAGTGCATACTTAAGACTCACCTCTAACATCAGGTTCAGCATCATGGCACACAAAGGGTTTAAGAATCGTCTTCAGAACCTCCTCACACATAACAGACTTTGGAACATCTCCACTAATCATCCGTGTGTTGAATAAAACAACACTTTTGTACTCTCTACACATCTGTAATAATTTTAAAATTAATTCATTACAAATGTATCTATGTGTATATGACTGCATGTAACACCTCCAATGGCTCAACTGCTATTTATTTCCATACAATATATACACATATGAGCCCAGAAGGAAGTAATTCTGTTGGTTTCAGGTTATCCTTCAATCACAGAATCTGAGAAGATTAGGAACAAACAAGTTTGTTAGAAACATCACAAACCATTTAAATGCTGGAAAAAAATATGGGTAATAAAGGAAGGGATGAGCATACTGAATATAAGGGCAACTACCACTGAATCCTCTATGAAGTATACCACCACACTGTGTCAATACTTGTATCTGAATTTCAGTTTCAATATATTCTGCCATTGAGACTAAATATTAAGCAAAGGTAATTAATTTCAAAGAGGATTAAACAGAGACAGTCGATACATAAAGAAATAAAAAAACATTGTTACCAGAGAAAATCTTTCTTGGCACTTGTTGGGGCAAACTTTGTAGCGGTTACTTAATCTAGATGCCACCTCCTTCCAAACTGGCTGCCCACTACCTAGAATCAACTCCAACTCCCCATCATCATGGCACACAAGCCTCCATTCTTTCAGTGTGTCCAACATGACACGGATGTTACCCTCTGTCCATCGTACACTTCCATATTCTTGAAAGTGAAAGAAAAACTTATTACAAAAGTATACATACACAGGTAAATATATGCAAAAAAGTTCCTTAACATAGCTAAAACCATAATAATTACTGGAGAAAACATTTTGGATACATGTATTACAATCTAATTGGCCTGTAATTATGATAATATTAATTTCTAGGAGTACAATACTTTGCTGGGCTATCCGGAGTGTGAAGATTTTTGCAGGATCTTCCCAATATCTTCACCAATGAAAAAAGCAACAGTATTATTTGAGGACTTGCATTTCAAAAACTTACTTTGTTGCATAGCTTTTTTCAGCACCAGTTTTTCTCCCTTTTTCCTAACTTGTACAGGCTGGTAATACATTGCCGTTCCTTTATCTGAAAAAAATGTCTCTTATACTGAAATTGACAACACAAATTACTTAATAGTTATGCAACAAAGTGTACCTGTATTCTGTTCTTGAAAATTACTCTTATCTCTATCTATCTATCATATGTCAAATGGTTTACTTAATAAAAAATCCATTGATGAAGAAACAATTTAACTAACAATGACAAATAATTCTGCAACTGAAGTAACCATCAACTTACCAGATATTGACTCCAGTAGACTTAAATGAGGCCCAAGTACAATCCTTAATTTACCAATATCTGTATCACCTTCTTCATGATCTTTCACTGCTTCAATTAAAATACTAGCCAACTGGAAAAGGATACAACAATCAATAAAGCTAAACATCTCAAGCAGCCATACACTGACAATGAAACAAGCAAAAAATCAATTGCAATTTGAGTAACTCACAGGACTTAATCCCATAAAAAATTCAATGAAAATCTATGAAAAATTATTGTACTGTCATACCAAGATAGGTAGCAGAAACTGTGTACTAATCCAAAATATTGAAGAACTGTTTTCAGATATTTTCCCATTTTCCACTGCATACTGTTCCATAACATGTAGAGACAGTGATGAAATTACAAACAACATATATTCATCATCCAAACTCACATGCTTAATAGGTGGAGGAGGATGAACAAGGCCACTTCTCTTGATCTGCATCTTCAGACTGGTCAGCATATTGACCAAAAACTCCCTCTGAGAGTCCTCATCACTGCCTTCAATAGCTTCTAACTTGGAGCATGCCATTGCTATAATAATCTCTTTGTTTTTCATGGTTTCTGGTTATAGAAATTGAAACACTATTATTAGCTTCCTGTGTTCTAATGAAAACAGAAATTTACTAGAAAAAAAAAAATATATATGGACAGATGCAACTAATTAAAAGCAAAGCACAAAGCAGTGATAATAAAAAGTTTCAGAAATTCATAAGGACTTTGGCCTGAACTCTGACTCTGGCTCATCTAATGGATCTTTTCCCTTATGTAGATAACACTCTCAACTTTCCCTCCTTTTCCTGAACTCATGTATCTTCATTCTTTGCCTGTCCAACTCATGCCAGTCAAAGAATTTAGTACCTGTCATAAACTTTCCTGTTGCCCCCTTGCCTGCATCACCATGCCCTACTTGAGTCAGATAAAAGGTAAAGAAAGCATACATTGTGAAAGAGAGAGCAAATACTGTATAAATATTTGTTAATAGATTAAGATTAAATTAAGAGAAACAGAGAAAGGGAATAACTATTTATTAAAAAATTACCTGAAAATTTTGGCTGAGAAACAATTGTGTCTAATTCAGCCATCTTTTCCATATATGGGAATGGTTTGAGAAGTTCCTTGTTGCGCTTAATGGTACGCATCCTATTAGTGTACAGCTGGCGAAGTAGTGAATAGTACATGCGACATTCTTCCCCAGTATACCTAATAAAATAATAAAATTCAAAATAAATTCCTTTCTTTGTTTGGCAAAGTCATTATAATAAATTCATAATTATTATTAATAACACCAACATATTTGGAATATTTACCTATAAAAGCAATTTAATATCAACTTTCAAGCTTCTTGAGTTCATTTTAACAGCTACCTCTGCACTGGCT
>NC_051404.1:30571666-30572067 GCF_015228065.2 Penaeus monodon
AATTCATTCTGAAATCAAGTTTGACTCATCACATATGCAATGCCTTTACCTGAAGCCATATCTGGCCATGTCATGACTGATCATCTCAAACAGATTAGTGTTCTTAACAGCTTCTTGACGATGGTGCATGACCAAGTCCAGAAGGAGGTGTGCTGCTGTGTGACTCCAGTATGGCACTAACTGATCACTGTCAGTTGACAAAGGCTCAGGCGTAAAACCAAGGGTCATTTCCGTTTCCTCCAAGAGCTGCATCTCTGACACAAAGGGAAATGGATTTTGACTCCTGTATCCTCGCCGCAGAAGTGATATGTGTTCTTCAATCTGTAAAAAGGTGAAGAAAGAAAGGAAAAAACTGCTTTAAAGGTTCCTAAAACATAGTCCATACCCTTACAACATCTATG
>NC_051404.1:30572142-30573611 GCF_015228065.2 Penaeus monodon
ACAATGTCTAGAAAGAGTGACTCACTAACCTCATAGCACTGTTTGCGATCATTCTGTGTAGTAAGGTATGCTTTTGCCAACTGAAGCCAAAGTTCCTCTGTTGGCTGATGGTCCCCACTGCTTAGGTGTGCAACCAAAACTTGTGGGTAAAGCTGTAGTAATGCCCGAGATTCATCCTCACTCCACATGAGCTGGGCATTAACTACAAATGTATAAAATACAGTGTATAAAAGACCAACTCAGCATCTAATCTTACTTCAAGATTTCAATTAATATTGTATTTCTTTTTTTCCAATATTAGGTTTGGAGGAGAATTGGCTCCCTCTTGTTTACCTTGCCTCATCCTGATAACGTTGGATTTTTCAAGCTTAATAGTTGATCGATCATGTGGCCAGTAATTATAGATGTTGTAGATCTGTGGAATTGTGATGAGCTTATTAATGAAGCAGATATGGTTTAGGTAAAATGAAGACTTTTTACAATACAGCAGTTTTGTTAATCAAATTTTAAACAAGTTTCAGGTAGGTCAAATCCAAGATGGAAATTCATTTCAATTAGATGAAATAGACAAACTGATTTACCTCAAGTAAACCATGAAATTTGAAATTCATTACCTGCAAGTAACATGTATGTGATGCTATGCCAAGACTGGCTGTCTACCCAGGGGTGTCTATACCATGCTGTTATATCACAGACCACTTTACAGCCTTTCTACTGTATGGACTTTGCCCTGTGGCAGCTTGCTGTTTATGGAGGAATTTTGGCTACTAAACAGTACTACGGCCTCATGTTATCAGACATGTCTACATCAAAGCTGTAAACCTCGACTTTATCTGTGCATGTATGACAGGAAAACAAGCACACTGGTTGCCAGTATAAGGCACCTGACCATGTTTATACACATACACCCTGGGGTTTAAGACTGCATTTCAACTACCTTTGGGGGACTCAATTAATTACCTGAAATAATCACAGTACAATATGTTTAGCTATGATGTGTTGAATCAGACTTGAATATGACAAATTGCAGTCCGTCTGAGCTGAAATTTTATGAGGTGTTCGATAATACAATCTGGGTTGAAAGTTACAATGGTTTATATTTTATTTTACTCCTTTTTAATTGCTTCAAATACCTGGACTTAGTCTTCTTAACTTTTTGCACTGTTTTAATTAAGTAAAACCCACAACACCAACTACCTCTAATAAAAGCATGCATCATTTTTTACATCAGCATTACTATTACACTTTTGAAGAAGTTTGTCTCTAAGCACACCTCACCTCTGACAAACTCTCATGGTGTCTACATTCTCTGCGAATTGTTCCTGGCTGTGCATTATGCTGCTCCATGGCTGAAAACTGTTTGGTCAACTCGTAGAAACGTGTTCGCACTTTTTCCACTGTGGTGCTATATCCTGCCTCCTCTTCTAGTTGCTGAAATATATTTCTATGTATATAAGCTGTTCATTTGG
>NC_051404.1:30574507-30576369 GCF_015228065.2 Penaeus monodon
CAGGTCCTTATTTTCAACTGGGAAAGCAAACCTCTTTTACCTTTCTTTTTTTTTCCTAATGCTTGTGCATTATACACCTACCTGTACAATCTCTTGCCATAATGCTGTGTTGTTGACATGTTCATTATTGAAGCGGTACACTCTTTCATGGTAGCACTTTAATAATAGTCTCTCAATTGGGAGAGTCCACTTTTCTGCAAGGAAAAGTGGTCATATTTATGAATAAATTCTTTATGATTAGCATTCATTATTTTCCTTTTAATTTATATTTTTTTCAAGCCACAACAAAATGATCAATGAGACAATAAATACAGACAGAAAGACAAACACACCGATAAACATGAACAACATAAATGTGTACTGTGTTTTGTTTGTTCTCATGCTTTATGTTGGGCCATGTGTGTCCTCTTTTATATCAAAATCAATATTTCAGTTGAACCTACTCGCTTCCAAAAAAAAAAGTCATGAATGATGTAATGTGGTGGACAAGTAAACACTAAATCTGTAGTTTTCATCACTCATTTACTTACTTTTCAATGTCTTTGGAGTCTTCCCCCGCTTTTCCATTATCTTGAGCCATTTGGAATTGCGTTCTGGGACATACTTGAACACCCTTTCAATGTGGTCTTTAAAGGCTATATTGATGGGTTCATTATGTGGCTTTGAGTTGTGCTCTACCATCCGCTGATAGAGTGTGACAAGGGTGCTCCATCGACCCTGAACCTGGTCAGCTGTGTAACTGCAAAAGGGTGTAATTGAAAATAAGTGATCAAACTACACCTCTCTTTATAAAATATTCTATTCATCTCAAAATAAATTCCTGGGGGAAAAAAAAAGTAAGTTTATAACAATACCATCCCCAAGCTTTCAACCTCATTTAAACTAATATATAACTGGAAGAAGTGTAACTCCATGATCAAATTTTCTTTGCTTCTCCTAAGTCCTACCATTCTTAACTATTTAAAATTAAACATTTGTGAAAAACAATTTAAAAATGCTAATAAATCAAATCCACAAAAAGTCCTATATCTTGAGTTGTCTAAAAATATACTTGACATCTACACAGAAATTCCAAGTGTTAAATGAAAATCTAGATGGAAAATATAAGACATAATATTCTAGTGTTTGTTTTAATTGCTACCAAGGTTTCAGACAAGACCAAGTATGTGCTTGAAACACTCCCTTAATCTGTGAACTAGGGTTAAGACACCAACAACATACGAGTTAAAAATACAACTCAGAAGCCCAAAAGTACTAACCTGTAACCATGAGCTGCTAGCACCTGACGAATATGCTCCCATACCTTGTGTCTCATTCGCGTACCACCATTCTGTCCAAGACGCTTACTACCATTTGCTTCCAGTTGTCGGATTAGCAGCAGTGTAGCTGGGCGATCCCATATTCCTGAAAATCAAGTTTTATGAAATGATGTCCAATCTAAGTTATTTCATATCATTATTTATGTGCTATATATAGTACAAATAGGTATTCTTTTTAATGAGAGGTTATATTAAAAATGCTGAATATTTATTAGGCAACAAAAGTTAAACTCACCAAAGAGATCATTAAGTTCATCAAAATATTGACATGTACGTCTCATATTGTGCATATCATTGTGGTTCACTGTATTACGGTACTTCTTGCATAATTCTCGCCATCTCATACGAATCTGTAGAATCAATAAAAGTTGTTGAAGTTAGGATAAAAATAATATTAAGATTACCCATGTGATACTAAAATATTATCAGATATCACTACTCCATTAAGGTTGAGTTTATTTTTTTGTTAATAAGCCAAGAGAAAAAGAACATGCAAGATAAAACATAACCAATTGATAATGGAAAGGCCTACTCTTCTATATA
>NC_051404.1:30576404-30577653 GCF_015228065.2 Penaeus monodon
ACAGTACACTTACCTGCAACACTGTAAACTGATACCCAGCATCTGCAAGCTTTACGCGAATCATTTCCCAAGCTTCTGTTCTTTTGCATTCCTTGTCAAGGATGAAATAGGCCTTTGGATTCTCTTTCAACAGTTGTATTAAGAGACGACTTGATTTATTGTCCCAAGGGCCTGAACACATGGAAAAGCAAATCAAAATTATTAATTCTTCCTATAGCTTTGTGAAAGAATGCCACAGAGACTGGAAAAAAATCAGATGCTCTAAAAGTATGTTCAATAAAATGCATATAATTACATCCAAATTTCTTCAACTTATTTATTACTGTACTTTAGTTTTTGGTATATCCAGCTGTTTAAGTTAAGTTGTGTGTAAGAAATCTGATGGTATTTATTAATGTTGTGTTTTGGTAAGGGTCCCATACAACAAATTACTCCAATGTTCGAAATTGTTTCAGCCATGTATTTTCCACTGTTAGGCATGTATGTTTCAAAAGTCTGGAGGCATCTTTAGTTTTAATAAGTTAGAATAACAGACAATCATTAGAAAAAAAGTCTAGAGAAAGAAGTATAGGTAATTAATGTATATTAAGAAGAGGAGTGGGCCAGGAATGGTTTCTGTGGGACCTCAGAACAGAGGGACAGATTCTGAGTGCTGTCAAATTGGTCATGATTTACAATGGCATTGATCCAATGAAGAATAGGTATTGTAATTTGTGGTCTTTTGTCAGTCTTATTTTCTATCATATTACAACATGGGAATAATATACTTATTAATATAACTACAAACTTACCTAAACGATGACTGTATGGAGCATCATGTCTCACTCTTCTCCCAAAAGTGTTGTCTTTCATAAGACGGTTCAGGTACACAGGATTATCATACATGTATACATTGGCCGAGGGAATTTCTACACCTTCCACCATCATTCCTGGATCCACCTGGTCTGTGTGCTCCACAGTATGCTCCACAACAGGCTCCATCTGTGGGTCTATAAGGCTTGTGTGTTCAATGGAATGTCCCCCTGGATGATCTCCGGACACCACCAACGTCTGCTCGAATTCACTTTCTGGACTAGAGTTTCTGAGGGGGGCCATCTTCTTCATCCTCTCTCCCAAGATACTGGCAACTGCTTCTTCCATGGCTGCCTCTGTCTCCCCTGTCTCCCACACAACTGCTGCATTATAGGAGACATTTGTCAAAATAGTTAAAGTTCCCTTTTGCAAAAGGGTAATAATTAAAGATAGATAG
>NC_051404.1:30577684-30577901 GCF_015228065.2 Penaeus monodon
CAAATATTTTACTAAAGGTGTGGAGGAAAAGAAAATATAAAATTCTAAGATGTAGTACTTTACTTTAACATATATTCAATATGAATCTAGTAGTTGACCTTATATGAAAGAATAAATCAAAGTTGGTATGAAACAAAATAATTTTCTCTTTTTGAATAACTTTTACTTTAAATATTTTAATTCTATGATAATGGCATAAGAAAGTAGTATATCCTTT
>NC_051404.1:30577997-30578708 GCF_015228065.2 Penaeus monodon
AAAAAAAAAAAGTTTGATATTAACTTTAAAATATTTGTGAAATCATTCACTCAAAGGCCTTTAAACGGCAGACATACCTGTATCAACACAAGAGTTGGGTTGTGGAAGATCACCGGTTGCAGTTCCTTCTCCATCATTCTCATGGCACACATTTTCCACTCCCTCAACCTCCGTAATCTGACACTCATGAGCATTAAAGTCCTCTGTAGTTGGGAAAAGGAGGAAACATTCTCCGCACATATATGAAGTTCCCTGCAATGTCAAAAGCCATAATATGAGTGTAATTGTAAATCATAACTGCAGTTCAGTTTGACAATAGGGAATTTAGAATTGAAGATATCTTCATTAATTCATTTGTTGAGTAGACTGGTGTATTTCCATTGTTAACTCATTTAAAGACATTTCGGAAAAAATGAACTGTAATTTTGATGTTACTGTCAACATGCTGGTGGATTCTAAATCTGTCAACCCTATAAGTCAAATTCCTCATGCATAATATCTTACTGTCATTTCTTATACTTATGCTACCCAGCCTACTAACCAGTAACTGAGACAATATTTGCAAAAGGTCTTAGACTCCGAAATTTATCTTAGAAAAAAAGCCCTTCTGCCACATCTGATGACAATAGTATTACACATTTTATAAATTCATCTAAAATTTGGGCAACCATAGGATTGTTGTCACTGCATGAGCTGTGAAGCCGAGGTGAT
>NC_051404.1:30578792-30579328 GCF_015228065.2 Penaeus monodon
TAAGTGTATTTGTCACTACTAATGTGTGATTATTTTCATATGTCTTTGACTCAGCATATTTGTCTATGACTCCCCAAGAAACTGTCGTAGACAGGCAGGTTTTGTCTATGACTTGGCCAAAGTTTTAAGACAGGTGTGGAAATGTCCCACATGCAAAAGGACTGTCTTTAAAATGACACTGCAACTTTACACTCATTTGAAGATAATGTTATATAAAATATGATAGAAATCTTTTGATTTATTGTCAAATATTAATTTAGTCTTTTTATAAATTTTACTGAAATTTTCCATTCATGTCCACAGGGACCGTCTTTACTTTTATCCTAATGCATAAGGACTGTTTTTAATTTGTTCTTATGCAAATTTTCCTCTGTCGAAGCTTATTCCGCTTATGAATAAGAAAAGCTTTGAGGCCTCTTCGGACAAATCAAACATTAATTGAGCCATCAACAATATTTTTATTGGTGTATTTTATAAAATTATACAAATAGCGGCACCCACTTTTACAATTGGTGTAATGTCAATAAGGATAGGGG
>NC_051404.1:30579467-30580703 GCF_015228065.2 Penaeus monodon
TTATCAATATTAATTTTGAGATGTGGCAATGAGGCTTTTTTTCTTGTCTAAGAACTTTTGTGAATACTGTTCCTGGACCCCTGCCATGATCAGTCAATTAATCACTGCAACTTATATGCTTTCAGTATTTTCACTGAGACTAATAATCATCCGTAATGTGTAATCTGGCATGACAGAGCTTAGACTGTTTCCTTCTTTGATAAAGTGCCTCGGAAGTTATCAAATTTTATCTTCCCAAAACAAATGTGGTGGTGTGTCTGCCTTTGATGAAACACCAAAAAGCACAGTGTCTGCAGCACTGGGAATGTAAGACAGTGGTAGCTGCACTGGCATGTTTATAACATCTACCTATAAACCTATTGCAAAGCCTTAACGTTAATGAGAATATTTGTCGGTATAAACAAGAAACAAAATATAGAAACAATAAAATAAATATGGAAAGACAAACTTCTGATATATGAAGCTCACAGAGAAACAATTTGAAGATTCAGTTTCAAACCCATTCTCTAAAACTAAAGGACACCAAGCCATTGAATGACAACCCAAAACAACAGAAATAAAAACAAAAATGTGTACATCACGCATTTTCAAACACACGACATACCACACAACCAACAACCATTTCCTAACCAGCAGCCAAAGAAACCTCAACGGAAGACAGACGCAAAACCTCAAACTAAACCAAGAAAAAGAGCATATTTAAGAGTCTCCTCCTACATCACTGGGAACCAATTCAAACCCAAAGATTAAATATCCTCGTCCCCTGAGGTCTTCCCCCCGTGCCAGCTCGCCCCACGTACCACCACCTCCTCGGGGGCTTCCTCGTACTCCTGGGACTCCACGACCCCCGGGGGATCGGCCATCGCGCGTGAGACGGCGTCCGAAACGTCCATTAAACGTTCATCGAAACGTCCCTCGTCGCAGCAAACGTCGGGCGGTTAGACGCTGATGCAGGAAGATCTCAGAGTCGCCATCGCCTCCTCGGGCTGCGCAGAACGGCGGAAAAGCGGCCGGTCTGCGCAGCCATGTTGTGAGGGGACTTGCAATGGGAGAGAAATTCGCGTGAATTTTGAGTGGTCTTGTTTGGGGGATGAAGCTCTTTTCTTAGATAGGGATTGAGGAAATGTGTTAGTCTGTTAGATAATGATTGAGGGAATGTGTTCGTTGTTTTGTAGGGAGTGTGATAGTTGAGCTTGTAGAGTGGATATGAATGAGTTTATTTATTCATTATGGGTT
>NC_051404.1:30580725-30580970 GCF_015228065.2 Penaeus monodon
GTACTAATGCGCACGAACAAATAAATGTACATATATGATTCTAAATACCCTGCTTCGCGTGTGTATACATATATTTGCTAAAGTTTTTATATCTCACTGGTTGACTGTTTAGCTGCATCAGCATATAGTATAGATATATCTGTCACTCGGAAGGTCCGGGTATTTCATATCATTTACCTATTGCCAGAAAACCATTTGCCTGTGACTATATATTTTTCACTTGATTGATAAACAGACATATAGCA
>NC_051404.1:30582370-30582483 GCF_015228065.2 Penaeus monodon
AAGAACACTGTGACTGAATCAATAAAAAGGCAACAATAAAATATGTACAGACGTAAAATGTCTGGTCGTTATCATCTTCGAACGGAATTACTGATATGATAATCACCTCCCTC
>NC_051404.1:30582520-30582728 GCF_015228065.2 Penaeus monodon
TCAATGTTATTAATACATCGTGAAAAGTATGGTTTATCTTATCATTTATGGAAATGTTCACTGTGCACCTGCTGCTGTATTTTCTTTCAGATGTTTTCCAAGTTGTTTTCTAAGTTGATACAAACCAATCCTTGTCAATACAGAATGTTAAGTAACATCTACACTTTCATCCTTGTGTCTCGGCTGAGCCTTTTCTTTGAGGACTCCC
>NC_051404.1:30582830-30585052 GCF_015228065.2 Penaeus monodon
AATTGAGTGAATAAACATATATCAAGCAAAGTAAACGTAACGGTACTGATGACATATAAGAATAATTACTATGACACCTGGCGAAATACACAGAGCGGTGCCATGGGAGGGGGGAGGGGAAGATCTTTAAACATATATGTCTAATAGTCTTGTGCCTACGTAGTTCCGGCAGAGATGCAGAGCCGGAAGAAGTAAGAATTTCTCCAGAAACATTTGAAATTCTGTTCATAAGTGTTACGGACGTACATTTCTTTGCTTAGTAAAAGGGCACAGGTGAAACAAATAAAATTCTTTAAATTCTAATTAAGGAGGAAGTCTTCATAACTCGGTTGAAAATGAGGGAGAATTTGGAGGTAAGAACCAATTACTAGAGTAGTCGTAGTTGTTAAAACATTAAGACACTGATATAGAGAACTCATACTTATCTATGTGACACGTTGCACAAAATTTACGCGCAAAAATGTTCTTCAAAATGCTATGACAGCTACGAGTGTATTTTACGTATAGGAACATGATATGTACACTTTCATAATTTGTGTAAATCTAATTCTTAGTCCGAAGTTTCAATTTAGTGTCAGTGAAACGAGAAAAAAAATAAATTGACATAAATATTCGGATTTGTTTAATACCTGCATTCATATCATTTTACATATGTCTATATTTTTTCATAACACTTCCTTTCTAAATCGAAATATCTGTAAAGCAGATAGAAAAGTGAAACAAAAAATCCGGATGGAGTCAAGGGAAAGCGGGCTTAGCGATAATCCCGTGTCCGTCTTTATGTTTAAGCGACCATTATCACAGAGCCAAAGACTGAGGTGAAAATTGTTTACGTTGATGTAAACTCTGGATCTTGCGGACGGTTTTTACGCATTTTTCCTCTGCCATGGAAGGCGTAGGGTCAGAGGTCAGCCTTAAGATAAGGGTGAGTGACTCCCGTGTTTATTTCTATTTTGGTAATGTCACAGTAAAAGATTCGGTTGAATACGAGGAAGAAAATCGATCTGAATTTACCAGTGGGGGAGATTCGCGTATTTTTAGGCAGGTCATATTGTTTACATGTATTGAAATGCTGTATTGTGTGTGAGTGTGGAGCCTGTACATGTTGCAGTTATTATGTACATTCAGTAAAAATATATGTGCCATTTAATATATATGGCAGAATAGTTTGGAATTCCTGTTGCTAAATATGTTGTTATCGATAGCTTTCTCTCTCGATGATGTGCAGTTCAGGTGCAAAATTATTTTTGGGGGAACTAAATATTGGATATTTTCACAGAAGCTGTGATATCATTGTTTTTAAAAGTTTGAATATATAAATCTTAAAGCAGTAGAGGCTTTTGAAATTACATATTCAGACCTTTCAATTTATAGGTATTTGCAGAACCTAGTTATTAGGGCGTATTTTGTTTAATCTGTGTTTTATGAAAAACTATAATATTGAGGGGTTTCAACAAAACTGTGACACTAAAATCTGGTGATTATGTTATTTTTGAAGAATTAGTTGTTGTAGTCATTTCTTTTGAAATGGCAATCTCTCAAGATTTATTATAGTAATTGAGTTTAAAATGAGAGGTTTTGGTGCTTGGCATTGTACCTTCGTCTGGTTGGATTGAAGATTGTAGCCCTTTCGAAAAAATTCCGCAAGTTTCATGTGGATTTGGATTGTTTAACACAGTAATATAGTTACTAGGAAAAAGTCGATTTCCAAAAATCTCTGCTGGTTTCTCTTGAAGATTTATCCTTGAGATTTTTTTTTATTGTTAGGAATGGGATATGAAAATATTATAAATTTCTTTGATTTCTTTCCCTGCCATGAGATATCTATTTTGATTTTTTATAACGCTATTTTGAAATATGACTAGGAAATATCATTTGTATTGAATGTATATATAGGGAAGGGAAAATAACTTCTTATGTCTGCTTGTATTTTCCAATAAACAAGCAATTGACACCTCAAGAAATATAGTACTAAATTTAATGTTACTGTTGTAGTTTGCACCACACGATGAAAATTTACTTTTCTTATAATGGCTATATTATTAGTGATGCAGGTTTGACCTATGCCAGCTCATGAGAAGAGAGAGGAAGGAACTGATTCATATTTCAAGAGGATGATATAAAGATTTGGAGATCTTGCACTTATGTAATCTATGATTGGTATAACAGTCTGTTTGAAGGTAGACATAAGTGCAAATCTCCACATTCCTGAACATATGAAT
>NC_051404.1:30585725-30586984 GCF_015228065.2 Penaeus monodon
TATGTAATTACTGTTTATTATTTGTATTTTACATTTGAGGAATAACTATTTAAACATATAGGATAGTTTTGTTGAAATTCAGATATTTATGTGGAATCAGATGAAGACAGAAGTCATTAATACCACAAAACTTTGGATGTTTCTTCTCTCTAAGGAAGATATTTTAGTGTCAGTATATAAATATATATTACCAACTGTCAAGACCCCACCTGTGCAGTTGCCTCCTTGTATACTTGGTACTCTCTTTCCTTGAACACAGTACCTTTTGTCTGAGGACTATTTAGCTTTCTCAACCATCTGTGCAGTAAGTGATAAATATGATAAAACATTTACATTATCCAGGCTGACCCTATAGACATACATAAAGGTTACGTGAAGCAAGGTGGAGAGTGCCAAATACTAACCAGAAAAGAACAATATCTACGTAAGATTATTGGATTATGGTTGGTCTATATCATCTTTGTTTTGTAAAGAAAATAATAGAAGGGAAACTGTAGTCATAACCCTATAATTACGGTACCAGTAATCTCACGGTGTCACTGATTCCATTCAGCCATTGGGCCTGGAAATCCGCTATGTGTTGCAGAACATCCTGCTTGACTTGTTCTAGTGCGTTGTCATGCCTATTGCTGTGTCCGTCATGATGAGTTGTTTTTTCATGATGGCTATAGGCGTGCCTAGCAGTAAGAGGTTAACCAACTCAGATGTTATCGGAGTAGAATAGGAAATTAATTTCATGCTAAATATCTTTTAGGGCAAATTTTCATTTTAATATTTGAAATTCCTTATTTTGTTTTTATTTATTTCCAGTCTGCAATCAAGGCAAAGCTAGTGGAGCTTGGTACATATGTTGGTAAGTAAATCCATTGCAGTATAAAAGTGACTGCAATACAAAGACTTAACTACATAGGACAATACTTATGAAAGTAAGTGAAGACAATGCTATAACCTCTTCCTTAATATTGCATCTGTTTATATATGACCTCTGCTTTGCTTCAGATGAGGAACTACCAGACTACATCATGGTGCTGGTGGCAAATAAGAAGACAAAGGACCAGATGGACGATGACCTGAGTCTCTTCCTAGGCCACAACACAGAGCGCTTCACATCCTGGCTTCACCACGTACTTCAAAAACTCAATGCAGCTGCACTTTTGCAAGGTCAGTCAATAAAGCATTCCTTGAAAATTTGCAAGTGGGGAAACCTTTATTCTTATATTTCTTCAACCTTTTCCTTTGATTTGTCTCTTGAATTTCCA
>NC_051404.1:30587002-30587781 GCF_015228065.2 Penaeus monodon
TATGTCTGATATGCATATGAAAATTCAAGGGGTTATCTTAATATGTCAAGTGTATATTTTTTGAAAATGAATTTGGTGTATATTTTATATATTAAGGTTTTATTGTGTAGATTTTCAGTGTGAAAAACATTATGGTATATTGTACCTATTAATGTCTATTATTTTTCCTAATTACCATGATACAAAAGAATGAGAATTTAGTAATATGGTTAAATTAGTTAAAAGTTATATTTGGCAGGATGTTATATTAGTTATATTTCATTTACTTTCTAGTCACAACACCACAAACAGATGACACTAAGAAGAAAGATGAAGAGGAGAAGAGGAAAGAAAGAGAAGAAGAAAAGAAAAGAGAAAGAGATGAAGAAAAGAAACGTGACAAGGCAGAAGAAGGTAAAAGAACAAAAGAAGAAGAGAAGAGGAAGCAAAAGGAGAAAGAAAAGGGAGAGAGGAAAAGAAAGTCTAGCGAGAAGAAGGATGATAAGAAGGAGAAAAAACTAAAGAAATCAGAATCTCCAGAATCTCAGGATAAATTAGTCAAGGAGAAGAAATCTGTTGTGGAGCCTTTGAAGCTCACCAGGTCAAAAGAGATCAGCAAAGAGAAGGAGAACAAGGAAAGAGTCAAAATAACAGCTCCTCAGGACGAACCATCCTTAGAGAAAAGCCAACCCCCAGTAACCTCCACAGCGAGTTCCATTGGGGGCAAAACCCTCAAGAAGATCAAGCCGCAAATGAGGGGCAAAGTATCATCAGCAGACATTTTCCGTGCCGAAGCAGCG
>NC_051404.1:30587819-30587969 GCF_015228065.2 Penaeus monodon
AATTGAGGAAGACATGCTTGAGCTTAGAGCAGATATTGGTAAGAACTTCTGAATTGGTTGTGCCATTCAGCAGAGGGTGATTTCATAATGTGTAAGATTGACAGAAATATAGTATTGTGTATTATTATGACACTTTTTTTTCACATCATT
>NC_051404.1:30588432-30588738 GCF_015228065.2 Penaeus monodon
ATCTCCGTATATTTTTTTCTTTAGATGAATTGGTTCTTGAACTGGAAGAGGAGCCTGCACCAAGAAAGACCAGAATTGACCAGAAACAAAAGAATGCAGCCTCAAAACCAGAAGTAAGAGTGGAGGTGAAAGCAGAGGCCAAGGTTGAATCCAAGGTGGAACTCAAGACAAAGACAAAATCCAAGGTTGAGCCCTCCAACCCCCCTGCTCGACTGTCTGCTAAGGAGAGACTGGGAACAGCCATTACACCAAAGACAGAGCAACCTAAGGAGAAGGTACTTTTGTCACAAGGAATTTTGAATTTCA
>NC_051404.1:30588779-30589154 GCF_015228065.2 Penaeus monodon
AGGAGAGTGGTTTAGGTTAAATTTAGCTGTATAATATTTGCCAACTTTTATTTTAAGGATATTATCATTTATGACACTGGAATAAGTTTAGGAATAAGTTTGGACACTAACTTGTTATGTGTACATATGTAAACATATGCATATGTGAACAATGCAAATGCTTGTTTTATTCTTGAAATTTTATAGAATATTTTATTTTGGTTCATATAGGAGATGGCCAGTTTTCAAGACGTAATTTATCATGAAATTTTATTGATTAATGACTCAGTTTCAATTTTAGATATCTGATGTTAGTATGAATCAGAAAATTCAGAATGACCTTCAATGAAATAATAATTGCTGTCAAATAAACATTAACAGTAAGTTATGTACCTT
>NC_051404.1:30589243-30590108 GCF_015228065.2 Penaeus monodon
TGATTATGTAAGGGGCATTTGAAACACTGCCAAGCTGTAGGTCCCCTTATTCCCCCCTTCGTTCATTTTAGAAGCACATTTCACATTCACAAAGGATCAGATAGTATCACAAATATATCTTTCTTTAACTTGCATCATGATTTAGAACAAACAGGATTTTGAAAATAACTAAATTGAGTCATGGAGAAAAAGATCTTACATTAAGAACAAGCCACAGAATTATAATTTTTTGGTTACAATAGAATAACTTTATCTTCAGAGTATTAATTAGACATTATTTTTTATTTTAGGTGTCTGTGTTAGATCGCTTAGGGAGTTCAACGTCTGGTGGTCGTCGTGTGATCAATTTGCGAGAGGAATCAAGTTTCCCACCTCGTCCTGAGCCGCCTTCTACCACAGCCAGTAGTGGCATGGCTCGTGCTGTGTCTAGTGCCATAACTTCAGCTCAAAGATCAGTGTGTGTGCTGCCTTCATCTACAACTTCATCTGGTAAAAAGTTAGAGGTGAGAAAGACAATATCGTCATTAGTGTCTGTTATGGCATGTTGTTTTGGCAAGTGTAGATATACATTTTGTTGTATGGTTATGATTAGTAGGAGATAAGTTATATTTGTAGAAAAAAAAAATTACTGAAATTTGTTTTCCTTTTTGTTACAGGCCCGTGTGAGACCTCTCATGTCAAAGCACATAGAATCAAGAAATGAATCTTCAAGTAGAGATAGAGAAGGACAGTCAAGAGAGGTTTCGAGCCGATCGACCTCGAGAGATGTTCCGAGTAGAGCGACATCAACAAGGGTGGTGTCAGCTGTTGGAGCAGTCCTAAAAAGACCACATAGTCAGGTGAGTGTCCAGGATGAAAAGTATTT
>NC_051404.1:30590505-30591640 GCF_015228065.2 Penaeus monodon
CTTATATGTATATTTATAAATTGTATTTGTCAAGGGAGGAGGGAGTTCATTGTATTGGAATACTTTTGTGATGATACTATCAGAATATCTTCTTTTTTTTATAAATTACAATTTAGAGAAAATGACTTAGTCAAATCTTCACATTTCAGGTGGATTCAGATGATGAGGGATATGACCCCAAGAAGCCACAGTTGAGTGGCATGGCCAGCAAAGTAGAGGTATTGTCATATGGTCTTTAAATTGTTTTATGTAGCAAATACATTTATCTATTTATTTTTATATAATTTAAGCTGACAGAGTGTAACTGGCATATTAAATGGGCTAATACATCACAATATAAAGAATCATATTAGTCTAGAAAGTTAATCTCATATCCAATGAATGTAGTAGACATGATCATAGAGAAACATGCCACAGTATGATGTGGTAGAATAGTTGGTTCCTTTCCACACTGACTGAACCAGCTGACTCTCAGCTGAGTCACTTAAAATAGGGTGGCTGGGTTTGAACCCTAAACCTGGCAATTGCAGTGCGAGTGTTGCAGTCCTCTTTGCTCTTCACTGAACTATGCCACCTCTGTTGTAAAACTTTTATTTTTCAAATGATGTGGCTGCCACTTTTTGTTATTTCTTAAAGTTACATATATTTCTGGAAGCAAATCTAATTGCATACATCATTCTCTCATTCTCAGGTAACTCCAAGGCCTAGACGCCCAGGTGCCATACAAGCGAATACAGCTCTTATCCTTCGAGCAATGGCTGATGCACACAAATCTGTAAACAGACCATCAAGGAACTTGCCAACAAAAGCAGAGCCTGCTCAAAAAAAACAAAAGGTAGATTCATACTGTAATTGTTAGAGTTGATTGCAGTCGTGAATGTTCTTGGTTTGCACAAGTTTTTGTGATGGATTAACCATCTGAGTCATTGCTACTATTTGTATTTATTCATACCTTTTATTTTTTGTTCTTGATAATTGTTCGATAACTCTTAGTGTATTTATTCTTCTTTTCTAGGGTGAGTTGTTTACCCGAGGGTACCGTGAACGAGAACAGGCCCGCCAAAAGGACCTCCCTACTGAAGGTGAACTAAGGGTCAGAAAGATTGCCATCACAGTCCCTAATGCAACAAGGAAG
>NC_051404.1:30591686-30594052 GCF_015228065.2 Penaeus monodon
TGCCGGGAATCACCAGCTCTTCGGATGCGCTGGTGAAGGAAGAAGCAATGGAAGATGTTGTTCAACAGGAGGAAGTCTGTGATGAAATGGTTCCTGGTAGGTAAATTTTTCCTTTTTTCATTTCCTATTTTTTGTGAAGAATAATAAGTATGTTAGCAAGTGTCTGATTATTTTATGTATTATAAAAGAAAGACAGAACTTGCGAAAAAAAAGTATTGATATATATATTTAGCATATGGGATTGTATCACCAAGATGAATATTGTTCTTGTATGTAACTTGATAAGAACTTAAAATTTCAACATTAATTTTTGTTAGTGGGTCATGTTGAAAGAAAAAAAATAACACTAGAAATTCCTACTTCATTTCAGAAGTTCCTTATGGTATGGAAGAGGTTGAGGAAGTTGAAGTTGAGGAGGAGGTAGTTGATGAGGGAATTGAGGAGGACCAACCTCTCCCTGGCTCAGAGCCCCCACAGCCAGTAGTGCCTCATGTTGCAGGGTAAGATGTCTCAAGGATAAACTTTTCTGAAGTGTGCAGTTTCCAGGGATTTATATTTGTGAAATATGCTGCAGTTTTTCTTGCATTTAGGCATGGTCAGCTATTGTTATTTTATTGTGTTACTTGTGTTGTCGGATTTCTCATTCTTGATTTTTAAATGATACAGTGAAGGAAACTTGATATCCCAAAATTAAATGTAAAACATCCAATGATGTAGTACTAGTTAACATTTTAGGTTAACATTATATTTTAATTATAGATGTAATACAGGCATGATGAACTGAAAGTTTCTGTTGAAAGGAAGTTCCTAAGGTGTTATATATGTGATAGTATCTAACTGCATCCATGTTTTATGTATATCCTTGAAGTCCCTCTACATCCCAAGAAAAAATGAAGACTTGTAGTATATGTATATCAGATTTTCAAATGAAGTTATCCATTTTGGTATTTAGCAGTATTGCTCTGGATAGGCTTATTCTACCTCATATGATTAAACAAAAATGGCAGTGCCAAACCAAAGTCCTACACAGGTGTCACTTCCCACGTGTAAAACAGGATTAGTGTTTAGTGTTTAACAGGTAGTTTGTAGTGCATTTTTATATGCATGAATGTATCTTTGCTTTTTTGGTGTAATGGAGTATGCTCATCTCTGCATCTACTCCTTAGGAGAGAGAACACCAAGTTCATAGTGACACTTGAGGGAGTGGATACCGATGTTTTTGAGATGAGAGATGATCCCCCTGACATTCGGTCCCGCCTTGGAGCTCGCCCCATCCGCAGTGACAGTCTTGAGGAAGTCGAGGTGAGGTTAATTTGTGTGACTCTTGCTTAGTGAAGTTATTCTTTTATATACTGTGAACTTCTGAAAAAATTGTCTTAATGCTTTCATAATGATTTGTCTTAAACAAATTTGTGTTTTACATTAAGGAGTACATTGAAGAAGTAGAGGAGTGGGAAGAAGAGGAAACTTCAAGTGACATGACCCGGGGAGGCTCATTACCTGGCGTTGGTCTAATAGCAGGTGTCAAACCCCGGCTCAAGAGTGCCATCTCAGTGTCATCAGGCCAAGATGGTGGTATGTTGTAATAGCCTTTTGTGATTCCTAAAGATGTAGATGTTATAATCAGTATACTTATAAATTTGATATTACTACTGGTATTATTACTAGCATAAATATAAATACAACTACAGTCATTGATACATACTGCATTAACTGTCTGGACATTCTTTTGCTATTAACATATTACTATCTTTCTTGTTGTTACTGCAAATAGTATTACTGATTCTGCCATTACTTTTGTAACTCGTGTTGTTACTATCACTGCCATCTCTATATTTTTCTCTAGGTGGAGGCAGCAAATTTGAGGAGCGCTGCAGGTACTGGCCAGCATGCAAGGCGGGAGATTCGTGTCAGTACCATCATCCCACTCTTCCCTGCATGTAAGTAAAAATGAAATATATTGTTATTATAGGCATCTTACATAAGTGTATCTGGTTCTTATCACTGTTTTGCTTGACATTGTATTATAACATGATTTTTATTTTGGAGATGTTTTGTAAGTTTAAGTGGCCTATAAAGTATTTTATCATTTTTATTAGTTGTATTAATGCTTATGAATAATTTAGTAACATGAGAGGGAAGATGACTGAGGGTTTCTAAAGCAGTCATTCATGTCATCTCAGAAAATCTGATGCTGGTGAATGACCTTAATTGTCACTTGTACTCTTCATCAGGAAATAATGGGATGTATTATTGAGATACATCTGGCAAGGAGTTTTTAAAAAATGTTGAATAATAAAGAAAGAGAAGGGGAGAAATATCAGAGAAATACTTTGGGTTCAGTCCTGGCTTACCGTTGTACCATG
>NC_051404.1:30594069-30596091 GCF_015228065.2 Penaeus monodon
AACTGAAATTATGATTTGAGAAGTTTATTGATTAGATAATTATTATTTCCCAGATCCTTTCCATCATGCAAATTTGGTGATAAGTGCCTGTACATACATCCAAACTGCATATATGATGCGGCTTGCACACGAAGGGGCTGTCCATACACCCATGCAAGCTCAAGAAGCTTAGCTCTCACCACAGGTATGATTGTTCTTTGTATGTAGTTCATTTCCTCCTAGTAAAGAATTCCATTTGAAAACTTGTGAAGTTCAGAATGTACCTAATGGGAACTTATGTGGCTATAATATGAACCTAAAATAGATGAAAGTTGAATATTATTGATAATGATATTTGTGTACATCACTGACAAAATGATAATGAAAAGATTTTCTTGTTAAACTTTTTATTAATATATGTAACAAAGAACATGTAAAATAGTATATTAGGGAACCTTTATTTTTTGTAGTATCAATTTCCACAAAACATTACTTTTAGCTGTCAGGAATTTTATTACTAATTGTCAAAGAAATATTTCTATAGACCATCCGAAATTACTTTCTGATTTTCAGTGCGTGAATATTCCACTTTACTCTTGTATGATGCTTTATGTTTAATGTATTTAATTGACAGTTGTTTTTATACTTGGAGCATTTAAGCTGATCATTTTATGTGTGATGGTTAATTACAAGAAATTCACTTGGATCATATTGTCTTGAATTATAAACCTTTTTTATTACTCACAGCTGCCGTCAGCATTAAACACAAAATACCCCCAAGTAGACCTTCCAAGATCAAGTGTAAATATTTCCCAAAATGCACCAACATGTCCTGTCCATTTCTTCATCCAAAGGTAAGAATCTGTATAAGATTTACAAGTGATGGTTTCACTTGTATGTGTAGGTATTAACGATAATTTTTTGTTCACAAATATTGATTGTATCTATGCTCAGGGTGCTTTATATATCTCTTTTGTTATGCAAATTAAACTGCATATTTAGTATAGACATTTACCTCTCTCTGGTAATGACTGAATGGCAATCTCCTTTTGTATTTATGCTAATTTTACCAACACCCTGTTTTACTTTGCAGGCATGTTTCTATGGCATGTCATGCACCCAGGCCAGCTGCCCCTTCACCCATCCTGATGTCACCATGCGTTCGAAGCTGAAGTGGATTGCCCCAAAGAGCACATCGCAAGTCTCTGCAGCATCTGCACCAACTGATTTGATTAAAATACAAAACAAAGAAAAGGCTGTAAAAGAATAGTGTGGCCTTCAAACCTCAAAGAAGACTGATAACAAATTCTATTTGTATATTCTTAAATCATTGCTTTGTAGCTGAGTAGCTATGTAGATTTAGATAGATTATCAGCTGTATTTAATCAGAGTGTTAGGATTGGTAGATGTTTGATAGATATAAGTTTTCAGAATGGTAGATATATCTTTTTTGAATGTTTAATGACAATTCATTGTCAGGGGAATAGTGTTGTTGATAAATACTAAGATAAAATTATACATTTGAATGGCAGTATAAAAATATACACTACCATTGTTGGTTTTCTTAGAAATGAAATAGTTTTACTTCAGTAAGTGTAAAGCTAATAGGGATGAGAGGAAAGAGAACAAGAAACAAAAGAAGCAAAAAGTTAAGCCTAGGTCAGAATATGGTCTGTTAAAGAATATAACTAATGTTTATATTTGTAATGTTTGTGGATGAATAAAGAATGGAAGGTGTAAGAATGTTCATAGGATGTAGACTGTGTAAAAGAATTTCTCTTTTCTTTCCTTATTTATTACACAGATGAGGGTCATGACATAGATATGAAGTAATAATTCATTTTCTCAAGAACAGATAGTGTGTAGTGGTTATTTTGTATATTGCCATTTTTAATGATACATGTTGTTAAGTCAATTTTACATAGGCTGTGTTGAGGCAGTGATGTACTCGTGCAGAATTAAGAAGTTTTTATCTTCTTAAAAGATAATATCATGCAATCATGTGAGGATGAACAAAGCTATCTAAAGATATTCATTATGTCT
>NC_051404.1:30596130-30599261 GCF_015228065.2 Penaeus monodon
AAGGAATACAGGGACTTACAAATTATGTCAGAGGGTGAAGTATGAAAGATAACATTTGAAATTTTAGTTGTTGTTATTGTGCAGAAATGTTAAGGAGCTCAGTATAATTGATAGTGCTTTAGCATCTAAATAATTTCCTTGTTTCCTAAGAATTGACAATAGTTGGTGTTGTTGATAATCAGTTTACCATAAAAGTTTCCTGTCCAAAATCACCTTTGAAAGTCACATCGTATTATTTGAATGTAAGACTAGCTGAATTATTTTGGAAAAAAAGTCCACCCCGCAGTAGGTCTCTCAAGTGATATACTAGGTAGTCACAGACTAGTGACAAGTGTGAGAAGTATCTTTTGGTACTACAGGTTGAGGCATTAGTGGTATTAGATTACTGTTATATGCTTTATTGGAATCAGTAGATTAGAAATATAATGATATAATTTTGTATGAGAGATCTTGTTATTCTCAAAGTGATGACATGCCAGGGCTATTAGTATAAAGATAGGCTTTCATCTCATTTAGAAATAATTCATCTACTGATACTTTTTTCTCCTAACCTTCACTTATATTTTTATTTCCTTGAGTCCTTATAGTAGTTATCCAGCATTTTGCAAGTCTCTGTGTTATGGGTGTTCTAAAATTCACAAATCTAATGGAGTCTTTGCACAATTATAAGCCTTTTCTTTTCATCGTTCTTGTTTTACTCAGTAGTATCACACTTAGGTTAGTGTCACTTAGAAACAGGTGAATAAAGAACAAGAAAAGCAATTTTTAATTTATTAATGAATGATGCATTTTTTTGTAGTCATACATTCTGTTGTACTGGAAATAAGCTTCATTTTTGAAAACATAATATTTATAAGTAAAAGTAAGTATAAGTAAATGATTGTAGTTTATCATAGAGTATCACATCCAACTTCTTTCCTATGGTGTATTTAAATAGAAACAATTTTGCTAAGTTCTTCAACTCTTGGTTTGTTAATGAAAATAAGCTGGTAGAATATACTGCAGCCTTTGTCAATTTCCCTGATTCAGTTAAGTATATATCTCATGAACTTGTGAACTTATTGAAGTATTTTTTATGTTGTAAATTTTCATCAGAGAATCTCGGAAGGGAAAACTTGCTGAAGGAAGTTATCAATTAGTTATTAGTATTTCAGTGTGTTTTTTCTGTACATCAATTACTGGTCAGACTGGTCTCAACATCCAATGTTTTTGTCTGTTTACATATCTGCATGAGCAGGAAGTGTTGATTGACTGTTAAGATACGCATAAAGATATACAACTATGTACATAATTAAAAGAGACATATTTGAACTGTGTAAATAATATGAAGTATGATTCTGTTTTTCCTGTCATGGTTAGGGTGATTATAAAGTTCATGGCATTAATTATTTTAGACAGAGTTAAACTTTTTTGGACAAATACTTGTTAGTGTGAGTTTGGGGGAAGAGAACAATGTACTTTTTATATTTGCAACAATATAAGATTTTGATTTTGATTTCAAGAAAGTAGTTTTCTTTTATATATGATTACCTCACATATATTATACATTGTTTTTGTCTTCAGTTAATTCTTTTGGTTCTTTTCCATATTTTTGTTATGGAATACACACTAGATGGTATGGTTTTTATATATATATACCAAGTACATCTACACTATTATGATAATTATATCAGAAAGTTCTTAAAAAAAATAATGATAAGTTTATAATTTATCTGATAGGTGACCTTCAAAAGTAAAAAAAAAAAATATATATATATATAACTTTGACTGTAATGAGCACTGTTGGTATGTGTGCTTGAATGAAGTGATAATTTTGTTGTGATGTTTTGTGGGATTGTGCAGCATTGAACATGATTATATGATTACATCTATGAAGACTTGCACAGAAATTTCAGCTATACTTTTTATTTTAGTTAGTGGATGAGTAAATTGTTGATCCAGCTTCCACATCACATGAAAATTTATTTTGGTAGTATTTAAAATGATTCTTACTGTTTTGCTATCTCTTTCTAACATCTGTTTATCAAATGAAAATTTAATTTTTAAGAGATGGTGCATGTGCATGCATCTTTATGTTTTCAATTTCTCTGAATGTAAAGTCAGCAGCTATACAGCTTATGGAGCAGTGATGTAACATCAACATACTTATGTATAAGTAGCTTGTGTTCACATAATGTTGACATATGGTGAGTCAATTCATTACATGCACTGTCGAGGAATCTTAGTAGGATAAAGTAAGCATTTATTTAGCCATTGTGTAATTTCCTGATTGTTAATTTTAGCTGCAGATGCTTGTTGCATTGGTTAGGAAATGGTCAGAGTCGTTCTACTGTTGTTGAGTACTCTTTACTCCTTACTTGTATTCAGTGACAGCACTCATTACTCACTACTTTTTTACTGATGCAGAGATGTGTTTGAGAAGTTGATGCTGATTGGCTGAATGCAACATATGTAAATAATATTGTATTTTGGTTAATTTTCATCACCAACCTGGTAATTATCAAATGACTATCATCTCCAATGTATCACCCTGTCAAGTACACCTTTGTCCCAATAAAAATCTGGGTATAGGGTTAGATTTTGATGAAAATAAAAGACAGGATTGATCTGTTGCAATCAACAGCATGTAAAAACATTGATAACAAGTGTATTAAAGTTGCTGTTTAGCATGTTTTGTTAAAAGCTACAGAGAATAACAACAACAATAGTAATGTACTCTGGATACAATTAAGGTGTGGAACTAGTATATTTTAGATGATCATCAGTGATGGACATCTAAATAAACTGCCATAATTTCTTGTTGTGGAGAATGTGTGACAACTAGATCTGTTCAACTGAGCAATTGTCCAATTTTTATGGAAGCATGATTTAGTGATAAAATTAGAAGTAGATGTTAATTAGGAAACTGAAGATGTTACTCTCTAATAAAAATCATGAAGAGACATAATTGGTTAGATATAAAAAAAATAATCAATTTGCTTTAAGATCTGATTTGACATGCAAACTTAAACAGGATTAATTTTACAATTTCATTTTGTAGAACTGTACTCTGGTTTTAAGGATTAAACTAATGCCCATTTTTTTTTAAGAACTGGTTATATGAGTCATGGTAATAATCTTTGAAGTCCCAG
>NC_051404.1:30599379-30599964 GCF_015228065.2 Penaeus monodon
TTAGACACTTGAAATTAGTAGTTATCAATAATGTAAGCTGAGAAAAGATGTTAGGTAAGGTTTTCAGAAAGGACCTAAACTAATTTTCATTACTTCGCAAGAAATCACAAATTCTAACAGAATAGGTAACTGATCAGTAAAGCTGAAATTGTGAAATATTTTTTTTCGTGTGAGAGGAGGAAAGTATGAAATTGCCTTTTATTTTTGTTTACTAACCAAGCTGCAATGTAGCTGGAAGTATACATGAGATGAATGCTCAAGAATTGCTGAAGAATTATATGCTGTTTTGAAAAGTTATTTGTTCAGATTGTTATATGAATGGAAGGCATAGAATAGAGTTGGAAAGTTTGGTTGTTTTAATTTATTACGGCAGTGCTTTCCTAGAAAAAAATGAAAGTTTTCGTTTCTTTTCTTTACCCAATGCATCTCATTATGTGTGTATTCCCACTTTATCAGTCTAGTCTACTTACAGAATGATTTTCTAATAATAGATATGTGAACTGTGCCTGTGTGTTTTTCTATCCTGGCTTTGTTCTGAGATGTATCTCTGACAAAAACACACAAAAAAGTAGAAGGGGCAGAAAA
>NC_051404.1:30603999-30604125 GCF_015228065.2 Penaeus monodon
TCTCTACTATTCAGTTCTGTCTCTATCTAATGTCTATCCCTACATCAAGAACCGACTCGATAACCTGTGTATGTACTAATATATATATTATTATATATCTCTTATCTCTATCTAGATCGATATATA
>NC_051404.1:30604737-30604820 GCF_015228065.2 Penaeus monodon
TGTGTGTGTCTTGCCCGCGCCCCCGGGACGCGAGCGCAGCGACGCGCCCCGCGGGGGGCGTGGGCGGCCAGACGACAGCAGAT
>NC_051404.1:30605443-30605600 GCF_015228065.2 Penaeus monodon
GGAGAGAGAAGCCCGAAAAAGGAACTTCTAGAAATTCAACTCTTCTTATATACTCTTTGATAGTAATGTGCCCATTAGCTGATCGTTGGGGAGACGCTGCAGACAGGCGTGGGAGGCGTTGGTGGCGCGTATTTTTGTCTACTCTTCGTCTTCTTTG
>NC_051404.1:30605973-30606384 GCF_015228065.2 Penaeus monodon
TAGATATTTTTAATATACAAATTTATGTGGCAATTCATATGCAAGATACAATATAATAAATGGTTATCAACCACTTTTGGATTTCTGTTTAGTCATACTTAGCACGAATCTCCGATTTCCCTGTCTAGTATTCTAAGCTTCTAAAAAATGGACAGACTTTCGTTTTTTTCAGATAAGCTCCGCGGTCTGACTGGTCTTCTCCCTTTTCCTTGCACATCGGTCGGGACGAAGGGGGGGGGGAGTACGCGGTGGCACTTTTCTCATCATTGATCATGAGATAAAAGAGGTGAACCTCACTTCGAGATTTGTTCGGGAAATTGTTGTTAAAGAGTGTTCAAGTTTTGCAATTCAGGTTTTGCTGCTTGGTAGAAAGACTCCATACACATGTGTCTCTATACACAGATACGAGTA
>NC_051404.1:30606479-30606658 GCF_015228065.2 Penaeus monodon
GTGGCACTCAAACGCTCATATTACAACAGTCATACCAGCATTCCTACTTATCACTGTTAATGAATGTTAAAACTAGGGTATTAACCGAGCAATGCTTTAGAGATGCAAATAATACAGCCTCTAACATACTACTATTAAAGCAATTGCGCTATTGCATACTTCCCTGAGCAACAGCAATG
>NC_051404.1:30608548-30608819 GCF_015228065.2 Penaeus monodon
CGGTCTCCATTTTTTTTCTAATAGTCTTATTCGTATTTTTAGCATAATTTGTTCATCTCTATATCAATATTCGTAAATGTTCACTACTGTGGTTGGTTGTTCCACCGGGTTATCACTTTCTTCGATTTTTTTCTTATTAATTTCTCCTTTACTTCTTTAAGTGCGTTCTTGCTATCATCACGAGTGTTGCTGATCTCCGCAATAATCCGACTTATCTTCCATTGTTGTCTTCTGATTCATTATAATTATTGGCATTGGGAAAATTATCCTA
>NC_051404.1:30608852-30609043 GCF_015228065.2 Penaeus monodon
GATATAATGAACAAAGGGCATGAAGAAGCAGGAAAGTGTATATCTTTGATTAAATTCACCTCATTTTTTCGTTATTACTCTTCGCCGACCGCATAATTATTAAACTTAATTGGATTCATTTATTAAGCAGAGATTAGTTTTCATGAATTCATATTTATCAACATCCGCATGCTCCCACACACGTGTAAACG
>NC_051404.1:30610231-30610536 GCF_015228065.2 Penaeus monodon
ATTCGCGGGCAAAAACATTGACTTCTGAACTTGGACAAGACTGAAAATTCCGCACGTTTATTCGAGATATATACGGTTATTTGCTAAGCCACGGCCGCCTCTATCGTGAGTAAAAAGCCTCTCAGTATTATACAGTCTGGAGTTCCTATTGAGACTGTGGCTGGCCTGAAGGTGAGCATTTGGGAATGAGCTTTGTGTGTGCGTGTTTTCTCCTTTATGTGCGTAGTCCTTTATGTGTGCGTGTTTCCTCCTCTATGTGCGTAGTCCTTCGTGTGTGCTTTGTGGGAAAAACGTTTTGTGTATGT
>NC_051404.1:30610876-30611017 GCF_015228065.2 Penaeus monodon
CGCAGGGCCGGATTAAGCCCTCTAGAGTTCCTAGGCACTTAAGACTTTGGTGCCTCATATATGTGTAATTTAAGATATAAACCTAATAAACCACACAGCATTTTATTCATCGAAATTAAACAAAACTTAACAGTAAGAAAG
>NC_051404.1:30611050-30611324 GCF_015228065.2 Penaeus monodon
TCTTTGTATACTTTCACTAAACATTTGAAAAGTTTCCTTCTGCAAAGTCTTTGATCAGATCTTCAAAACCACTGACGACCGATTCAGCATCCCCCTAAATGAACTCGTTTTTAATAAAATATTAGCGAAAATTTCTCCAATTCAGCTTCCCCGTAGCTAGGTACGTGGGTACATGTAGCACAGAATACAATGTGTTGTGTTACCTAGATGGAATCTGAATATTTTAACTGAGGTACTTTTCATATTAATGATATCTAAATAGGTATTTGGTTCC
>NC_051404.1:30611717-30612138 GCF_015228065.2 Penaeus monodon
CTTGTTTTTCCCCCTTTGTATACAACGTGTATTTATCGATTTTCTATATTTAGGGTCCCTGTGGGCGTTGTTTACAATGGCTGCGGGCGCCTTTCAAGGGAATGTAGATGTTTGCTGTTATTTGATTCTCACGTTATACACAGTCGCTTAAGTAATTAGTAGGGTTGGATATCGTTTAAAAAAAAAGTATTGTGTGATGCAATGCTGGCAGGTGGTTACTACCTTTACGTTATTCAGGTTTGCAGGGCTTTTGCTAAGTAACTTTTCCTCTCATGAATTTGTAAACACTTTCAGTTGAGACAAAGTTTTCAAATACTGCCAATGCTTTACCAATATGCCTATATTGTCGTTGTATTCTCCCTTTGTCTTCATTTCCATCTTTCTTCATTCCATCTCTTTTGGTCTCTGTCTGTCTGTTTCA
>NC_051404.1:30612540-30612679 GCF_015228065.2 Penaeus monodon
CTCTTTCTCTCTCTCGCTCCGTTTTTCTCTACCCTCTCCTTTGCATTTTACTTACTCCCGCCTCCCCTCCTTCATTCTCTCACTTTATCCCTCTCCATTCTGTTGTTTTTCCCTTACATTTTCTCTCCCTGCTTGCTTC
>NC_051404.1:30612964-30614149 GCF_015228065.2 Penaeus monodon
GCATTTTTACCTCCATCCGCAGCAAAACTATTCCCTGCCCCCAATCACAGCCTCCTCAGATTATTTCCGAACATGGCATAAGCCCCGCGGGTTTGTCTGACGTTCGATGTTCGTACTGTTCGCATGCAGTGTGGATTGATGCTCTTATGGAGTCAGTCCCATTCATTTAATTATTCTTTAATTAACGGACGGATCCCTCTGACATTGATATTGCATATTCCGGTTCTCGCTGTTGCATCCCCGTAGTGAGAGAATGCACAAAGCCCGCTAGCCTATTTCTGTTTCTCTGCGATCTAAAATCCTAAAAGTTTCTATTAGATTCCGTTGGAGTTCCATGCATTCGAAAGAGGAAAGTCTTGTACTTCCAGATCTCTCTTTGTAGGTGGGATCCCTCCAGCTCTGTGTTGTTATGGTTTCGGATTTCTTGTGTATTCTGCAGTCTTATTATTGTTATTATCTTTTGTTGCTTTCTTTTGGGAAATGTTGAAATGTGTTTTTGTTTTCGTGTTTGTATGGGAGGTGTAAGATTTAAGACCGTGATTTCTAAGTTTCGTTTGTTTATATTTTCGCGGAATTAGCTTTCGATGAGCAAGAGAGTCTGCAAAGGACGTATGGAAAATGGTTTCATTTTCTCGTTTAGTGCTTACCTGATGGATAAAAAAAATATATTCGAAATCCGCTGGTGCCTCGTTTTCATTTAGCGAGGGAGCTTGGCAACGGAGACAGCCTGATTACCTGAACATATGTAAGAACATTTTCATCTGAGGCTTTTAGGGTTTCATTACGAAGAGAAACAAATACATTTTTTATGTAATTTTATTATATGAATCAACAATTTCATCAGTGTTTTTTTTTCATTTTCTCTCGAAATTTTCTATAGCAGAAAATGTACAGTTTATAAATGACAGATTCCCAGCATGCACTCATCCCCGTGGAACAATACAAAGCTGCAAGGCGTCGTGCCACTAGCATGCTACCAACCGCGCCTCCTCCTTGGATTCATGAGATGATATAATTTGCAACGATTAACGCCGTCAACGAGAGCCTGTCTTAACGGCTCTCGGACTTTGCCGTATTTGGAGCGTGAAGATGTCACACAGGGCTCACAGTGACATCTTTAAGCGCCAAATAATGATTATTTACAATATCTACAAACATCTTAGCGTCGCTAGTCGACGCAAGCGG
>NC_051404.1:30616257-30616586 GCF_015228065.2 Penaeus monodon
TTTCCTCCCATAAATTGTCATTGACTGTACTTTCATGATATGGATATATTATTTTAGATATTCATATGTACAAAATATTATCACATTATTGACACAGACTAGTTTTCACACAGACCAACTCTTCTAGCTGTCGAAATCTTGTGTTCGAACTCACTGACACCCTGACACTTTAGCTGACACATTCAAATGCACATGTGGTCATTCCGTTGAATTTGCATTTTCTCATATACACATCTTAGAATTAGTCTTATGCATTTCCATGTAGCTTGATAGACATATGATTATTCGCTCATTACCATACACAGAGAAGCACAATTACACACATACGA
>NC_051404.1:30616766-30617033 GCF_015228065.2 Penaeus monodon
GCACGCACGCACATACATCCACAAATAGTGACGTCTGGAAGAGTGGTTCTGGTACAAACTCTCTGCTCTAGAGGAAAATAGAAAGATCATTGACTATGGACGAGCTATGCCTCTAGCGGGGGTTTACTGAACTACTTTTACTGGGGGTTGTCTTCGTCACTAAATACGTTATGTATGTACAAGTTAAAATGATTCAAATAACAGAAAGTCTTTTTACGCATTGTATGCTAAATTCGAGATGGGGTTTGTGAAAATTGAAAGAGGTAT
>NC_051404.1:30617076-30617751 GCF_015228065.2 Penaeus monodon
TATTCGTCGATTCTAGGGAACAGGAAGAAGGGAATAAAGGTGAGATACAGGAAATTACAGAAAAGGGGACCTGGGCTGTGTTTTGAAATAACTCTGATACAGAGCACCCCGTGTCATTTTTTTCTTCGGAATAGTCACTTTTTTACGTTTCCTCTTCGAGTATTTTCTGTAAGTGCATAGGATAAAAAATATACATCGTGCATAAAGTTTCATTACCGTTATTTCTGTTTATTTTTTTTGTCTTTTTAAAGAACGCTTTATCTCTAAATCTTATTCATCAGAGTGTAAATCTCAATAAAAATATATATTTTCTGTTCACAATCACTGGCCAACATTTTTCTCTCAACATTTCTCCGCAATTTGCAAGAGTTCTTCACGTTTTTCCTGTGGCTCCGCTAGTCTTCGGAAGTTCCTTAATCCATCACTCCTTTCAACAACAACAACAAAAGAGCCATGGAACACCGAGGCAGCTCCTCCCTTCCCCCTCGCCTCCCTCAGGAAGCCGATCCCTTCTGCCCCTTCGTCGCCTCGGACCGCAGGGGAAGGCCGGCTGGCTGCTCGGCTGCGCGAGACAGGAGAACCTTCAGCGGTGCAGCAGGACGCGGCCTACAGTTGCACGTCGGGGACATCCTGCAGCGGCCCGTTGGAAGCATTAGTGAGCGGTTTGAACGTGAG
>NC_051404.1:30617803-30618033 GCF_015228065.2 Penaeus monodon
CACGTCTGCGTCGCGCTGCTCGTCCTCAGCGACGGTCCGCAGCCCATCGTCCGCAGCTTCTCGTGGAGCTCGTAGTCCACGGGGAAGATGACTGCGGACGGAGAGAGAGAAGCGTCTATGCGGTGATTTTAGCAGTAATGAAGGCAATGGTGATGATAGTAAGAATAGTGAGGATAGTAGTAATGACAGTAAAATACGATAAGAAAATCACAATGATAATAATAACAATG
>NC_051404.1:30618291-30618459 GCF_015228065.2 Penaeus monodon
TTCACTCTGCGTACAGGAGTCGACTCTTTGCGAGGACGTAGAGAGATTAGTCTTGATGGCGGAGTACTTGGCTGCCGGCATCATGCTCTGACGGACGTTCCTCTCCGGGTGCAGGAGGATGATGTAGAGCTTGGGCGTGAACAGACAAACGAGGGCCACCGTCGCCGA
>NC_051404.1:30618869-30619368 GCF_015228065.2 Penaeus monodon
CATCTCCACAAACTTGCAATATTTTAAAACACTCATTTATTTTGCGGTCAATTCAATGCATTTTTTATCACCAGCTACCCTATGCTTGTTTCATTAAAGCGTATTGCATTGTGAGGCATAAAGCCAGGCAAAACTAATATTATTTGAACGATATTCGGATTACAAATTAATATTTTCGTCAAACAATCCTACATAAACAACAGAAATTTTACGGTTTGGGCGAACAAACATATCAAATTTCTTTATGAACATACATCTCTTTCCTTACCTTTCATCGTTTTATTATAAAACGTTGCGAAAATATTTTGTGATTTCGTAATTCAATCAACAAAAGGTTCTTTGTCATTTGCGGGATTTTTTTTTCTCTCTCTTTTTCTCAGTGGAATTTTTTGGAAAGTTTGTACTTCATCTAAAAAAAATCTGGAAACCTGCATGATTATATTACAAGAGGCATTACAGCGCTTCTGATAATACGTGGGAATTCACAGTCCACCGATTC
>NC_051404.1:30619669-30620171 GCF_015228065.2 Penaeus monodon
AAAGACAGTTAAATAGCACAAGGATTCCTCTCACCTCGACATTATTAGCCGTGGAGAAGTAGATGGGCACAAAGGCAAGCCAGATGATACAGGTAGTGTACATGGTGAAGCCGATGTGTTTACTTTCGTTAAACGCCTCGGGAATCTTGCGGGTGAGAACAGCGTATACCGTGCACACAACAATCAGTCCTGGAAAAGAGGAGAGAGAACCACAATCAGTTCTGGAAAAGAGGCGAGAGAACCACAATCAATTCTGGAAAGGAGGAGAGAGAACCACAATCAGTCCCGGAACAAAAAAGTGAAAAGCCACAATCGGTTCTGGAAAAGACAAGAAAGAGCCACACTCAGTCCTTGAAGAGAGAAGACGGAAGCCACAATCAGTCCTAGAGCCGACCGTGAACACCAGCGTCACAGAATTAATGCTCTTGTAATAACGGATAATGAATTAAAATAAATGTGATGGACAGGAATAGTTTCATTAAAGCATATTGTTATCGACTCG
>NC_051404.1:30621363-30621802 GCF_015228065.2 Penaeus monodon
CAACCAGCTACCACTGCTTCAGTCAACTCAACCAAGCGAAGAGCGCAAGATAATGAACAGCTGTGGATGAGCCAAGTACAGCCAGTTCACAGCAGATGCATGATCCGGTGGAGCTCTTTGAACTGTCAAACTAAACAGGACGGATTGCGGTCGGGATATCATGGAAAAAAAATCAACGCTTTTTTCGCTTTGTAAACATCAGGTGTTCGTGCGCGTCGAAACAGAGAAAACGGATGATAGGATAGGATTAAAAGGGAAGGAGAAAAAGAGTGAAGAGACAGGGATAGAAAAAAAAGAGAAAGAAAAGGATGGAAAGAGGAATAAAGAGGGGGACGTGAATAAAAAGGCAAGAAAAAACAAGAATGAAAAAAGGCAGTCAACATCTAAATAGCAAAATCAGACAAAACAACGGATTAAAATTCAAACTTTTCCGAACTAC
>NC_051404.1:30621924-30622224 GCF_015228065.2 Penaeus monodon
AATCTCCCCCCCACCCAAAAGACAAAACTCCCAAAATCAAGCCGCACACTTACCTATAGGATAAGCAAAAGCGATCATATAAGACGCGTTGATTGAAGCCGCGCACACCAAGAAATTATCCTCCCTCACTAAATAATGATGGATCGCCCGGGGGGGACTCACGACGCCCCAGACCGCTGTGATCATCACCTGGGGGAGTGTGGGCGGCATGGGACCGTCATTAGGACTCAGTGTGTTTGCTATTGCTGTTATTGTCTATTATCGTTATCTCTGTTATGTTATGTGCCTTGATCTGTCTGG
>NC_051404.1:30622735-30622885 GCF_015228065.2 Penaeus monodon
GACCGATAAACCAATGGATTACCTATGACGTCAAACTTTATCACCGACATAATATAATAAAACTCCAAGGAAGTGCCAAGAACTCCCATCAGGCGAAAAAAATAGAATAATTATTCATGCACGAACAAAAGCTTTAGATCCAGTTTGTGT
>NC_051404.1:30622948-30623350 GCF_015228065.2 Penaeus monodon
CGAGACAAAAACAGATACACAGCTGCGATTTAGGCGTAATGAAGGAAGGTCTCTTGGCTGTTCGTTTCCCTGCGTTGAAGATCCTGGAGATTCGGTTGGTCTTCGTGAGCAGGGCGCTATACACGACGGCGAAGCAGAAGCCAAGGCCAAACCGTTGGCATCCGCACACCACCGCTGTAGGCTAGGTTGGGGGAAAAATATTATTGCGTGATTTGGCGATGTTTAGGTAATTGGCTTTTATTTCATGGAGTTTAAAATTGGTATTTGTGAGGGAATGGAGTTTGTTTGCGCGTGAAAAGAAGAGTAAGTGGCCAAAGTGAAGTGAGGATTGAACCTGTTTATCATCTCCTCCAGTTTCCATGCTCTTGATTATCCGCTCACTACCTCCCTTCTTCTTCTTCT
>NC_051404.1:30623741-30624016 GCF_015228065.2 Penaeus monodon
CACATCTCACCTTAAGAACGAAAACAAACGTAACGGCGTAACACAGGAAGACTCCAGACAACAACACGTACGACAGCTCCCGCCCAGACGCCCTCACCACGGGCGTGTCGTTGTGGCTCACGAACACCCACACCACCACGCCCGTGAGCACCACGCCCAGGGAGGAGAAGAGCATGGCCCCGATCGCCCACCAGGAGTCCGTCTGGATGTACACCTGTAAGAAGCATGGGAGAGTCCTCGTCGTGAGATCCAGTCTTCGTTTCCCGTTTTCGTTG
>NC_051404.1:30624216-30624936 GCF_015228065.2 Penaeus monodon
AGTTTGTGTTAGTTATCATTCGTAGTTGTTATTATTCTTAGGTATTATTAGTAGGAATTATTAGTCTTTGATAATTATCATTCGTAGTAATTATTTGTCTCAGTTTGACATTATTCGTGGTCATTATTAGTCTCAGTTAGTTATTGTTAGTAGGAATTATTATTAAGTTTTATTAGTAATATCTTCTCGTTTTCTTAAAGTCCTTCATAGTAATTTCTATTAGTGTTTTTTTTTAATCCTCATCAGTCATTTTGATTATTTTTCATTAGTGATTCTTCACTATGCATTTTCAGTCAAATTCTTATTGTTCACTTTCACAAGTTAGCCCTAATTAGTCATTAATTACCATTAACCCAGTCATTAATCATTAACTACAGGGAGGTATCCATCAGCAGCTCACCATGCTAATTGACTAATATGAAAACAAACCTATTAATAATAAAAAAACGCGAGTCAGTTATTAATCAAACACATATTAATTGTTGATGAATCGCTGACATTCATTGCTAATTAAAGACATACATTACTATGCGGATTAAGCCTGTATATTAATTGTTGATAAAAGATTACACAGAAAATATCATAATTAGGACACTCTCCCTCAGTCACTTTATAGCTTCATACGCCAGTCGTTTAATCAATTTGATACTTCAGAATCTTATTAACCGGTAATTAGGGTAATGTCTCGTCCTTTTTCCTCACCCTCAGACTTGCTTGACC
>NC_051404.1:30627140-30627550 GCF_015228065.2 Penaeus monodon
GCAAAGAACATTATAATAACATCTAATATCTTGACCAGTGAGTCAGCAGAAACCCCAATGATTTAACCCCCCGTTATATTTTAGCAAAGCATATTGACTCAGATATAATTTCATAACGCGCTGCATTCCTCTGACGCAAGTATTACAGCAGAATATGATGAAGCCAATCAATAGGCGATTAATGATGGAACTGCGTGAGTTTAATCTCGTTAAAAACCTGTAGTGCGTTTGGCCTTCCCTTTGAAACTCGACGCTGGTGTTCAAGGCTAAGCAACTGACCCATTTATTCAGTGACTGGCACCTTATTCGCTAAGGCTGAAACGCCCTGTGTTTGGTCTCTTTATCCTGCTATTAATATGATTGAAGGATATACAAAGTTTCTTTTCTTCTATTTAGTCGTTGTTTTTTTC
>NC_051404.1:30627595-30627711 GCF_015228065.2 Penaeus monodon
CTTATAATACAGGTTAAGGACTTTTTCTTAATTCTTTTTCATATGATTTAGAATCTTGTAGTAGAAGATAAACACAATGTTTAAATTCCCTATTTTTATTCGACGGAGAATATTGG
>NC_051404.1:30627795-30628191 GCF_015228065.2 Penaeus monodon
AGCTTGATGCATTTATTGACTGATAACCATTACATATTCTATTTCTATTTCTGTCTTTATCACATCACCTAAACGGCAAGCAGAGACTAGTACCCTAAGTCTTCATATCAATAAATATCCTGAAAGACCCATTTAGGAATACTCACTCTCCTGATGACATTTATTTGATGAAATTGATTGTCGGAGTACGGTGAATGACGATGAGCAATATCATGACTGACCTCATGGAGCGATACCTTAATGCCATTGATGATAGCATATTTACTAACACCCAGGTCCTTATTGATTAAGTTTATCCAATCTAACTTATAATATAAAAAAAGTCTTATCATAATAGAGAATTATGATGAATTAGGACAAGACTCACCTCGTGTGTGTGCGTGTCTGCGTATATCC
>NC_051404.1:30628358-30629055 GCF_015228065.2 Penaeus monodon
CGCATAATAATAATAATAAAACTTATCCAATCTCATATATCCTACAAAACAAAAACAACAATAAAAAATCTGAATGATGATGAGTAACGCTGAATAATGATAAATAACGCTGAATGATGATGAGTAACGACGAGCAATGAATAAGGACGAGACTTACCTCGGGTATGGGGTTGCACCTGAGGTGGTCAGGCGAGGGCAGCGTCCCCCAGTCACACGTGAGGCACTGCGTCTCGTCATAGGGGTTCACTATCTGAAAGGACACGAAAATGGCATCTGAAAGACCCTCGTTCGTATTACTAGGATTTTGTCAATAAAATGAATTCCTCCCCCAAATACGTATACTAGTTTTAGTGAATACAAAAATATATAGAAAAAATATATCTACATAAAAACTGAATCTCAGAAAACAAAAACTCCCATAAATCGTAAAAAAAAAACAAGCATATTTCCCAAGGTACAACTAAAATAATCTAAAAAAGCCGAATTATCTTATTCGAACAGCGTCACTCGCCTTCCTAACCTGGTAGGTGGAGCAGTTGAAGCAATGCCAGCAGCACGACTCGCCCTCCACGTACTTCTTGGCCTGACCCGTGAGGCAGGGCAGAGAGCACACACTGGCGGGGGGCGACGGTTCCTCCAACTTGAACTGAAGGGCTGCGCCAGATAGGTGGGAACATTACACACACGCGAACTCACA
>NC_051404.1:30629363-30629902 GCF_015228065.2 Penaeus monodon
CTATAATTTGTGAAAGTATGTATGCATCAATCTGGTAATATTCGGTGACTTGAATGATTAATTCTCCAGATCCCATTTTTGTTGTTGTGCTGCTTAATAACTGAGCATCAGATATTAATGCACTCTAACTTTCGATGTGACGTGAACCCCTTTTAGATTTTCCCCGTTTTCTCTTTCCCTCTCCCCGTTTCTTTTCAACGATTAACAACCACCTTCGTTTTTTTTGGGCCAATTAACTGTGTATCGGAATTCAATGCTGCTGAGGGCCGTTATTATTTCATGTTTAGGACCTGGTTTTAAGAAGGCGAGTGTTAACAATAATAATAAAAAAATATATATACATGTATGTTTTCGGACAAACACAAAAACTCTGTGGAGGTAATACCCACACTTCACTTACTAAATCTTTTGCATGGCTTAAGTGGTAAAAAGGCATTACGGTAGTTTTCTCCCATTTCTATAAGTATACGTAATTTGCCATCAATGTCATAATTGAACAGATGTGTTTGACTTGACAGTATTTAGAATTTAGTACAACA